>NW_023276734.1:0-489543 GCF_013357705.1 Chelonus insularis | reverse complement strand
CCCCGCGCCCGTGCTCGTCCTGGTGATTGGCGCCCTCGGAGGGATGAGGGACCGCTTTCTGACAGAGCTTCGAACAATACCAGTCTGCCGTAGTCAGGCTGAGATTCTCGCGGCTCGTATGCAGAAAGCGGTCATCCTCGGTTCTCTCCGAATCCTGAGACGACTGTAACAAATAACTGAACGGCTGCAGCCCCGGCTCACCCTCAAACCTGAGGGAGTCGGGTGCCTGCAGGATAATCCCGTCTGGTCAGGCCCCAGGTGGGTCGGAGCCCTGGGATCCCTGGCCAGACACCTCTGACGAATCGCAAGATGAAAATAATAATAATAATAATGATTTGGAAATTCATAATTTAGAAAATAATTCTAATAATTTGGTTGAATCGGTCTCAACTTCTTCAGTTAATAATAGTTCTTTAGCTTTTGCAAAACCGGGAAAATTTGATGGTTCTCAGACGTGGGAATCTTATTCCGTCAATTTGAGACTATCGCTCAAATTGAAGAAAATTTTAGAAGATCGTTTTGGTGAAGCTCAATTTTCTCGAGCTTATTTTAGTCGTTTTGAGGCTAGAGAGAGATAGAATTGCTGGTTTGCAATTCATTTCTGGATTAAAAAAATTAAAGTTACAATTTTCTCTTCGTTTAGAGAGAATTAAGTCTCTTCAATTAGCAACTCAAAGAGCTTTAGAGCTTGAGTCGATTGAAGATTTGACCTTCGGAGGTCAGAATGAAAACAATTTTAACAATAATTTCAAAAAAGATAAAAATTATAATGATAATAATAATCACTTTGATTCTGTTGAAGGAAATTTAAAATCTTTTAATAATCAAAATTCTTTTCATGGATTTAGGTGTTGGATTTGTGGAATAGAAGGTCATTCTAAGAAGAATTGTAAGATTTTTCAGGCTGTTAAATCAAGTTTAACAGAAAAAAATTAAATTTGGTTTGAAATTCTTTTAGATTAAATTCAGAGATTTAATTCAATTTTTCTTTAAAGTGAAGGAAATCGCCTAAAGTTTTAGTTATTTTTGGAAGGTCTTCATGCATCTGAAATCTACTTTCTGGATTCCTAATTTCTGTTGAATTCAGGGTTTTTGTAACTTCCAGTCTGAGAATGTTGGCTCTCATTGATCATTTGATTGTTGATTTAAATTCACAATGTCTATTCTGGAGCGTTCTCGTGGAGTTACTGTAGGATATACATGGTTGGAGTCATTGTACTGGAATCCTTGTCTTCATTTATTGGCCAAAGTGAAGCAAAGTGAGGTACTAGATGTCCATGGTATCCTAATATTTTTGTTCGGATAGTATGCGTAACTGTGAGCCCAATTTTTAATAATTTAGTTTGCACAGTGAGCAGAAGCTATTGAACTTATTTTTGAAAATTCCTTGCGCAAGGTGGAATTGAATTGATTGTTTTAATGATATTGAATCATTTATTTGAGAGTCGGATTTTTGTTTAAAAAAAGGATGCGAAGTCGGAATGTATTTGGAGAATTGATTCCATGAAATGTGACCATTCAACCTAATTATTAATTGAACATTGAATTTATGATTAAAAATGAAATTTTTAAAGAACTTTGATTCTGTGAGGAACTTTTATTTTGTTTAGTTCCATGACCTTCCAGTTCTTGGTATTTCCTACTCTTTGGGTTCTTTTGGTTCTTCCCAGTGGTTCCTCCTGATGAAAAAAAAGGATGGAAAGGGAATTGAAGATAGAAATTTTAATTTTTAATTTGACTAACGGACGATCAGTTTTTAAGAAATCTTTCATTGTATAGAATCACGTTTTTAGTTTAATTTAGATCATTTTGGTCTGTTTGGAGGTTTTTACCCGCCACAGGATTTTTCCCTTCTAATTATTTGTTTTATTTATTTATAAAGCAGACAGAGTTGGAAAGCGGCAATATTGGAATCTAGGCTGAATGATTATTATTTTGATTATCATAATTTCGAATTAGAAATTAAATTTTGGATTTTTCATGTTTTTTTATTTCAGCCTAATCCAATATTTTTACCCAACTAATAGAAATTGCCAGGTGGCAATTTTTTAGAAGATCGGGAGAAGTGTTAAATATTTGTATGTCGCCATCTAATGACTATTAGACTAACGACAGTTTGTTAGTTAACAACGATTGTACTTCCTCTGTATTCATTTTATGAACATGACAGGTAGATGTTGATGTTTTATTTTCTAAGTTGATGTAATTATATTTTTTGCTGTTGTTAGATTTCAAAATACAATTTTCTTGTTCCATTGTTTCATTCATGATCATGTTTTCTTGAGGTTTATGTGTTTGAGAATTTGACCTTTCGGATTGAGATTTATTTTGTTTCTCAATTTCGTTTAATTCTACATTTTCTTGAGATTGACATTTTTTGGACCTAACCTGAGTTTGTCTAATGGGCACATTTCTAGGGTGAAGTTTTTGTAATTCTTGATCTTCACACGGTTTATCCACTGTAATTGAAGGAGCATGGTTTCCAAGTTTATTCTCTAAATCTGATTTTAATTAATAATTTCTCCATGAACTTTTTCGTCTTCTTTTAGTTTTCTTTTTCTCTCTACGATTGGATGATGAAACAATTTCGTATAACTGTCGCAAATATTTCCTTTATTATCCAGACGAATTTTCATGCGGTTTTATTTACCTAAAAATATAGAAGGATAGGAGTTGAACAAAGGATTATTTTGAACATCGTAGAAAAATTTTTGACAACTATTAAACTAAACAGAAATACTTTAACGTACTTTCAAATTCCAGTATTTTCACATAGTCACGAACATCTTCGCCGGTTCCATAATTTGTCCATACGACTGTAGCTACATCATTTTCCCTCTTTCCGTTTTAGGTAATTTCGATGTTTCGAATATGTCACTTTCTTCATCTTTCATCCACCATACGAGTAAAAAATTTGGCTTTGGTGGCATGATTTTATTTTGTTAGATCGAATAAATATAATCAGTATAATTCGATTCGAAGTTTTTGATATTAATGAAAATAAAGTGTAATATACTTTTATATTTGTATAATCGAAAATAGTTGAAAAATAGTTAGTTTATCAACTTCTGTGAAGAATTCGGAGTATCCAAGACACTTTTTTGGTTATAACAATAATTATTTTATTTGATAGATTATAGATAAATTAAGTAATCATTAAGATGACGATGAAAAAAGCCAAAATGATATAGTTATACGTCAGAATAAGAGTGATCATACCAAAAACAGCTCCACGAAATGTACAAAACTGTGCGCCAAGTTTAAATGACGAAGACGATAATCTGTGTTCTTAAAATGCTATTATCATAAATGTACATTATTTAAAAAATTACAAAAAAGCGTGAAATCATTAAATGCCAAGTATTGTATTTCGAATATAAGTCACATTTATTAAAGTAAAATAGATTAATTTTATTTGAAATAGTTTTTAATTGTTTAGAAAATTTAAAAATCATTTTTGATACTTAGAAGAAAAAGGTACCTTGAAAAACATGTCAAAAAGTAAAAATACATTGTGTTAGAAACTAAAGAATATAAAAAAACACACATCAAAATAGATTTAGTGATTTTAATTGTAATATTTTGAAACATGAAAAACTTGGCGTGGCTACTACGAAGCGTAAGTATCGGTAAGGCTACAGAAACGACAGCGACGTGAATAAAGTTATCAGTAATAAATATTAATTACAATTATTTTCTGTAATAAAAAAAAACGTTAAAACGTATACGATAATAGCATTTCAAGAACACAGATTATCGTCCTCGTCATTTAAACTTGGCGCACAGTTTTGTACAGTCCGTGGGGCTGTTTTTGGTATGATTTCACGTTTTTTCGTACAGTATCGGACATAAATGCTGTTCAATTTCTTGGTACTGTACCACTTACTATAGACAAAAAGTAAATCAACTCAACTTCTTCGGTAAAAATTTGCCCTAATAAAGCAAGACAAAGCAAATGAGCATAAAAATATCTCCTGTAGATACACCCCCAAGAACGATTCAACCCGTATTCATGACTAAAAAAGTAAATTGTTTTTTAATCGCTCATTATCAGCAATTAATTGAATATGGATGTGCCGTGGGGTTGGGGATAAGAAGTACGACCCCCCTATAGATACACCCCCAAAATTCCATTATTTTTTCTCTATCTCTTACCGTTCTCGAGATATGAGAATTTGTTCATAAAAATATCGTATTTTTATAAATAAAAAGGACGCAAGTGATTTTATTTCTATTGTTTATCACAGATTGTAGAAAAAATGCTGAATTAATTTTAAAAGACAATAGCATACTTAATATATTCCTGAAGTAAATTAATGAGGTTTTCTGAAGTTTTTATGGCATGTTTGAGTCATTATAGTAAAGATATTGCAATTTTAAAGTGTATAACCTCAACAGACTGTGATTCAAGCAGAATAGAGACACGGTAGTGCCTTCGTCACCGCCATTTAAACTTGGCGCACGAGACACTACTAAGATAAACGTGTCTCCTGATAGAGAAGTTGATGATCGTCTTAGTGATGATAGTTTTATTGAAGATGAAAATAATGAAGAAGATAACAATCAAGAAAGTGAAAATGATAAAAAAGACAATTGTTTTAGTGAACTCTTGTATCCAGAAGCACGATTAACTATCAACAAAATCATGATATTAGTTTTAAATCTTAATGCGAAACATAATCTTACGCAGACTTTATTGTCTAATATTCTGCAAGTTATTAATTTGCACAGTAAAAATAGCGATGAAATATTTTATAATTCACTGCACAAATTTCAGAAACATTTCTCATTATCAGAAGAAAATGATGCAGTTGTAATCAAGCATTTTTATTGTTCATCATGTATGAAAAGTCTTGTTTCCAGTCGAGAGCTGTGTGAAGAGTGTGGAGTATTAGGAATGGCTGATGTTTCATATTTTATTGAAATACTGATTTTATTACAATTACAAGGAATATTTAAGAGCCCCAACTTCTATAATCAGTTGCAACATTTTTTCGGAGAAGATGAGAAAAATTCAAGTACTTTGAAAGATATTTATGATGAATTCTAATAAAGAGAAATGATTCACAATGGATTCTTAAAAAATAAAGATAACATAAGTTTTACATGGTATACTGATGGCGTACCAGTTTTTGAATCATCGGAAACTTCAATGTAGCCATTGTACGTAACAATAAATGAATTACTAACATCTAAAAAAAAGGAACGATTAAATTTGATAATTGCTGCTCTTTGGTTTGGCAAAAATGAACCAAATGCTAATTTATTTTTCAAAAAACTTCAGCCACAATTTAACGATCTTTATTTAGACTATGATTTTCTGTTACATGATGGAACAAGAAACAGAGTAAGATATGTTTTACTTTACGGTACGTGCGATTTACCCGCTAAAGCACAATTGCTGAATTTCGTCCAGTTTGGTGGTGAATATAGGTGCCCTTGTTGCGAATGTTCTGGGAATGATTTCGCATTAAATTCTGATGGACACACTTGGATGTTTCCATACTCTAAAAATTTAACTGTAAGAACATGTGAAAGTATGAAACGATATGCTGAAATATCTGCAGGAGCAAGCAACCCTGTAATAGGCGTTGTAAATTCCTTTAGATGCTATTAATTTGTTATTCAGGTGCCGCGATAAGAACAATACAGATGTTCACTTAACTTTACTATATTCTCTTGTACTACGTTACAAAAAATATATTGATGTATTATTATAATTTTGAATATTTACAATGTCTGTATCACAGCACAAATGTTGTAGTATTATTGCGTTACAAATTCACAAGTGGCTTATTGGGGTGAGTATTGGAAAATTCCGAACATGTGTGAGCATTGTGGCAAGTCACAATGCAATTGGGAGACCGATTGTTGGGCCGTTAACTAGTCGAGGAAGTGTAGAAAAAGACCGTATATTTCCTTACAATGCGTTCGAAATGTCGCTATTCAATGATGAAACTGAAATTGTATAAATTTCGTGTTAATGGAATCCACCTGTACGGGCTCTATGTGTGTATGCTGTGCATCGTAGCGCAACTGATGCAACACGTGATTGATTTTTAATGTGAATTAAGGAATGTAGGTTGCAGTAGTTATATCCACAAAGAGTCAATCAACTTGTAGTTGATTGAGACTGAGTAGACGGCGCGGAAATTAATGAGTTTGAGTTTTTAACAATCGTGTGCGTTTGCAAATTTAATGCCAGATTTTATTACTGGAACTACAATTGACAGGATGCATGGTGTTCATGGCGGAGTAATGAAGAAACTCTCAACTTTGAGGTTCGATTTAACTTACATTGATAAAGCACTTTTACTATATCCAGTTATGGATGTTATTAATGAGCATACCTGAGCAGCACTGTAGTAATAGTTACAATGATTCATTCAGCTCAGAAATTTTTACAAAAATTTGTAAGAGAGTTTCAAGAAATATATTGACTCGACTTCTATTCTATAAATATACATCAATTACTTCATTTAACACAATGTGTAAGGTACAATGATCCTTTGTAGGCTTACATGTGTTACAAATATGAAGATTTCAACTTCTTCTTATATTGTTTATGAGGATAACAGAGAAATTTTTAATTTTGGAAGTATCTATTATTTTATCAAACACATAAGTAATACATGTGAACGTCGAAAGAATGAGTGTCAATGCAATGGTGAACATTATGCTGTTATTCGTACATTCTCTGGAGAGGAAGGATTTTTACTTAATGGTGATAATAATGTACGAAGTTTAGTTTCACATCTATGTCAAGTTATGAGAGAAAAAAACATCGATTTAGTGTCAATAAATTCATGACAAAATATTTGTGTACATGTAGAGGTAGGAGATCATGAGTATGTCGCTATACCTATCAATTCAGGAGATTCGGAATAAATCTATCGTTTGTAACGATGAAAAATAAAGAATCAGAAAATACTTTTTTTGTCTAAAAATCTGTTAAAATAATTACATTCACATTCTTTACTATTAATCAAATAATAATATTCTCAAATATACAACATCATTTATGTCAACTAATGTTTTCAAGTATCATTGGAAATTTTTTAATCAATCATCATAAATCGTAAGCGTCAAATTTGATGTTATGTATTTTTGCTCTTTAAAGGTGTCAATATGTAAACCATATGCTTAACCTTAGAGACTTTAACTTCCTCCTTTTAGTCCTAGTCTTTCGACCGATCGACGGGGATGAGAGATCTTCGATAGAGAAAGTAAAAATGTGTAATTTATATGAAAACAATAACAAAATTTATTTAATGAAAATTATAACAACAATTTAAGCGTTACCGACGGATGATTTCTTTTACTCTGGTCTAGATGAATTACAATTAATTGATCCTTAGTCGATGCTCCAGTCAGCACAATATTGCGACAACCGACTGATGCATCAAACCTTACGTATTTATAGAGTCGAATGTGACATAAAGCCATGCTTCCCCCCGTCCGAAGAACGGAATTAAGTACCTCGCCCCTTTGGGCATAACTCTGGGAAATTATAACACACTACTATCTTAGCGATGGCATTTCCCGGGACGCATATACCTGCACCTAGAACAGGCACAGGGATACACGTAACAAGCCCGAGGCCTTACGACATACCACTACGAGTCCGACCTCAATTGGCCAGTTGTACCTGGGCCTATATGTCATATTTTGACTTTGCAGCCCCAGGCACAGGGCTTGGAATTTGGCCTCCCGTAGTACCAACTTTCTCCGCTTTGGTCGGCGGTCGCTAACGCGTCTCGCGCTCGGCGTGTTCGACGTGCCCCCATTCAGACTGCCATATAGGGCAGTACGAAAGTGGGGCACGACGGATTATAGTCTAATCTGCCCCCGTTGTTGCGCGACATATCTTAAGAGCAGAAACATCTATGCAACCCCGGGGGCTTAGTTGAATGTGACATAACTAGAAGTCCCTTGTTTCAGACGCACACAAGTCCCTTCGCGTCCCGAGTCGAAATATAGGACCTCGATAGAATCTAAAAAGTCTGCGATTCTCTAGTACTTAGAAGAGTTTGTCTATAGTCATAATAGCAATAGTATTAGAATCTCATCTCGGCCTAGTAAGGGTTACTTATTTCCATTTTCACTACTTACTAGATTCTAGTCAGATTCTACTTCTGAACCTATATAAGTTCTTTTTACTTCTTTCGGTTCAGTGGAAAGGGGAATATTAATGAAAACATTTATTTCGTGCGTATCAACATTTAATTATAATGAATACTATTAAAATTTTATAACAATCCTAAAATTTCAAACGAACTTATAGAATTATTAAATTCAAATATAACTGATAATAATTAAACGCTAATCTGCACAAAACAGATTTTTCATTTTTAAATGTATGTTAATGATGAGTATAATACGTTTAATTAAAAATACCTTTTCAAATAAACACATTTATATTTATTAAAAAAATTTTTCATCCTGGAATATAACAATTCTGCGTACACTTTTTTCTTGTTTTCTTTTCTGGCATTGAATTTTCTTCTTTCCATATTTTCGTTTATTGGAGAGACATTTATTCACGTATTTATTAAAAATTTTATCCGGAACTTTTCCATTAGTGACTCGATTAACCCAAGCTAAAAAAAAGAGATCAGTATTATCTCTAACATAAGTATGCAGTTGAGAATACTCACCCCGTAAACTTGTATACAATTCGGAATATATCTTCGATTCTGAGCTACGTTTGCCAGTTGCTGAATAATTTGCCATATCTCCGTAAACTCCAATTAATGTTTCTAGAACAAATATTTCTCAGTCAGTTATTCAAGTACCTCGCCTCATAAGGCATAACTCTGGGAATAGCTCTACTTTTAGTGACGGCGTTACTTGGGACGTAATATTGCCGTGCCTTTAGAAAGGCACGAGGATACACGCATCTCACCCAAGGCCTTGCAACATACCACTACGAGTCCAATCTCAATTGACGTAAAGCGCCCGGATGCGGGCTTGGATTTCAGTCTCCCGTAGTACCAGTTTTATCCGTTTCGGTCGGCGGCCCCAGTTATTTATAGTGTGAGGGGAGCACCATCATATTGTCGACAGCTGAAAGAAATGTTTAGTGTTGAGGGTTTCCTGAAATATGTAAAAGTTTTATTATTATTGGGGATTATTAAGTAAAGTAAAGTGAAATGGAGAATAAAATCCCTATCCGTTTGATCCACAGGTTGCAGGTGTTTTGCGAAGATTGCAGGTCTGCAACCTGTGCCTAGGTGCTCCGACAATACCTAGGTGTGGATCAATGAAGTTCGCGAGCTATAATTTACGGCGCTGGTAAAGCCTACTACTTCTACGGGGCAGAGGATTTTGTGTGTTGGGCATTGCTGCTTCCGTTCACGTTACCCTTTTCTTTTCTCTTTCCACATCGTGGATTCTTCTGATTTCCTCGAACAATTTCTCTTCCGCGCATGCCTTGACAAATTGTTCGAGGGCCTCACATGTGTCCTTTGCTTGGACAAATTTTGGCACTATTTTAGGCAATGTTAGGCTGAGGTCAACGTTCGTTTCCGAATGTATGACCGATATGAGATCCCTATGTTCGTCTCTGTATGCAGGAAGTGCTCCACTATGTTGTCGTCTCCCATATTGCAAGTAGGGCAGGTTGGGTCTTTTATAGGACAATTTGAATAAAATGAGAAATACATACTGTGAAACATTTACAAGGTTGAATATATTCTTGACAAATGATATATATACCATATGGTTTCCAGCTGTATAATACCTTAAAGGTATCTGAAAGAACAGTATCAATAATAATTATTATCTTCCCATTAGAAAAACATTGTAATTGGGTCGATTAGTGAAATTAAAATTTTTATTAAATCTCCACGTTTCAAGATATTTGCAAGCATACTGACATATTTTGAGAATGATGTATGTATGTATGTTTGTGTGTATTAGTAAGAATTTTTGCTTTCTGATTCGTCATTTTACCCGTTTTGAAAACTTTCCACCGAAGCTTCACAATGTCATTGGCTTTGCTTTGTTCTGTAGGAATTATTGATAATAAATGGGCAGATCAAAATGAAAGAAATTTTTTTGTATTAATATGGTGGATCAAAACAGGAACGCTTTATACTAATTCCTATTTTTACTGTCAATTTGATAATTACGGATTGTCTTTATTGTTACTACAGCAATGAACCTTTTCAAGTGCAACAAGATGAGCATGAGGAACATCATGATGGTTTCATACAAAAAGAAGCTCTACAAATTGGAGTCAATGTTAGAAATGAAAATCAGTGTGTAAAAAATATTATTTTTTTCAAGGAGGTGTTAAAGGGCATGCTTAGAAGATTTCGATAATATTTCGATTTCATATTTATGTAAATTAGTCAAAATTATTCCTTACATTTGAATATTTCTAACGACATAGATTGTAAACATATTGTAATTTACCATTACTGTGAGTTCAGATTTTTGTTGAGAATATATGATTCATTTTTCGCTACAATATCTCTTGGATTGATAATGTACTCTATATTCAACGTCTTCTATATGAAAATTATATATTTAATTTAATTATCATTGAACGTTTTGTAGGGAATTTGTACATGAAATAAGTCATGATAACCGAAATAGTGATACACAAGAAACGGAATAAAGTGATACCGAAAGTGATTCAAGTTCCTTACAAGAAGTTGAAAATGATGAAAATGAAGAAAGAACAATGATAGAAACTGAAGCTAATCAGGAAACCGAATTTCTAAGTATGCGAACGAATTATTGTAAGAAGGAGCACCATTGACCGTTTCTGATAGCATGTAGTTAATATTGTCAATTTTTTTACATCACAACATTACTTTTACTTGTCTCGCTGACACAATTATCGCCAGTAACTTACATTGTCCGAATGAAAATTTAAAAGAAAACAGTCTGCATAAATTTCATCAATATTTTTCTATCGGTGCTGAGAAAAAAACCCGTGAAGAAACATGATCATTATTGTATATGCACACGAGCACTAGAAAATGAATGAAATATTTGCCCATCATGTCCACGAAGAAAACGTTCCTATTATGTTCAGTTACCATTTCTTGATCAACTCAAAGAAATGTACTAAAGCAGAAATTTCTTCGGTCTCCTAAAATTAATATGTGATGTATATGATGGTAGCGTTTATAAAGATTGGGTAGATAATAAATTTCTAAAGAAATGAAATAATATTTCTTTTACATTATATACTGATGGGATTTCTGTGATTAAATCGTCTCATATAAGTATATGGCCACTATACTTATGCATCAATGAGTTACCTCCTACTGATAGAAAAAGAAGAGAAAATGTTCTACGAGCTGGAGTGTGAATTTTTTTGATGGGAACCTGCGATTTACCAGCGAAAAGTGAGTGTATGAGTTGAAAATATTTTAATTCATATTACGGGTGTCCATCATGTCTAAGTGAAGCTGAAGAAGTTCAGTTACCTACAGGAGGAAGAGTACGTGTTCATCGTTACAGAAATGAATTGCCATTAAGGACATTAAGAAATTGCATCGCATACGCAAATTTCGTAACTCCAGATACATCGATTTATGGTGTGTCTGGTCGTACTTCTCTTTCTTATATTATACCAGATTTCATTAAAGAAATGGCTTTTGACCGTATGCATTGTATAGATAGTAGAGTTATTAAGAAACTACTTATTTTACTATTCGATGAAGACTATCGGTAGTTATAATTTTTCACTCTACGCGGCAATTGATATTGTAAATGACAGATTACAGTCTATCAAAACTACAGAATCTATGCATCGTATGCCACGTTCTGTCTGTGATTTAATCCATTGAGAAGCATCAAGGATGAAATTATGGTTTTTTTAATATTCTATTTCAGTTTTAAATGGAATATTAAATAATAATTATTTAGAGCATTATAAATTACTCGTTATATCGATAGCAATTTTAAATTCTGATATAATAAAAACTGAGTTAGTTGCAGTTGCTCGGAATTTCTTAAACAAATTTGTTGGAGAATTTGAAATTTTATATGGTATCCAATTCAGCTCTATCAATATACATCAATTGTTGCATCTCCCGGACTGCGTTTTGAAATTGGGTCCACTATGGGTACACTCCTGTTATGAGTATGAAGATATGAATGGACATCTTCTCAATGTTATTTATGAAACATCTCACATAGACACTCAAATTGTAAAATCACATAACTATTTGAAAACGATGCTAAGATTAATTGAACGACTACCAGAAGAAAAAATTGAAGATTCTTGTCTAAATAAAAAACGTCAAGTCAAGATAATCGAAAAATTGTTTAAGAATTGTTATAGTGTAGGTTCTTACAAATACCTTCAAGAATTAGCAAATATGATGTCAACAGCTTTTTACCACTCAAATGTAATAACACAAAATGCAATAATATTGCAATATATGCGATTAATGAAGAATGATAAATTATATGGTGCTAGTGCATACGATGAAAATCTCCAAACTAGTTTTTATGCGATACTGTACCAAGATGAAAACTCTGTAAAAATTAGTTTAGTACAGTGTTTTATAGGATTGATTTATTGTAAATGCAGAAATCGATAATTCCGTTGTTCATGTTGTAAAATAAGTCCGAATAATAACTTCTAAAATTAATAAGTAATAATAAAGTTTATTAAGGATTAACAGCTATTAACCCATTAACGCCGAAGATTGTCAATTTTATGCCTTGTTTTTAAGCTTAAATTTTATACATGTAACTAAGTAGTAAAGTCATAAAAAATATATTTTTTATGTTTTCGGCTTCACTGAGTCGAATCCCGAAGTCGAAATCTGAAAATTTCGACCACACAATTAAATATGGCGGCTTTTGTACAGGAAAATGACCAAAAATTTCTCGATTTCAATATTCATGATTTTTTTTCAAGCATGTAACGGACGATAATTGAAAATTTTCGTCAACCATCGGTGTTTTAAATTATTTAGGTCTAAGAAAAAATGTTGATATTTACATGTTATTGACTTTTTCTTTCAATATGGCGGCTAAAACGCAAAAAACTCAGAAAAATATACATTCTTTGCGATTATTTTTTCTTTGTCTTATCATTCTAAGTTTACGATAAGTTCATATGGGGTAAATTGACTTTTCAAAAAATTCCAATGAAATTTCAAAATTTGAAAATGGCGGATTCAATATGGCAACTAAGAAACAGAATAAATTTACTGGTTTTTTTGATTTTCAGAAAAGTCTCGTATTTTTATAAATGTAAAGCATATTTTCTATAATTCAAAATAAAACTAAGCAAAAGACCTGAACTTAAATATGCCGGATCAATATAAAAATAACGGCCCGAAAAACGCCACGAATCGGCTACTCCATAGATTTTATTAGCATTTGCTGAGTTACATAGGCATTTTATAAATATATAACGCATTTCTCACAATTTCTAAATAAATGAAATTCAATGAATAGTAACAGAAAAGATTGGTTTTTACAATTGTTCAGAAAAGTTACCTACACATCCACAATTTTCAGATTGTTTCTCGAATTCTCGAGTTTTATGTTGTAAAACAATACTAGCTTCCTTATTTATCGTGAGCTTTTTATCCGGGGTGCTTTTTGAGAGTGAGTCCCCTCACCTCTCACTATTCGAGTTGCGCTATTATAACGTGTCCCCCTCGTTACTCGTAGTTACGTAGAAATTTCAATGGTTTTTTTTTAAGCATAGACTGCAAAAATACGAATCACATTCATTACAAAAAAGATTAGTTTTTATTGGGCAATTGGAGCAGCGTATTTGTTTACTCTGTCAAATTGTTTTGTGTGGTCTTCGTTCAGTTTGCTCAGTTCGTATATAATTTTTAGCGATTGACATTGCAAATTTTTTGCTTCTTACTTTTTTTGTGCTATCTTCAGGAGCATTATATATTACAAGTAAGTTGACGCTAGCAGCCTGGATGAGCCTCATAAAAACTACCCATGCCCATTTCTTTGAACGTATGCTCAGCAGCACGTTGTTACAATGTCCATCATGCACCACTACGCCACCCATGAATTGGTTATAAAAATGAAATGCTTGTGGAAATGGCTTCTCGATTTTTCAGCAAAACTAGACCTCATAGATAGCAATAATGAAGTCACTTCTGCAGCTGTCGACACAATTGACACCAATTTAAAATCCTTTACCGAAATGTAATTAATTCCGCTGTTCTGGTCATGCCTCACCGCATAAGTTCCACGGGGTGACTTTTCACCAATATCATTTTTCGTAGATACTCGATTATCTCTAACAGTTCTAGTGTATCTCAATTTCAATTTTTTTTAGTGTACTAGAAGTAGTCCAGTCAAATGAGGGAAATGGGATAATTTTGGTTTGCTGCGGTCAAATTAATGATTTATAGATGACTGGATCGAAAATTTCGCGAGAAACACAATGGTGTATAAATTTTTTTAAAAAAAAATAAAGGGCAAAAAAATAATTATTCGGGAGAGAAAAAATTAATTTTTCTATCATTATTATTTTTTTAGAAATTCATATGGATGACTTCCGGTCATCACGAACGTGCGAAAATTAGCAAACATGTTCTCAGAGGTGTCAAGAATATGTATGCACATTTTTGGATCTTTTGAGGTAATTATGTGGGAGATATAAATTTTTTCTCTCCCGAATAATTATTTTTTTTGGCAAAAAAAATCGGAAAAAAGTGCCCAAAAAAGTATAGCTAGATCGATAGGAAATTTAATTCTCCATCGATCTATATATATGATTATTGGGCCTAAAATTTAAAAAAATTTCCTAACATTTAAAGCGCGTAAGACTTAGAAAAAATCTCGCGCGAATACATTTCGAGCTCGGAAAGATTTTCAAAGTAACCAGCATGATCCCAAAACATCCCCTCTTCACTCACCGTATAGTGTCTCTGTCACACTTACGGTTGGATTGAGCATTTCACTCGCACTCATGTTTTACCATACTCGGCGCATGCGCAGAAGTTTTGTGTGAGTGCGAGTGAAGCAGAGAGATATGTATTGCTCTCTGTCGCACCCAACGGCGGCAGAAGAGGAAAAGTGCTCTCGGGGGCCCAAATATTTATACCTGTATAACTTTTAACAGGTGCAAAATAATAAAAAACTTTGCATAGATGAAATGTTCCATTTTTAATTCTGCACATTCTGAGCCCAAAATCGGGCTGATCGGTGCATTTGAACCAAAATGAGAAGGATTTAAATAATTCATTGTGTATAAAAATAATGAAAAAATTAATAAAAAAAAAAAAATTTTTCTCTAAAAATGAAATTTAATATCTCATTTTTCGAAATCAATCGCCAAAAAGTAATATTTCTAACTTTAAGTATTTTTTATTAATTTTCTTAGACGCGACTGAAGCTTTTGTCAATAGTGAAGCTTCAGTCGCGAATAACTTTTTATCTATCATAGATATGAAAAAAAGTGTTCAGTACTTTTTTTATTAAAATTAAATTCTGAACAACTTTTATTTGAAACATTTTTTCATATCTATCATAGAAATCGAGAAATTCGCGAGGGGGGCGGTTTTTCGCGACTTACTCCCCCCCTATGCGTGCCAAACAATTTTAACCTACAGCATTGTGTTTCTCGCGAAATTTCCAATCCAGTCATCCATAAATCATTAATTTGACCGCAGCAAACCAAAATTATTCCATTTCCCTCATTTGACTGGACTAAAGGTCTAAATTCGTACAAAAGTTATTGAAGTATAGATGATATTGCAAAACTCTTCCTGCAGCTGTCATTTCAAAAAATTGTTTTAATAAACTCATCACCACGTAAGAACCTAACGCGCATTTAACTAATCTCTCATCAACAGCAGAACTTTACCGCAATGTATGTCAAGATTCAGCAAGAATCCATCTACAGTGCACAGACCCCAAAATTTAATGCCATATCGCGCTGGTTTCCCACTTATGAATTGTTTCAATGAAGTTTTTGTACAAGACTTAGCCATCATTTCATCTATTGACAATGCAGTTCTCCAGATGCTGAATGTGAGACTATTTATTTGGAACAATTGGATCAATGCACGAACGCGCCAGCCTTCATTGTTTAAATTCTTATCTGTAGACTTTGAGTATTTCAATTTTGATTTGCAAGAAATGATCACGTGACATTACCGGAGGAACTATCTCGCAAGACAAAAAAGGATCCGTTGACCAATAATCTCTTCCAGACTTCTTTTTATTGAATGAACTCATTATAACGATACCAATTAATGTGTTCAAGTCGATCAGAGATACTTCTGAATTATTTTCTTCAGATGCATCGATGACGTAGTGTTTCATTTCAAGTAAAAAATACGTCTCAGAGAGTTTCACCGGCTCACTTTTCCGAATTTGATCTTTGATAGATAAAGTCAATAGTATTTCATCTTCAATATTAGTAGGATTAATCCTTTCGCCACGTACCCGAAGCTCGTATATGTGGTTCTCGGTAAATTTTCATCAGCGTGAGTATCAAAATCAAAATCACTGTCAGAATGAGAATTGTCTGAGGGACCTGAATCATCTGAATTCGGAATAAGCACATTGTCATTATCTTCTGAGAAAGGGTCTCCGGGGTTACATAGATGTTTTTATCCTTAAGATATGTCGCGTAACAACGGGGGCAGATTATAGTACATCGTGCCCCATTTTCGTACTGTCCTATATGGTAG
Source organism: Chelonus insularis (assembly GCF_013357705.1). NCBI lineage: Eukaryota > Metazoa > Arthropoda > Insecta > Hymenoptera > Braconidae > Chelonus > Chelonus insularis. Next base: position 472,891 of record NW_023276734.1, on the reverse strand, counting down.
TCTGAACGTGAGCACTTTGAACACGCCGAGCGCGAGACGCGTTAGCGACCGCCGACCAACGCGGATTAAGTTGGTACTACGGGAGGCCAAATTCCAAGCCCTGTGCCTGGGGCTGCAAAGTCAAAATATGACATGTAGGCCCAGGTACAACTGGCCAATTGAGGTCGGACTCGTAGTGATATGTCGTAAGGCCTCGGGCTTGTTACGTGTATCCCTGTGCCTGTTCTAGGTGCAGGTATATGCGTCCCGGGAGATGCCATCGCTAAGATAGTAGTGTGTTATAATTTCCCAGAGTTATGCCCGAAGGGGCGAGGTACTCAATTCCGTCCTTCGGACGGGAGGAAGCATGGATTTATTCTCTGGCGTTTATTCTCAACGATGTGTTCGAAAAAACAATTCTATAAAGGACATTTATCGGAAGTATTAGAGATAAAATAAGGCAACAACGATTTCGAAAACGTAAGCCATAGTTGAGCATACGCCGCTAGGCGGCTACGCCAGATCTAATTCGCACACTTTTTATATTAAAATAAGTCAATATATTTGAGAATTGGGTAGTGGACTGGCATCTGAAAAAATCGTATCAGTTGACTGAAACAGGGAGCATTGCCCATTCCAGTCTGGTTTGTAGTACGGGAGCATTTCCTTACTTCAAACTATCTTGCATTCTTGACAAGGAGAGCGGGAGCATTTCCCTTCTTCTTCCTCAAGTCGTGGACCGTCCGGAGACACCGCTGCATTCAAAATCAAACATTCACAATAAGATTAGTAACACTCAATTCATACATAGTTAGTTATTTGGAATTACTTCCTATCTTTTGGTTGACAATGATAATCTACTTTATAACCCTTTCGAATACCTTTTGGCAGCTCACTGGTGGCTTCTTTGTCATCCTTCTGCAAATTAGTTGAAGCTGAGTAGACCAATTTAGCGGAAAGTTATTCACTTGACAAATACTCGAGTTTCCATTTCTGTTCTTTGATTATCTCTATCTGGATATAATGGAGAACTAGCTTCAGCTGCTGTAACATCTTCTTCACGTTCAACGTTCATATCCTACATCTTAACACTTGGCGAAGAATATTTATTTGAATTATCTTTTGCCAAATAAACCAATAAGTATGTTATTGAATTCCAGAGGGCTCCTTTTAATTTCAATGACCATCCGTACACGGTATAAAGTGTGTAACCATGTACAATGGTATCTACTATTATTTTACATATTTTCAGGACTATAAACACGCTGATAAACCCTGCACTAATAGTCCTAAATTTGACAAATCTTCTCCAGGTCTCCTCCCAGGCATTCTTGGCTAGCTTTTCCAACGATTCCTCATCCAGCATATTATAAATTGATGGCTTATTTGATATTGATCCTTCTGTTGCCTTTTCTGCAACTGTCTCTAATACTGCTGCCTGTTCCATGGTGAATATTATCCGATTTCTCATAGTTTCTAAATCTTCTGACGTGTAAATTTTACTTCTTGCTAAATGAACAAGATTTTTGTATTCTCAAGTAATTTTCGAGTCTAGTTTTAGACTCACCGGACGTGCTGTTTTGACAGGTTTTAGCTCAAACTTATACCATGCCTGTCCAATTCTAAAAAATTGTAATAGAGGTGAATTACAAGGAATTTGTGCTGCATGATTTGTGATTATGTGAGTTTTTTGTGATAAGAAAAAACTTTGATTGTTTCTTAATATTGGTATTCTATTATAACAAGTTTCTGTATGCTGAATCTTCACTTCAACTGGAACACATTGTACAATATGAATAACTTCTTCAGCCAAAATTGCCATGAATCCAGGTCCTTTCATGAATCTATAGGCGAATTCATCGGGCTGGGTTGATGCAATAGCTAGGCTGTTCTGTAGAATCTCCTTCTCCAGCTTACATTACATCATAATATCATGTTTGGAGCTGACGTCTAATGTGTCTTTCAACATAAATGAATTTAGTATTAATATAAAGAAAAATGTCCATGTTATCAGTTGTTGTGTTGACTGCTTTAGTTGCTTCTACTTGACCGAGTGAGGTTCCAATAACTATGAAAAGTTTTGGATGCTAAGTGTTTTATAATTTGAGACCACATGAGTCTTCAGCTCCAATTACAGATAATGAAAATGTAGTATCTTTCGACTTAACTGTATAAATCGTTTCCTCTTTAGTTTCTGATTTTTGAGCTAATCTTCTATAAAATGTTGAATATGTAGTCATAAAACAGTATCTACGCGGTAATTGATCCCAGAAGGTATGTTCCCCTTCGGGATCTACACATTTTCCCGAATTTAAATTACATTTAAGACCGGATGGCAAATAAATTTGATTAGAATCCGTTTTTACTCGGGCTATGGCTGATCGTAAGCTAATACGAAGAGTGCCCATTACTACTACAGAATTTTATTTACCGTATGGATCTGAGTACTGTGCACCTGAACAAGCTCCATTCTGAGTTGATGAGCCTGCTAAGGTGATGCTTCTAATTGTAGTTGTATTTAATAATAGTAAACCATCTATTACTGCATTAGCGATTCGAAGCGTGCCATGATCGTGTGCTATCTGGCATGCTTTCCTTGACATGGAATGGACATAATCCATGTATGCGTTATCAACAACTGAAACATGAGAATGCATTCCACAATAATGCACAGTTCTACTGATTTGAACTTTACATTGTTTTACTTTAACATAATCATATTCATTGATTCGCAGTAAAAAAAAGTTTTAAAGTTACATTTGCTATTTGTACATGTTCGTCTTCAACATTGCATTCCTCAATGTCTAATAGAGATATCGTTGTCATATTCGACGACTTAGAACCGCAATCATACCTAATAATGGCTTGAACTGCTTTAACTACAATCGACAATAACAAAATTTGGAATCCCTGCATTGTTACTGAAAAAAATGAAACAACAAAAATTGATTTCGATAATCTGGATCCTTCCCCTTGGTTATTCGCTTTTTCGACTTATTCAATTGTTCTTTAGCTTTGTACATTGTTATTTTGGACTTTTTCAGTCTATCAGAATGAACTATTTTCGGTTTATTCTCAACTAGTATTTTAACATTTCCATTCGGATATATCTCCAAAATTTTAAATGGTCCATCATAATGATCACCTAATTTATTTGGCTTTGGACCTTTTTCTAAGAAAACAATATCCCGTACATGTAACTCGATAGGTTTCATCTGTCTGTCATAATATTTTTGTGACGTTTTTTTCGAATCTACCAGATTTTTATAAGCTAATTTACGTATGTTCGTTAATCTTTCCACTAAATCTGTTATATAATTTTCAAACGTTGGCAGACGATCTACATCTATATACATTGCAACCCAGTCAAAACCATATCTATTAACCTTTGGAACGTTGCTAGTGCGTTTTTAACCCGAACGGCATACGTTTAAACTCCCGATGTCCTTGTGGAGTTGAAAACGCCGTCTTATGGCTATCCTTTGGATCCATCTTAATCAGATGATATCCGGAAGCCAAATCAAACACAGAGAAATACATTGAACCTCCTAATTGATCAAGAATATCAGTAATATTTGGTAAAAGATAAGCGTCAGTAATAGTTCTTTCATTTAATTTTCTGTAATCTATGACGACTCGCGATCTTTTATTACCTTGCGAATCTGGTTTCTTCGGCACGATCCAAACTGGACTATTTTACGGAGACTCAGAAGGCCCAATAATGCCTGTGTCGAGTTCCTCTTTAATTTGCTTTTTAATTTCTGTCCTCAAAATTGAGGTGTACGATATCGTTTCACTGTTGTAGAAATATCTGAAGTAGTAGGTATTTTATAATTGTATACATCTGTTGACCCTAGTGGTTCACCTAGAATATGAAACCGATCTGCATATTTCTCAAATCTTGCAAATTTTCTTAAATCTTTTATCATTTTTAAAATTTGCAACAATTGACAAAATTTTTTTCATATTAGAATCTTTGAAATGTAGTTCATTGAAATCTGATTGAATTTCAATTTTACAATCTCTATTCAAACATTATTCTTGATCAATTTTCGGATCATATATATTCTCTACTGACTGTATAAATAAAGTAGGAACTTTCAATCCCACTTCGTTCTCAGTCGTATTAAAAACCTGCATATAAGCACGACCATCATCAACGCGTACTAAACGGTCTCCCAAGAATACGCCGTTACACCCTTTTAATCTTAGGACATAACCTTCAACAAGATTCTTATTTTTAACTTTTACGACAAAGGTCGACTCACTACGAGGGCGAATATACATCACTCCATCCTTGACTCTATTAGCTTTTTTAACTCCCCAGTGGGAAGTTATAGTAATGGGTCCGATTTTGCAAATCGCTAATTTTGACATATCTCCACGTTTTAAGGTCCCCGGGGTTGAATACGATAGTTTTTACGTGGACGTCTGTGTGTGTATGTACGTATGTGCGTATGTGCGTATGTTCGTACGTGCGTTCAGAATTATTTTTCGCCTCGATTATCTCGAGAACCAACAATGATATCGACGTGGGACCAATTGCATTCGACGCGTAATTACGTAACTTAGAACTGATTAGATTTTCAGCAAAATCGGTCTCGCCATTTTTTATGTAGAATCAAAAAACTGAAAAAATAGTGAACTACCGGAATTCTGCAATTTATAAATTATACCATTTTTTAGACGGAATTTCGAGATCTTTTGAAAAATATGAATATCAAATGTTTAGAATAATTGTACAGAAATATGATGACAGTATTTCATAGAAAAAAAAATTTTTAAAAAACGAAATCAGCAATAAAAAAATTTAAAACTTGTGTTGTTTTACCTTTTGTGTTGAAGTTTAACCTTCACCGGCCCAATGACCTTGACCTTGAAATATGTGATTTTTGGGGTCATTCTAAGTAAGATGATATATATATATATATATATATATATATATATATATTGAACGCGGAAATGCCTCTTTCACATATTTTTTTTACGTTGAAAATTGTGTATTTTCGTTAACTTGTGTTTTGCATGGATATAAATCTAATGCTATTAATTTCATTTCTCATAATTTTTGACGCTTTATTTACATTCTTTAACACTACAAGCGGGCCAGAGGCTAAGAGTCCCCATCACCACTACCTATACAACATGTCCACAATCGAGGCTCTACCTTGATGTGGAGTCTTTCACAGGTGTGTGTGTGTAGGAAAAAATGTGTCTTAAGGGAGAGAATGTAATGATTAGGGCCAGGAATTTTGCTGCGCTAAAAAAGAAAAAAAAAAAGATCATCAGATAATTTTTATTTTAATCAATAATAATTTAATAAAAATATTATCTTATCTGAAGATGAATTGGTTCAGACGAAACAGTGACAGTCCAGTACATAAAACGACGAAGTTGGGTTAGATAAACAAATAAAATGTTGATTTATATATATATATATATATACACGTTATTACAAAATAGGCGATAGTATTGTACTATATGTATATAATCTAAACATCTACATATATATTATATAGGAAAACAATGAATATTATTAATCGTCAACTGATGATTCTGAATGAGTATCATCCACGTCGTTAGTTAATGAGGCATTCGCGCGATCCCTCCGAGCTTGGATTGCTTGTTCTTTAGCCGTCTTCTTTCTTCTTTCATTTCTTATTCTATCACCGCATGTCCTCAGGAATGTTTTCATTTGTCCCTCGAACTCATCTAATTGGACGTTTAATTTATACTGCGGTCCGCGGAGAACTTCTGTAAAATACATCAATAAATTTATAATTGAATATATGTATTGTGAAACAAAGGAAAGAAAATTTTCAAGGTAGTGCGATATTTATGCAACTAATGGTTAACGACATAAATATTTACAAATTATAAGTGTAATTCAACTTGTACAATAATTCTACAAGTGCAGTTTGTGATAATAATATTAGATGCATATTAGTTTTTACATGGGTAAACTCCATATCAATAGCATTACTTTAAGAACTACATTAAGATAATCAATTAAAACGATACATACTTATTTCAGCTTCATTTTTTAATAAAAAAAATACCCTTCAGAAAAGTCTATTAGAATATTTTAAAGAAGAGAAGTAATTACTTCTGCCAATTATTGAACTGTCTGTAACATTGTCAAATATTCGTTATAGTTTTTTAAATTCTCAACATAGACTATCACATCGTAAACATTTATTGAAGTTTCACTTACGCTTTCCTAAAATTTTCATTGTTAACGTAATGAAGAATTTTTCGACTTACCGAATATTATATCAGGAAGTTTTCTGTCCTTCATCGCAATTTTTTCTTTGTTGGTACCGAACAACGCTATCTGCCAACACAATTCATCCGTTACAATTTTTTTCATGATGTTCGATACTGCTTTTTGAGCAGTTTTCCCTCCGATCCTCGAGATTTTATTTACCTGCAGAAGCATAAAAGTTACATATTAATTTTGATATATAAATATGAAAAGAATTTAAAATCATTAAAATATTTTATAGACTTCATTATAACAATTAGCAAAGACTTCTAGGATAATTTACAATACTGTTAAATAAAAAAAGATTTAGATAAACTATGTCAGGTGTTGTTCAAGTTATTTTAAAAGTATCTTTTCATATAACCGTCGAATCTTTGGATGTTGATTGGCATGTTTGTGTGTTACTGCAATCTTTCATGTTGTTATTATCTCTGTGAATGAATTTAAAAAACATTAAATAGCTTAATAAAAAATATGATATTCTCATAAAGTATGACAAAAATATACCTTTAGACAACTTACAATTGACGAGATGAATTAATCTGGTTACAAATATTTATTATTTGTTATACTAGATGTACATGAGAAGAACCATGATGTCTACTATTTGTTCCTTCATTCACTCCTTGATCGGTAGATTCCATTTTTTCTCAGGATTTGGTGGACTATTTATAAATATCATACATTTTAAATGAATTTGTAACTTCTTTATAACGTCGATATTTTCTAGTATGTATGGTAGTTCTACCGTCTGTAATTATTTTTCTTGGCATATTGAAGTTTGCTAATGCAAAAGATATATCACAACTAATTTGACTACTACTTGATAGATTCTTAGATTCCGCAGGAATCTCCAAGTTTTTCATCATTTGAAATAATATGAAGGACTTTAAATAATTTAAATTTAGAGCCACAATATTGCCACAAGGAATATAAATAATAATGAATTCATTAAAATCAAATTCACTTTGATTTTTAAGATTCCAATGTTGGTAATAATTTTTGATTTAAACTTTTTTATTTGAATTCCGGAAGAATAGGTTGCACTGTGCACTAATCGAAATAATTTGTTATGTTGCTCAGTTAACTTCACCTTGCACTGCAATTTGGACAGTTGTAGGTGGCACGATGGCACATAATGGCGATAATTTCCATTGAAACGCAAATTAATCCACCAATTTTTTTCGCGAAAACTAGCAATTTGCGAATATAAGTACCCATATCAGATCGTTTTTATTTATTTTTTTACATAACATATACCCGGCTTCGCTATAAGTTACAGGACACTCTGTATTTAATTTTACCTTCTTATCGGTAATGGTGATCACTTGCTTGTTGATTGTCTTATACCATCCATATAACCAAAGAGTACTACGGTACCAAAGAATACTACGGTACTGAGAAGTACAAAAAAGCTGTATTCCGGTTTTCCGAACCCATAGTACGTTCCCTAACAACTCGATGTCGCTATCAGTCCACTTAACAATGCGCCGATAATAGTATCATCGTGCATGTCTACGGGAACTTTCAAAAGATGTTTTAAAGTTGTCTACAAAATTCAACTTTTCGGCGTCTCTAAGAAGACAATAAAATATATACGATCAAAATTAATTACAAAATCAAATTATATTTCACGTAATACGATCGATTCCACAACTTTAAGGTTATCTTTATTCCACACTAAAACACGACTTTTTAGTCAAAAAAGAAGATATAGTATTGCAGACGTCTTACAAATGGCGTTATAATGTATATCTACGTCAACTTTCCGGAGACGTCTTAAAGTTGTCTAAAAAGTCATCTTTTCGCCACCGATATGAATCAACTAAATCCTGATGGTTCAAATGTTACCTTTAAGTTAACTTTAATAATTGACTTCTAAGTCAGCTATTATTTGTTGAAATTAAGACATCTTTTAGAAGATATCGAAAAATTTATGCATTTCGACATCATATTATTGACATTTCCAGATAAAGTTAGTTTAACTTTTGTGAGTTATCTATTTGATGACTTAAAGTAGAGACAAAGCCGGATCTCTTGGATTTTTACATTTCGGTTTTGTACCTTGTGGACTTTTTATGACTTCTTCATTCTCTGAATTATCATCAGTTTTTTACATATTTTTGACTGACGTATGGTAGGAACTATTTCAGTGACAATTTGTGGTTCAGGTTCTTCATGAAACATTACATGCACTGCCTGGTTTTGCCTGGGCACCGCATACTACTTGCGCTAGACTTGAAACTTTTAATACACAGTCAGCAACCTTTTAATTATCACTCATTTTGGCATTAATATATTTACCTGATAATACTTGGACCGAATCATCACTTCTTTGTTAGTAACAATGTTCAACAAAAATATTTCAAGTTAAATAATAATGTTTTTTTTTTCAAACACTTAACTTACATTTTAAAGTATCGTCATTATTTCGAATGGCAATTCTATATAGGAAAAAAAAGACTTGATTCAAAAAGTAATTTTTAGAAATTACCAAATTTTAAAAAAAAATTCTGTCTACAGACATACTTCATTATCGTAGTAGCTCCGAATATGTTTTCATGACGTTTCGTTTTGCCTCTACATATCGAGAATTTAAAATAATACAAACTGGTATCATACAATGTGGTCCACGATTTTTATCCATTCTTATGCAACAAACAACACGAAATGATAAAGTTCGCATCCTTTTCAGGTGTATGAAAATCTAGCGTAATTAATTGACGAAATCGTGATTCCAGAAAACCAAATGTGTTGTTTGTTGTAACCTCGTCACTGAGCTGAGGCCACATGTTTTAATTTTGAGTTAATTGGTGTGAGGAATGTGAAGGATTTAGAAAAGATTAGACTCGATGTTAGGGCAATATGAAGAGATTTATTGATCCCTAGGAGGATAAACTTAGCAAGAACCAAGTAAAAAATCCTCCTGAATGATAAAAATATCACAGAGATAGTGTGTATGATTGTGTAAGTAGGTGTGTAGAAGTCAGAAAGCGCTGCCTTGTGATAGGACACGCTTGTGGATCGTTTTGACCACGTGTGTTAAGAAATTAGTGCTGGACTAGGTCGCGAGCAACTAATTACTAGCACTGGGGCCATATAATAAGCCGCAATGGCTGTGAAAGAAGACAGAGAGCCGTTAATGACGCGGATGTGTCCGAGCGCTTCTCACTCTTGATGCATGCGTCCACGTGTGCAATTCGACCCAACATGTGTTTTCTAACTTAATTTGCAGAATTTTAATTTCCATTAGTTCTGAATGGGATTATCTGATTTTTATCTTATCCTACAACCACTGTCAGCAATCACGTGGAAATGATAATCCATTCCATGAACAATCGGATATATGTATGGAAGTTTAAAAATTCTAGCATCATGGATCCTGCTCGGAGTTCCGGTGGAACAGCCTATAAATTTAGAATGAGCATTAGTTATTGGCTGAAGGGTCATTGATATTCCATCCTGTGGATTAATGTAAGTTGATTGCGATTTGTGAGCTAGTGTTCGGATGTTTATCAGGCGTCAATCCATTGCCCCTATTACATTTCGTATTCCTGCGATCTAATTAAAAATTTTTGCCAAGAAGTTTTTTTAATGAATCAGATAAAATGCTGCTTTTCTACATAGACTGTACAAATAGTGCAGTAAATGTACATAGCGTATCGAACACGGAATCGAACGCTACTACCAGAATATATCATATAATATTTGAATTGAATTTTTTCCTAAAGTAAGTTTTTCAGATTACGATATTTCTACGTGTACATCATTTGGTCTAAAAAGTGATGCTTTTTCTCGTGGACCCTGTTTTTTATTCAGTTCTTTCAACACGAGAAAAAAGGAAGAAAGGTGTTTTCCACCAGCTGGTATCGTTGGTTGTATGGTATAACTGTGAGTTGTCACAGGAAGGAATATCTTTTTTTAGCATCGATTTTCATGTTATTTTAAAAATTGTCAAGATACGTATCTCGTCATTTTGGATTAGGGAAACCCTGATCCAAGAACCTTATTGTAGGGAAAGAGAGGTTTTGAACGTATTGACCTCATTTTGGCGAGGAAGGTGAGTAACGTGGAATCGCAAGTCCGGAAGGACCCAAGATACGAGAGGAAAGGAGAGTCTCTTGGTGGAATAGGGAGCTCGAACAAGCTCGTAGGGAAACTAGGAGACTCTTCAATAGGGCTAAGAGGCTCAAGACAGATCAGGTATGGACTGAATACAAAACTTCTCGGAGGAAATTCAGGTCTATGGTCAAGACAGCAAAGAGGCAAGCCTGAAAAAACTTTCGCAAAAGACTGGAGGCACTAACCGAGGTAGCCAGGATCCGGAAATCGCTTACTACCAGCAGAAATGTGGTCCTCCAGGGCCTAGAATCTTCTGAAGGAGAGATGGTCGACGATCATCAGGACAAGTAGGATGGAGCAACTTTAACGGGCACCACTTCTATCCCTACCAAGGAGTGGGGATGAATTTGCGTCCGCCGGAACCTATGCACGAGGGGGTTAAGGGTGACCTTGCAGCACAGCTTGAGAATAAAAATTGCATGGTGGGGGTTTATTTATGGCTTTTCAATTATTATTTTAATCGTGTTTATACAACTACTATAATTGCATTATCATCGCTATTATTTCAATTATAAATTTTCATATTTTGTATTTAATTTTCGCGCCTGCTAGGAGCAGGCTTGAAGAGCCTGAGGCTGCGCCAAAAGGACATCGATGCGACATCTAGCATTTTCGAAGTTAACGAGTTTCTTGCACTCAGATGCCTTGAGACAGGCCCCACTGACGGGTGGGGTGTTAATTGATAGTCCATTTATTCGGACAGAGAATAGGGAAGTCTCATACACATCTCTATTCTCTGATTCGGATATGTTTAGCTGCTCAGGTACTTTCAAGCTGCGCACAAACGCGTTCGCATATTTATGCATGCTACGCACACTCGTGTATCACCAAGTACCTGTTTCGATGCGAGAGTGAAAGAGATGAACCATATGAGCGAGACAGACGTATACACGTAGTGCTGTCAAATAATGAAAATAGCCTTTGTATTTTTTATCACGTTTCTTTTTATTAAATACAGCCTTTTATATTTTATATTATTTTCACGAATAAAAATTACAACTAATTATTAGTACAATAATGACCGTGAATATAACATGTAGAAACTAATAATGAGAAATGTATATTATTTTTTTTTATATGTAATTGTTCTGACTTGGAGGGGCCCAAGTCAGTTAGTCGGGAAATATTCAAAAATCGTAAATGCCGGACTTGTCCATCGGCGCGTCAGTCAACTCACTGGACCAATCATCGGGAAGTATTTCTCTCATGGCCCAGAAGGCGACTCTACGGCCCTAGTGATGCCAACAAGCACGCGGTCGAGCACTTGTGGCGTCAGTTAGCTCGAAAAAATACGATCAACCAGACTCAGACAACTCTCGTGAACATTATTAAACCATCAAAATTACTCTCATCAGTGCCAGTGGTCCAGTAAAGTCAGTTGTAGTGTCTTTGGGCGCGAAGCTGAACTGGCGTCGACGCCATAGTGCCTCACGGACATTCACACATACATCTCACACTCGAACAACTCAGGTATATAGTGTGCATGTTGCTATTCACTGATGGAGACTTTTTTTGGTGAAGAATCAACCATCAGACAATTCTTAAGTGTAAAAACTGTAAGAACCATACAATTTGGTGTTTGAGAACTATTTTCAGGAACCTTCTGGCATCCAACCTTTTTTTTGTGCTTTTCTCTTATCATTACAGTCCATTAGTTTTTAGTTTTCTCGTCCGGTCAACTCGAAGTCAGAACAGTAATACTTATCAAAACATGTGATGATTCCCTCATAGACACGTTTGATGGGATTTTGATCCTTTACCTATGAAAACATTTTCTTTACATGTAAAATTTTTTTTTTGTTAAGGTTTCATAATATTTACTTACAATTATATCGTTTTCGGGATATTGTCTACTAAAGCCAGATAAAAATTTACTTAGTAGATAATTAACAGACATAGCATGCAAAATTATGATACAATATTGGCCGTAAACTTAAGAATCTTCTTGTTGTAACGCTTGACGGTGTAGCGGAAGTATTTGCAATTATCTCTAAGTCGTCTAAGGTGTTATGGAATAATTGGCGGCCATTCATAGCTGTCGAAATAGCGGCCGACTTAATCTCTATTAACGTACATGGCAACTTAGTGTTGCCCTGGTTGTTTGTGGCAATCTGTATTAACAACAAAAGCCGTTGGTTTCGCCCACACCTTCGGCATCTTGTTGGCTGGATATACACCTATAGTATGTACCGGGATATGCTGTAGAGACTCTGAAATCTGCAGCATATTCACAACATACTCTAAAATTATCAAAGTATTTTGGGAGCTTATTTTCAGATGGCTGATCACTAGTTGACGAATCATTTTCCGAAACTGGTGCTGTTGATGATTAATTGATAACATACTGTTGTACCAGAAAATGCCGCGATGAGCCGTCATCAAATTATCCGTGTGATGTTTTGCTGCTGATAACAACGAATATGAAAATTCTGGAGAAATCATCCAGTGGCCGATAATGTTTGCCTCTAAAGCAATTTCTTCAGGTAGAAAATCAGCATCATTATTTGAAAAATCCTTGAATATCGACCACAAACTTCATTTTAAACAAGAACTGTTTGTTCCGGCACGTGTCACAGTAACAGTGCTTCGTCCGATACTGAGCTACATAATGTACTCAACTAGAAAAATTTACAATAATTTGGCGTGATGAATCAATTTCAAGTATATTTTCATACTCTGCATAAATGATACAGTTTAAAGTTAAAGCCAAGGCGTCATCAAAACGCATCTCTAAATGCAAACTATCGTGTCAAATCAAATTCCAGTGTTTATTGCTATTTGCAGAAAGATCGGGTGTCGAATCAAAAGAAAATAAACAATAACCATCTGGATAGTCAGTACGACTAATACTATTCCCTTCATTCAGAAAATTTATTCCTGTTCCTGAGAATAACGTGTGATAGCAGTCGACATATAAAGAGTTGTTAGCAAAATCTAGTTGTAGAGGTTTTGATAGAATTTGACGGCCATCAACATACAACGATAAATAATCAATTTTGTAATGATGAAAATTGAATAGGTTCAATTATTTGTTACATTTAAAAGCTTTATTATCAACAAAATCAATTAATATACGACGTGGCGATTGTCCAAGAATAACGTTATCAATGGTTTTACCATGAACACTATCATGTATGGAAACAGCTTTAACCTCTACGCGTATTAACGGGTATTGTTTTTTTAGCTGTGGTTTTTGCTAAAACTCGGGCATAAGACAGCAAAGTGCGAGACGATATTTTTACACGTCACATTATTAACAATGCTTCAATTATGTCAAATATGCTTTATCGTTTAAGGCGTCCATTAAACAAAAAGAATTACGAGATTTTGTTAGACGTAAGCGTGTTCCAACACTGTTTATTGAGAGTCGTTTTTGATTGAATAGATCACACTGTAAATGCCTAAAAAATCAAAAGTTATACCGTATGATCAATATTGTTGTCGTTTTTCCAAGCCTTTAATATCGCCTGTGAAATTATCCATTTTTTAGGTGTGTCTTGAGACCGGCCTACAGTACTTAGATGTGAATTTTTTGTTTCACGACTATAATTTATAAGTGTGTCAATATAAGCTTTTTAAGCATATGAATTATTAGCTGGCGATACACATTTGTGGTTGAAATGAACGTGAGCTTGGTTAAACATAGAGTGCATGAAATTATTTATAGACCCAACATCAATATCTGCAACATTTTTGAGATCACTTCCATCCACAGATGCATTGCGTAATGTAATTTTGATTATCAACTTTAATATCGCATGCGCAAGATCTACGTACTTATCACCTTGACCTCAAACAACAAATTTAATCGGGAAATTATCTGTTAATGACGAAATAGGCTTGTAAAAGACCAGTTGAGACCCTTCAATTGGTGTCTGTGTAGGTGGTACAGAAAATAATTCCAGCTCTGTTTCAGCACACTCACAAGAATGAATATAGAGAAAATCCATTACTACTGAAATATATCTGCAACACGTCGTACATTTCTTGTTTTCTCCGTCTTCGTTTTTCTCTTAATTTTGCAGCCGCTACGTTTCTTCTTTTCTTTAGATGTTTGTTTTTTTGTTTTTTTAACTTTTCGTGTACAACAACATTTTCAAGAGACGATGTTCTTTAAACGGCTGTCAAGAAACAACTATTTATTTGGCAATGAATTGTGTGGTAAATAGCCTGAACCTTCCATTAAGGTATCAATTTTTTCTTTTGCTTTTCGTTTCAAATTTCTTCCTGACTTACGTAAACGCGCGCGAGCTGATTCTTTGAATGATACTCCATTATCAAGGACATCGTGTACTATATTTACGCCTGATTTTAAGGCTTCTATACCAATAACATTCGCTCCGCTTTTGAAAAAGGAAAAAACTTTTCTGAATAAATCTCCCAAAAAACTGCCAATACCATGACCTCTCTGGTAGGGAGTTTCAATATAGATTTGACTGATTCGCTGCCTTTGCTTTACTGATACAAACTAGATCACCAATGTCATATTTACATACTTTTGACAATTTTTTACGCCATCTATCGTTTTTATATCAACTCTACATGTTCCGAAAAGCTATTGTCTCATTTTTAACGTTAATTTCAGTGGATTTAAATTTTGTAGCACTATGTTTTGTATTATTGTAAGCAAATACAATTTTTTGTACAACATCAACGTAGCGTTTTGTATGTGTATACGTGAAATAACGCCACATGCACTTTTTCAACGTGCGGTTAAACCGTTCAACAACTGCAGCCTTGACATCAGAGTTTCTGACAGCTCTAAAAATAATCCCTTTTTTGTTCAGTTTTTTGAAATTTAAAACCTAGAAATTCTTTGCTCCGGTCTGTCTGCAATATACATGGTAATCTGTTATTATTACATTTGAAAATTCGTGTCACTGCACGGGCAACAGTTAAACTTGTTTCGTCCTGTAATGGCTAGGCTCATGCAAATTTTCTTAAAGCATCGATAACAACTAATAAATATTTTATACCATTATTGTGCGTAGAAATATTACGTAAATCAACTGAATCAGCCTCCCATTAAACGTTATATGCACGTCTTGGAAAATGCTGGCGTATCATACGATGTAACGTATAGATGTCTTGATTTTTTAACCAGTTTTTTCCATTGTCACGGGGGATGTTTTTTTAATAATTTAATAGATATGTAGCACCTGCGAAGCCTGTCGGATGTTCGGGGTTGAAATATATTTTCTTTAGTGACGCCATGATTTGAATGAAAACTTCACTCAGCGGTTTCTTTTAAACCGCTTCTTTAATAGTCCAGTACCTTTTTGTAATGTACCACTAGCAGCACTTGAAATACAGACCTTATTTACTTCAGGATCACTCCGTGATTTCATCAATAACGTGCCTTTAGCTATCACGTCAGGTATTATGAGACTCCGTGTCCGCCGTGCACCCGTTGGCGTAGATGTTTTCAGTGTTTCAGTACCAAATAACGCTTTATTTCCTACGTACTCGCGCGGCACGTATCCTCTATGAATAACTCAGGCAAACTGAGCTCTACCTATTGCGTATTCATTTTTTCCAGATATCATAACATCGTGTAAAAAATCTGTAATATTTGAGCCTAGTACATTACAGCTATCAATACTGACAACATCGGTGTTGTCCCAAGAGATAACATCATCAGGCACATTTTTCAGACGTTTACAAAGAAGTTTTGCCTTTGTTCGGAATTTTTTTGGTACACTATCAATGACAGTCTGGTCAATATTATGGTTATTTCGAATAAATGAGCTGTTTATTGACACATCTGTTTTATCATGTAGAACTTTTTCATTATCGTTTTGAATTCAATTATGATTCATAGTGGGTTGAGCTGCATTGTTGATAAGACAAAAATACCGCTCTAACACACGGGCGTAAGCGTGCCACTTCTCACGCTTGTTTTAATAAGTTGTCGAGCATAGTATTTCATTCATCTCTTGATCAAGTCGTGCTAAGACTGTATCAAAACTTTTATCTATTCTGTTCATTACAGGTTTCGTGTCAGAAGTTGTTTGAAAATTCTGTACGATTTCTTCGCGTATAAATACCATTTTTTAGCATTTTCCATTATTACTAACCATTTATAAGTTTTGATACAAGACTGCGTATGATAGGTGCTAACAATATAGGTAAAAAGCCACTACCTTTTTGGAAAACGATTTTCTTTTTTCCCTTGGCACTACCACGTGAAGCTGAGCGCCCCAAAATAAAAACGTGACGCTTCAATTTACGTTGTTGACCAGGTGTTAATGACACATTGCCACGAAGAATGTTAAGAGCATACTCACATATATATCTCACTAGCTGAGGATCAGCTTTCCGTAAGATAGCTGAGCGTTGCTCTTTACTCAAGTAAAATGAAGCGTTCAGAATTGCTGTTTGTTTTTTCCATGATGCGCTCACAGCCATCACTGATTGATAATTGATAAATTATTCGTATTGAAGCGTCTATTCATGAGCTTTCGTTGAATATAGACGTAATTCTCAAATCATTAGAGAATATACACGTACGAAATCAATAATTTTCTGTGAGCGATCACGCGGGTTGCTGAAAACTACAATGTAGTTAGCGTTCAAAGAAATGTTTCTCTGACCTTTCTCCTGATGAAATAAATTTCGTGTAATAAATATAACACTTAAATTGCGGTGATGACTCACTTCAGTAAAAAGATCTATAATTGAGCTACTTGATGATTCACACATAAGATAATCAATGATAATCAATTTTGGCATTTGATCGATCGAACAATCATCGGTGATTGGCAACCTTTCTCGAAATTCAAAAGGTGAATGTTTTGAAAAATTATTATATCCTTCTTGCCACTCCGCGTAATGGGATATAATTCTCAAGAATCGTGTATCGCTCATATGGCTTATGCTACAAATGAACTTTTTCACAAAAACGGATTTACCGCAACCAGTTGGACCACAAATAATAGAGGTCCATGGATGTTTAATGTCCAGCGCAGGTCCATCATGATTAATGATGTCAATAAGCTTAGAATTTTTATTTTATTCTAAAATATCCCTCATCAAAACTATATTATTATAAAGCTATACCTACATTTTCTTTTATGGTCAGGGTTTTAACTTATCGTGACTGCAACTGGATATTTACAACCATCTTGAATTGTTTAAAAAAATAAGCGTCTAGAAACTGCTTAAAACGGGCATAGCGTTTATAGTCTTCAGAGTGTGCAAAGCGATAAAATGACAGTGAAAATGTTGCAATTATCCCTTGGCCACGCGGCAGCCATCGAATGAGCATTTTTAAAATCATTTTACGGCTTATTTGTTGGCGTTTATAAATAAACTATAGTGAACAATATATGTTACGACGGCAGTTAAAGTTTGACGAAACGTTAGAGGAATTAAAAATTTGTGTTGCAGTAGTTGTATATCCCGGCTACTTATGCTTAAATGTCATTGACATAGGAGAGTTTTGTATTCGACATGAAATCCGTAGACGCTGCCGTAGCTGGCAGCGTTATCATTTCGTAAATAATTTTGAAATTCTTGTTCCTGTGGATTTTCATGGTGAAAGATTAAGAGAACTTAAAATGTCTGCTATTGAGTGCGAATTAGCAATGCGCATAGAATACGAACGCAAGTTTGAATTTACCTCTGATTATGAGCATAAGCAGCGGAAGTGCTCGTTTTATATTAAAACGATCAATTGTACGCATTACTAGTAACGATAATTTGTAGTTTACAACGCCGTTTTGCTGTAAAGTTAGTAAATAGAGCCGGTTATAAAATACCTCGGAGTGGTTGTGGTCTTAATGAAATAAATGTTTTCCAACGATATTTCATGCGTAAGGGTATAGCTATTGTTGTGTGTGAATTTTATACCTTAAAAAAAAGAAAACCGTCGTTAATTCGATGGACGCCCTGTCGTTGAAAAAATGATGGTAATATTTTGAGAATTTTTTTTCATAATTTCTTGCATTCTTTTACATAAAAAAATAGCACTCAAATGAATAATTATTTTATTTTGATAATAAAAACATGTTTGTTCTATTTTTTTATGTGATTTGATTCAATTTTTATAATAATCGTAATTATTTTATAATAATTATTATTTTTCTTATTACAAAAATCAAAATTTATTGAAAATTAAAAAACAATGTAAATAAAAATTTATGAATTTTTTTTTATTTTCTACAGGTGTAGTTAAAAAAGTTTCCTGAAGATTATTATTCAAAATATGAATATATTTAGTCTTTAATTAGGGATGAAAGTTACGAAAAATGTATATTCGATTTTTTAAAGGGAAAAAAAATTTTTTTTAAAAAAATGAGATAGCTATTTTGTAGAGCGGGAAAAATCCTATCCACTTTGGAAATGGCAATATCATGTTTAAAGATTATTGAAAAATACAGATGCGCAAAGTTGCCGAGAGAGATGTTCATGACACAGTAAAAATCGAAAAAATTAATCTTATTTCAAAATTCCAACAGACAAATGTTCAGAAACCGATTTCAAACATAGTATAATTTTTTTAAATTTTTAAAAAGAGAACAAATGATTTTATCTGATCAATTAATTAAAAAGAATCTCAACGGCACATTACGCCGGATCGCTCAAAATGGTCAGTTTTGTTGCGCGCATTCAGAGCACTGCACCTTTTTACCTGTAACCGGTAAGTATATGCTCTCATGGACTTTTTTTGTAGAAAATGCGATTCTCTACATAAATAATATGTACATTTTCTTCGAAAAAACGCACGGTTCTCGCTGTGTAAGCACCAAAAGTTAAAAAAATGCACTTTGTCAGAATTCCATTTCTAATAAACAATAGTCAAAATCATTTCCAAACAATGACATTTAGCAAAATTGCTTTTCTCGTCAATCTCTACGAGAAACTGTCTCTGAAGAATCTTTTCAACTCTTTTAAAGTTTGTGCATAGGTAATTCACACTGCTCTTGGACCATTACCAGTCCGGTTAAGTTTTTAATTATTATGTACATTGTGCCATAAAATGTACTAAACTTTAAAAAACTGAACCGAAAAAAAAATTTATTTCAAATATTGTTGATTCTTACAAGTAAACCTCGCGAGATGGTCACCGTCGATTTAGCTGAGGCTTCTATATAATAACTGACGTCGAAAATGATGGACTACGTATAATTTCATTTTGCGGACAAACGTTTTGAAGAGGCAAAAATCACCCCCAAAGTTTACAACCTTTGAAGGTGATTTTTAATTTTCACATATTTCTAATCGAAATTTTCCAAAGCGACCTTATACGTTGAAAAAAACATAAAAAACGATGACCAATACCTTTATTTACATATTTATGAAACTTGCGAATATACATTTTTTTTTATTAAAAATTTAAAAAAATCAATAACTTAAAAACTATTAATTATTTTCTAATAAGACCAATTTCAATCGACAGAGCATAAAAAATTACGAGATACATGTCTTAGCAATTTTGAAATAACATTAACGACAGTGAACAGAATCGCAATTTAAAATTTTTTAATTGTTATTGATTAATTATTTATCGTCACGATAACCACCGAATAAAATACGTCGTAATTAGAGACTGAGTACTTTATGATTAGTCAAAATAATATTTTTTGTTATCGTCACGTAGGCAAACATGTATATAATTCTTAGCACAGTCACTGATAAACTATTTTTGAGGAAAATTATTTCTGTAATTGTAATGTACGGATTATCTAATGCTAGGTTTTGGAACGGATGTAACATGTTTTAATCATTTAAAAAATTGTAACATTATTCTTTTGTATTCATCTTCAATACTCCATGATTACAATTTTAAAAAATGGGCATTATTAGCTAAAAAAATTTACAATTTCCTGATCTCCGTTTTCAAGCATCTCCAACGTGGATACTTTTATTGGAAAGAGCTTATCATATTGTTTCTCGTAAAATTAACAAATTCATATAATCGAAAACGATTGAAGATCGTAAAATAATAAAACAAACATCAGAAATGTTCGTTAACGATGTAAAATCCAAAATTTAATCATATGGCTCAGATAACATATATAATTCTAATTAAATAATGAGTATATTTAGAGAGGATCTTAGCTCCAGAAAGAGAAAAAAAACTAGAGTGCACAGTTCAATCGGTTTCATCGACAACTCACAATTATACTATACAACCAACGATATCAGCTGCAATTGTTAAGGAATATAATGGAACCCATTACAAAATGACATAACTTTTTACAGTAATAAATACCTTCTATCTGTTTAGCCGAGCGGGTTAAGGTTTTTAGTCGCATGCGTTCGAGGTGTCACAGTTAAATTCGTATTGGAGTGGTTCTGTACACATGAAAGATTCCTTAAAGAGTACTTAATTATTTATTCTATTGTTTATCTTCTGTAACTCATCGTACATTCTAAAATTACAGACTTGTTAATAGCACTGTAATAGTATTTATTGGAGAACTTTCGTGAAAAGTTCAATATCGTAGTTATTGCATGAACTTTATATGTTCATTTCCGGACGTTATTACTCAAAAATGTCCTCTGAGCTCGGAGATAATTAAGTAGAAAGACCGCTTTCACCGGAGTCTTTGAGTAAAGATTCTCAAGGAACAAATCTAAGTTTGGTTCAAGAAGAACTTCATCGAGGATCAGAATCTCATTCCTCGCAACATGAAGTCCTGGTATCAGAACCTGAATCGTCTCAAGCGAGACTACATTTAGAGGACGTCGAAAGTGAAATACTTGCAGAATGCAATCGACATCCTTATTTAGATGGCACGTATTTCCGGTCAATTTTAAACAAATCTTTTTCAAATGGAACGATTTAAGCATTCTGCTAATTGTGTGGGCAAGAAAAAAATAAAGATCATACAATCTCTGGCATAATTGGAGCATCATTGAATTTCGTCTAGCACATTAAGGTAAAAGACTTTAATAGTTAAATATTAGAGAACGCAATACGTTTGAAGTCTTTAGAATTCACTAGTTGGATTATTGTAAATCAATTTTTTTGTACAGAAAGCTCACAAGCGAAAGGAAGAGGAATATTATCAATATGCCGCTGATAAAGTTAAAAAAAGAAAACTTGCTGGTGATGATCATGAAATTTATTGCACTTATTTACAAGCGCAATTTGAAGAAAATGTCAATTATGTGTTAGAGTCATTGGCACCCTTTAACACCGTAGATTCGCCAGCATTTGGAAAAATTTTTTAATGGTAAGTGAATTTAGATGATTTCTCATTACTTCAATTTTGAAAGAAATTAGAACACAATTTGTCATATTTCCTATTTCTTTATTCAACAGACATAAAAATAAAAAAAAGGTGGTGAAGTACTGTAACACTTTTTATCACGGACACTTCGTCGACGAATAGGAGACGCTCATCTAGAGAACATGTCGACCATAAAAAGTGAACTAGCTAAGGTGTCGTATGTCTGTACAACAGCTGATACATGGTCGAGCCCGAATCGTAGATTTTCAGGAATGACAGCTTATTGGGTAAGTTGTTTCTGTATGCCGTATGCGTTATAATATGTAGCGAGGATAATTTTGTCTTCCTATTTATTAACATCGAGTCTTTTTGATTTTTTCGCAGATTGATGACTTAAGTTTTGAACGTAAATCCTATGCATTGGCGTGTCGACGATTCGAGGGCGATTATACATTTGACAATATCGCACTAAAGATAGATAGTATTCACAGATCATTTAGAATTACAAATGAAAAAGTGATAGTGACAACAACGAACAATGGATCTAATTTTGTCAAAGCTTTCAAATAATATGGAGTGAAGTTGGTTGATTCATTTTTTCAAACAGAAAACATAGAATCACCGCAGAACATGATTGTAGAGGATGATGAGAAGTCCGTGTTTGCAGTATTTAGCACATGTAATGCCAATGAAGAAATAAGTCCAATTCTTCCATTGCATTTCAGATGTGCTAGTCACACTTTAAGTCTTATCACCACAACAGATGCACTAAGAGGCATTAAATCATGTTCAACATTGGAAAACATGCATGATCAGATGATAAGTCGATGCAATGTTCTCTGAAAAATGACAAATTCACCGAAAAAACGTGGAAGTATGATGGAAATTCTTGGAAGAGCATTGAAAAAGCCAGCTATAACACGCTGGAATTCAATGTTCAATTCATTAAAACAAGTTTTTCGGCTAAAAACAAAAATATTGAATATAGATGTCAATGATAAATTAAGAGAACTCGACTTTCAATTAATTTACGAATACTTGACGT
The DNA here is from genome assembly GCF_013357705.1 of Chelonus insularis. NCBI lineage: Eukaryota > Metazoa > Arthropoda > Insecta > Hymenoptera > Braconidae > Chelonus > Chelonus insularis. The sequence goes on along the minus strand of NW_023276734.1, from coordinate 450,300 downwards.
TTAACCAGCCTGTAGCACATGGAATTGACTTGTTGCAAGGAGATGAAGAATGTCATTTTAAATATTCACTTCTTACAATAATGTCCATAAAAATTAGATTAAACAATAAGCAAAAGGATTCTATTTGATGGTATAAACCATTATAGAAGCAATGCTTGATGGGCTGGACAATCGATTCAAAAATTTTTTTGATGTCGAAGCCGAAGGACGTATCGGCGCAGTTGCAGCAGCTACGCATCCAACCCTCCAATTGAGGTAGATCAGTTGTTTAACGGAAGCCGCGCAAAACAATGTCATAATGGCTGTAAAAAAACACTCGAGATCATGCAAAAAAAGACGGATGACAGCAATATGAATATAGAAGATGACAGCTTTTTCGATTTCTCTTCTGAAAATAACTCAAACGTCGGTCCAATTCTTGGAACCAATAGCCAAGAGGCGGAATATCGATAGTTTATTGCAGATCGCCGGCGTGATTTGCAATTATTCAATACATATCCGACAGTAAGGAAAATATTTCTGCAGTTTAATACGCCTTTACCTTCATCTGCAACCGTTAGAAGGTTGTTTAGTTATGCCACGATGTACGATTTACCAAAGTACAATTGACTAACAGATGGAAACTTTAAACTTTGAGTTCTAATGATGTGTAACGCTTAATTGAAGAAAAAAACAGAAAAACACGTAATGAGTCCATCACAGGTGATTTCTGTCATTTAGCTCGGATGATAAGGAATATGCTTTCAAGAAGCCTTAGTGTCATCTCACACAGGTGACACGAATGATCCTACCAAAAGTAGGTCATAAAACTCAATAAAAAAAATTATTTTATCAGGAAACCTCTGTCATCTTTAACAGGTGACACAAGTAGTCGTATCAGGAGGAAGATGTCAGCTTCAGTTGAAGAATATCATTCTTCCGAAAGACCTCATCTTTAACAGGTGACAAAAAAAATTTAACATTCCAAGTACACATACATATATAAAAGTAGCGATCGTTCTTTGGAAATTATAGTATAGCATGCAACAGGCCTATAGGGGATACCATGAAAAAAAACGCGCTGAGCATTCTACTCCACCAGTAGTGCAGGAACGAATGCATTGTATAATACAAGTAACAGTTATTGCATTATAAAATCATATTCGATGCGTAATTGACTGTACCAGAGAGAATAATTGTTGACTCAAATAGAAATAATTAAGAGCAATCAGCGATAAGTCATTGTTGTTTAAATATATGATTGTTCATAAAAATTTTTGAGTTCTCTCAGCTTGATTTACCGTTAATAACAATATTCAATTATTATTATGCACATTGAATTGTTATTATCAATATTTTATTGTTATTAATAATATTCAATTGTTATTAACAATAATCAATTGTCATTAACCATATTCAATTGATAATAACAATATTTAATCGTTATTATCACTCATTAATTTTTATTATCAATATTGAATTTTTATCAAAAACATTAGATTTTTAACAACAATAATTAATTCTTATCATCAACGTTTGATTGTTATTATTGGTATTGCATTTAAATTATCTATATTTGATTATTATTGACAGTATTCAATTGTTATTGACGAGAGTTATTCGTTATTATCAATCTTTAATTGTTAATATCAATATTTAATCGTTATTATCTGTTGCGAGAGGTTAATCGCAACCTCGCAGTTGGACTCGCTTTCGTCCCAGCTGGTGCTCAGTCGAGCTCACCCGATCCGCTCGCCCTATCCTAGCTCTTGTTTCAGCGCTCGGCGAATCGTAGCTCTTCTTCTCCAATCTAGCTAATGACAGTTGCTCTATCATTGTGCTAGGTCTACCGACGCCGGCTACAACGTGTTTGCAGCCATTAACGCTCAAGCGACGCTCAAGTACACGTGCTCGATTATCGCTCGTTCCTATTTTGCAAATCCTAATCATTTCAAGCTCTTGATAAATTCTATTTTGTTACAATAAAGTTCAGTTAAGCTCGTATATTGTTAATAAGTAATTGTTAACTTGAAAAAAATTTTATTTTTGTAATGAAACTGATAATAAGCTCAAGAAAAGTATCTATTGTGTGTGTGCACCTCTCCTGACCACATCCTACGGTGTAGCTCGATCGCTATCGATCCTATAGCTCAAAATAAATCAACCCTATCAATAATTTTCGGTTCTCTCAAAATGCATTATCAATATTGAATTTTTATCATCAATATCTAATTGTTATTAACAATACTTGACCTTTTTACTCTATTTTAATGCAATTAACTGTATTATCATCAATGACGACATACATCAATCGAAGCATTAATTTATTATTGAAGTTATTTAATGCGATCGATAATCAATTTTTTTACTATAATATTGATTTTTATATTACTCTTTACTCCGTAATCAAAGATTTTTGAGTTTAAGTTAGTCATTATTTTTTAGTCAGTAATCTAGAATTTCAGAACTTAAATTATTAATTTTTTATCAATTAGTAATTTTAAAATTTCATTATTCAGTATTCGATTATTCTATAATTTCTGAACTTTCATTTTTTATTTTTCGTCAATTAGAAATTTCAGTAATTTTATTTTCGATTTTCTATTATTTTTCATTATGAAATTTCCAATTTTTTATTGATTTCTAAATGATATTCTTCATTTCACAACTAAAATTTTCTGAGTAATCTATAATTTGTTTTAAATATTGCGAAACAAAATATTTATGCTCATTACTGGCTCACACTACTGCCTAGGCTCGTTTAAAATTATATTCTCATCTAGAAAAATTAGGTAACAGAGCGCTGTAATGAGACACTGACTCAGTTATTTATTTCTCAAATAAAAACACAGTAGATCTTGAAACTAGTAATTACCGTGATGATTCAACCGATGAACTAGATGATTATGGTACTGACAGTTATATAGAATCATTTATTTCGGGTTGTCCAAAGTTTTATTCTTATCGTGTACAGAAACCTGAAGGTCAAGTTGTAGAGGTTTGTAAAGTAAAAGGCGTTACGTTGAACTATACTCAAAGTAATTACATTAATTATAACACAATACGTTCTTTAATTACCGGTGAATGCCCTGACCCAATAGTCATTTCATTTGATGCTATCAGGCAAACACCATTCAACCAAGTCGTTACACGTTGGGAAACTAAAACAACGACAATACAAAACGAAAAACGACGCCTTGTCGATAATTTTTCAACTTTTCCGTTTGGCTATCGAGCAAATAATTAATCGCAAATTAAGATTACTATTGAACTGTATTTTTGTAAATAAGCGCTATTTAATAATTCAATATTTTAAGAATATTTCTTGTAATAATTAAAATACGTATAGAACACCACATTAATAAAGAGAAACGTGATAACAAAATACAAAAGCTATTTTCATTATTTGACAGGACTACGTGTATACGTCTGTCTCGCTCATATGGTTCATCTCTTTCACTCTCGCATCTAACCGGGTACTTAGTGATACACGGGTGCGCATAGCATGCATAGATATGCAAACGCGTTTGTGCGCAGCTCGGTAGTACCCGAGCAGTTATACATATCCTGACAAATAGACTATTAATTAACACCTCACCCGTCAGTGGGGCCTGACTCACGGCATCTGAGCGCAAAAAACTGCAGCCGCACAGCTCTGAGACCCGTCGGCCCTACCACACGGCGCCCCACCACTTGCTTTAGACCGTTATGGCACACGGACCTCGCAGCTTACTTTAAGCGAGACTCGTTAACTTCGAAAATGCTGGATGTCTCGTCGATGTCTTTTTGGCGTAGCCTTAGGTTCTTCAAGCCTGTTCGAGCAGGCGTAAATCGCATGCGCGAAAATTAAATACAAAATATAAAAATTTATAATTGAAATAATAGCAATGATAATGCAATTATAGTAGTTGTATAAACACGATTAAAATAATAATTGAAAAGCCATAAATAAACCCCCACTATGCAATTTTTATTCTCAAGCTGTGCTGCAAGGTCACCCTTAACCCCCTCGTGCGTTCCGGCGGACGCAAATTCATCTTCACTTTGTGGTGGGGGTAGGAGTGAGGTCTGCCAAAGTTGCTCCATTCTACTGGGCATACTGGAGTTCCTCATGAAAACGCACTTTCCGGCATCAACCTCAATGCAAGCATTCATAAGCGAGGCTGATGGACTGAGTAGGCTTGTAAGGGCTGACTGGGAAATCGCTAGGTGAGTGGTGACCTGAGATTGAGTAAAATGGGCGGTCGGTACCTCTGATCGCTACAAAAGTCTGGGCACAGACGGAGTTAATCCGGTTCTGTTGCAAATGGGTGGAGAGTGACTATAGCGCAGACTGGTCCAAATTTACCGATCTTGCCTTGCCATGGGCTAAATACCTAAGGCATGGTGCACGGTCAGAGTATCCATACTCGAAGTAGGGAAGAACCGCTACGATCAGGCAAAGGCCCACAGGCCCATAAGCCTAACCTCCTTTGTCTTAAAGACACTGGAGCGGCTAGTGTAATGTTACGACAAGAAGAGCGCACTGTGCACTAGGCCCTTGTGTTCACCGCAACACTCCTACCAAAGTGGCAAGTCTGTAGAGACTGCCGTTCATAACCTCGTAGGAGGCCAGGGGAGAGCCCTGGAGACAGGCAAGTCGGCAATTGGAGTCTTCTTGGACATAGATGGGGCGTTTGACAACACGCCCTTCGAAACTATGGACGAGGCAGTTCAGAATTTCGTAGCAGACGCTACGCTTGCACGTTAGATCATGAACCTACATTTAGGAGGAACGAAAGTCGAAGCTGCAGTTGTCAGGGGCTGCCTGCAGGGAGGTATCCTATCCCCCCTGCTGTGGACCCTCGTGGTGAATGAACTTCTCACACCCTTTCAGATACATTGATCTCATTTTGCCATATCCTTTGCCTATTCTACCTTTTCTCGTTAGATATTCCTCCGTTATTGGAGCTATTTTTCTGTTACCACGTATTGTGTCATGATATTTTTATCTCATATAACCATCGAGATTAAACTTTAGAAATTTTATAACATACGTCGAATAGCATTACGATAAAAAATAATGACTCCAGCACGATGAGATGGAAGATTCAATCGCATTGATCAGGAGATAAATATTCGGGGTACATGTACAATGATAACCAATTGATGTCAAGTAATAAAATTAATGAAAATAGATAATGATTGAGCGATAGCTCCGAAATACGTAATACAAAATGGACAAACATAATCGACAGCTCATAGATATTACTTTTATATTTTATATGTATATGTATTTCGAGGTCACCAGTGCAGTTCAGTTAGTCGACCTTACATTTTTCTACTTTGAATGGTAGATTTCATATCTTGTTTAAAAATAAATGAAGTTAAATATTTTTCAAACATTGTTTTACAACAGCATTTTATTCAACGTTTGTAAATTTTTGTATGAAGTTTTTTTTAAACGTCAAATTATTTTTAAATTGATATTTAAATTGATTTGCGAGTAAAAGTGAATAATTGCACTGACTGGAGCATCAACTAAGGACCTATTGATTGTGATTTATTTCGACCAGAGAGAAAGAAATCATCTGTTGATAACGTTTAAATTGTTGTTATAATTTTTTAATAATTTTCATCCAATAAAATTTTGTTATTGTTTTTATATAAATCACACATTTTTACTCTCTCTATCGAAGATCCCCTTATTCCTGTCTGTTGATCAAAAGGCTAGGACTAGAAAGAGGAACTTGAAGTCTCTAAGGTTAAACACATTGTTTACCAATTGACACATTTGAAGAGCAAAAATACATAACAATTAAAATCTTTTGCCAATATATAAAAATAGGTCTGAGCACACTTTATCTGTGCTAACGCGACAAACTTTTCATTAGTCATTGTTTATAACAAATTTAAATAGTTATAAATCATGCGTTATTGTTAAAAGTCTATTTCGTCAGAAATAAAATTATTTTGTCAAAAACATCCAAATCCATGTGACAAGCATATTACTTAATCATTAAATACAATTTTCAATTGTTTATAACGAATTCGTATTGTTATAAACAATGTGTAATAGGTGAAAGTCATATTTGGTTGTGAACAATAATGTCTAGTCAATATTGACTCCATTTTCGAAATGGGTTTTCCAAAAGAAATAAAATATCTAAAAAATGACTCCCTCAACTATTCTTCGAAATCTTCTCTATTTTAACGAAATCTTAGGAAAACTCAAGTTGTCATTTCTGTTCTTCGATTATTTATATCTGGATAAAATGGAGAACTAGCTTCAGCTGCTGTAACATCTTCTCCACGTTCAACGTTTATATCCGACATCTTTACATTTGGTAAAGAATATTTATTTAAATTATCTTTTGCCAAATGAACCAATAAGTATGTTATTGAGTCCCAGAGGGCTCCTATTAATTTCAGTGACCATCCGTACACGGTATAAAGTGTGTAACCATGTACAATGGTATCTACTATTAGTTTACATATTGTCAGGACCATAAGCACGCTAATAAACCCTGCACTGATAGTCTCAAATTTGACAAATCTTCCCCAGGTCTCCTCCCAGGCATTTTTGGCTAACTTTTCCAACGATTCCTCATCCAGCATATCATAAATTGATAGCTTATTCGATATTGATCCTCTGGTTGCCTTTCCCGCAACTTTCTCTAATATTACTGCTGGTTCCATGGTGAACATTATTCGATTCCTCATAGTTTCTTAATCTTCGGACGTCTCAATTCCGCTACTCTGGTTTTAGACTCATCGGTGGTACTGTTTCGACAGGTTTTGGCATGAACTTATACCGTGCCTGTCCATTTCTAGAAAATTGTAATAGTGGTGAATTACAAGGAATTTGTACTGCATGATTTTTAATTATATGAGTTTTTGGTGATAAGAAAAAACTTTGATTGTTTCTTAATATTGTCAGAGAAGAGAGACTAGTATAGAAGTCTAATGCTGTGTTAAAAATCCGGACGAAGTTTCGGTCAACGTGTCAAATAAATAATAAATATTATAAATAAAATAAATTTTATTTAATTAATGAATAAAAAAAAAAGCAACTGACGAGATTCGAACCAGTCACCAAAAGATTCGTAGACAGAGAATTTACCCCTAAGCTATCGTCATATTTACTGGAATAGAAGGTAAAGTAATATTTAAAGTCTTAAGTGGGGTGGGCTTGCCCTACGGAACACAGAGGAAAGACTATTTTGTTATTTGTCTCATTTCTATCTACTCAGTAGATTCTCCTTACTATGATAAATAGGACTTCGAGAAGTCCGTATTTTTTATGGGATTAAGGCTGTTGGGACAATAGGGGTTTTATTGCCCGAGAAAAATTTTTAAAAAACTATATTTTTTTCACTCCCTACTACCCGAGAACGGAACTAAGCTCTGCCCTTCACTTCAGCTCGGCGAGATGACGGTTTGGCGTGCCAAAAGTGCCATGAATCCAGGTCCTTTCATGAATCTATAGGTGAATTCATCGGGCTTGGTTAATGCAATAGCTAGGTTGTTCTGTAGAATCTCCTTCTCCAGCTTACACCTATGCATCATGACATCATGATATCATGTTTGGAGTTGACGTCTAATGTGTCTTTCAACATGAATAAATTAATATAAAAAAAATGTCCATGTTATCGGTTGTCGTGTTGGCTGCTTAAGTTGTTTCTACTTGACCGAGTGAGGTTCCAATAACTATAAAAAGTTTTGGATGCTTAGTCTTCAATCATTTGAAACCACACGAGTCTTCAGCTCAAATTACAGATAATGAAAATGTAGTATCTTTCGACTGAAGTGTATAAATTGTTTCCTTTTTAGTTACTAATTTTTGAGCTAATCCTCTATATAATGTTGAATATGTTGTCATAGAACGATATCTACACGGTAATTGAACCCAGAAGGTATGTCCTCCTTCGCGATCTACACATGTTCCCGAATTCAAATTACATTTAAAACCGGACGGCAAATAAATTTTTTTATTATTTGAACATATTGGAAGCTGTTAAAACTTATGTTTTATATCATTTATATTAAAGTTTTTTTATGTACTTTTTCTAACATTGATTTCTAATATTTTCAACTAAACAGACATTGTTTTTTGTGCGAAAGATTTTTTCTTTAATATTTTGCACCTGCACAGCATGGTAACGCTGAGTTTCACGAACACAAATTAAATATTCTGACAAGTCTATATAATTTTGTTGATAACATAAAGAATGATATGAATTATCAGCAACTGGTACCAATTCACGAATGACAGCATATTTATCGTTATTCATTAGAACAAAGAATTGAATAATACCAAATAATTCTTGATGATTCCAAGCAATACAAGAATAACATTTTCTTTTTTCATGATAATATTTTCTGAAGTATATACTTAGATTTAATCTTTACTCGAACATAAAAATCTAATATTTGATTTTCTAATTCATTTAAAGGTATTAAAGTTTCAGTATGGACAGCAAATAACATTGATTGTGTTGAATTAATATTTTTCATATGAAAGGATAATACAACTGAATCATCTAATTTATCAGTAGAATTTTCTTTTGAAATTTTATGGTCAAGAATTTTTTTAACACTATAAAAATTTAGTTCGTTTACAATTTCTATGTTTATTTTGTTTGGTCCATGATTAAAATTCAATAAAACTCTATTACTATCCTTAAATGGAAATGCTGACCAAGCCCAAAGCGGCCCCCACAGTCGAACAAATTGTGTTAAATGTGTAAGTTGATGTATATTATAAGTACATTTGTTTAGGCCATATAAGTGCATAAAATCTTTACTAAACATCGCTATCATATGATCAGCTGTATTTAATTTATCAAGTAAAATAGTTTTCTTCAATAATATATAAATAGCTCTCACTAAAAGTAAATAATGTTCAAAATATCGTTGAGGTAATTTTCCTTTTAGAATAACTGGAAAACAATATAAATTTATATTTAAAATTTCAGAGGCTTTGAAGAATGTTTTATATTTAAGGGTCCGAATATCACGATTAATATTATCAGGTACATGAAGATTACGAAGTTCTTTGTTAATTTCTTTACAAGTTGATTTGTCAATGTAATATTCAGTATCTTCTCTTCTTTTTTTTAAAAACTCCTGGTACACCATGCATATATTCTGGAACAAATCCTGTTGATAGATTAAAATATGGAATAAGTGCAGCAATCGATACACCTTTGATTCCTTTATAATGCTCGATGCCTCTTCTTATAGCTATTTGTGAATACGATAAAATACTTGCATCTGTTTGTGATCGATATTTTCTATCGAGATTGAAAACATGATTATGTCCAGAATCGATACGGCTAATCACTCCAGGATTTTCACAGTAAGGACAACTATAGTAACCTGAATGCTGCATCAAATTTAATACATCTGCTTTTGCTGGAGCATCTAAGCTTGCTACAGGAGCTATTACTCGACTATGTATCGTACCTTTTGTTGGATGTCTGCAATCAAATCCATCTTCAAATAATGATTGCAAAGTGTAAGCAAATGATTTTAGAAATTCAGAAGACTGCGGTTTTTTACTTCCACAATACAAACCAGCAACAAGCTGAAACGGTCGTCTTTGTGCTAGAGGGATATTAAGTATTTGGAGTTGGATTGGCCATAATTGTATTGTACTACTCTTTTTAACAGGAGCACCAACAATATTCTAAATAAAAATTATGTCATAATCTGATAGTGGTATTTCTTGATTCAGTTTTTTATAACTTTTGCCAGAATATATATCTGTTAAAATATTATCTTTGCGTTCATCTATTATTCGATTCTGTTGTTCTATCAAACTATAAAGGTTCTGTTCCTCAAAATGATTAATTAAAATTGAACGAATATTATTTTCAACGAAAAATCCATTAATATTAGATCTATTACATTTAGGACATGAAATTACGTTAACATCAGAAATTGTACCACAATAGGATCCACAGTCTTCACAAAATCTGTTTTTGTGAACAGGGTTATTGAAATGTGGAATATTTTTACCTAAAATTTTTCTTAAAAAATACATCGTATTGGGAATTTTGTTGGGTTGAGGTAGTGCATCATTGAATAAGTGTCGAATTTGTTCAATACTTTGATTCGTCATCGAATTTGTTGAAGCTATTTTTAGCAATCGGTAAACGAATTCTGCATTTTTCATTTGACATTGCGGATAGAGTGGACATTCAAACCATGAAATTTCTTCTTCATCGTTCTTTTCTTCACAATTCGAAAATCCATTTTCTGATCCCTCATTATTCGTTGATGAATTGTTATCAAAAATTAAAGATTGTTCACTCAAATTTGATAGTGAATCATCATCATTTTCTTCAATTAATTGGGTTTCATTTTCAACAATTATTCGTTCGTTTTCCTGCTCCCATCGCCTTCTTGTTGATCGAGGAACACCTGACTAAAACATAACATAATTAATTTTTAGATCTTTTTCATATAAAAAGTAAACTTACATCAACGTTTTTGAAATACTGTCGATATTGTCTTCTCATTTCCATTATTATTTGTATTACCATACACTTATTTCAGAGGAATTACTTTTGAAAGTAACTTTGATATTGAAGAAAAAAAAACACAAATGTTTTTTACCATTGACTATCTTCACATTGCGTCCGTAGTAACTGTAACCAACATTATTCTTGTCACTTTTGGAAGTGCTGAAAGCCTTTAAATTAAACCTATAAGATGCATTATCTCGTGGAAGGAGAAGATACATGTATTTATACTATTGAAATAACATCCATCTGTGAAATTCATACAAAATTAGATCAAGGCCATGGGATTGATTTCTTGCCAAGTGATAATGAAATGACAACTATTTCTGGAAAAATTTTATATCTTTCAGGTAAATAAATCAATCATAAAATACCTATTAATGATTCATAGAAACAGTATGTGAAAAAAAGGCTTGATAGAACGACTTAATCAAAAAGAGTCTAATAATTGAATAAACAACTAATTGCATACATAAAATAAGTAACAAATAATAAAATTGTATATATAAAATAAATGACAAATAATATCATTGTATATATAAAATAAATAACAAATAATATCATTGTATATATAAAATAAATAACAAATAATATCATTGTGTTACAATACGAGAACCAAGCATGACCCTCCGAGACAAGTGGCGACATCTGTATCGTCAAAAAGAACTACAAAGTTACTCATCACTCTATCCGTGGGTGCTAACACTCCTAGCCCTGTTGCAGGACAAGCAGAGGACCCCGAGACCAGCCGTCGGTATAGAAGACTACTGGACGACCATCCAACGCTACAAATGGACATGACTACCAGCTTCAGTCAGAAAGGCGCTGCAAGAGCGGAGTGGGCGGAGCTCCTACATGGAAGGGGGTCCCGCCAAAACAAGCCTCGAGCACGCCGACGAGAAAACACAGTGGTAATTGGGCTTCCGCCGTTGCTGCGAACACATGAAAACGAAGCGCTCCTCTTCGAGCGTACCTAATTAACATCACGACAGGTAAAGTCAGTCCGGGAGTCGGAAAACAAGGTCGGATTCGTGGCATCCACGACGAATCGCTGTCCAGGTGCTAGGGAAGCCGCTGACGAAACTCTGCAACCTTCAGGGAGGCGCCGGGTAGCCAAAGAGTTCATCAGGACTTCCGACAACGAGGAATACCAGACCTGTAGTCCCGACCAGGGCGAAGCAACAGCATCTCCAAGAGAAGAGAACACTCACTGGTGAGCTCACACCTAATACCACCTCATTATTCAAGGACATTAGGGCGAGTCCGTGAGAAGACGCGGAAACATACATTGTGACGCCTGTCCGATTCTTAATTATACAAATTAGAATTGTAAAACAATTAAATTGGAGAAATAACAATTGTTAACTTCGCCGTCCCGTACCCGGGTCATCAACTCGCTTTTGTCTTAAGCATAACTTACTGTAAATTAGCTTATAAGGTACAATACAGTTCGCTTCAGGACGCGGGGGGATAACCCTACGAATTATTGTTTGGAAATCATTCTTTTATATTAAAAGTTATTCTATTTCAATATTTGCTTGGAGAAATTATCCCGGTCAATCCCTTGCGTACCCTTATTTGCATGCTTTACAGGAGTGGAGACATTTCAGGGGAGGTGACACTGCTATTACAAGGGCATTTGTCCCGAATATTCTTTTTGCATCAAGTTCTCGTCGTTGTTCAGCACGTCGGTGCCCAAGAAGATCTGACCAAGGTCGTTAACCAAATTCTTTCGAATCAATTATTTTGTCGTAGCAGATCCGCGACGATCGACAAAAATATTATTCCTGATAAGGTAAGTGAGAATACGCAATATCTTCTTGAAGCCTCTACAGACAGTAAATTTATTCAAGGTCATACTAGAATAAGCCAACCAATACACCACTACAAGAACCTGGTACACTAGATTTCCATTTTCAACCTCTTTTCTCTGAGATAATTGCATTGGACGCCCCGTTTCCGTTCCAAAAGTCTGGACACTGAGCCTATTCGATAGCATTCCTACAGTTACCGGATTTTCCCTTGGATTCTCTAACGGAAACATTCCCGCGCTTTTCCCAGAGCCCGAAACATCAAACATAACCTACCCCCCATTCAAAAGTCCAAACGCCAATTTATCTCAAATGGCGCCCGAACATTAAAATAAAAAAACTACCAGGAGGTAGCTGGTTGAAGTAGAGAATATTTCAATTGGCACCTGATTTTTTTTGCTCTGGTGTGTTGGCTGAGCGTCCTTTGGCCTCGATTTTTTTCTCTTTGTCTTAATTAATGTTTGATTTCAGCTAATTTTATTAAAAATTTAATATGTAATGTCTAAATGTATTTTAATTATTTCACATAATTATTTAAAATATATTTTAAGAAAAGCTAAAAATGAATAGCAATAACCTTAAGGATTGAGGTTAACGATTATTACTCAAGTTAATTTTTGAGTTTTCCTAAGATTTCGTTAAAATAGAAAGGATTTCGAAGAATAGTTGAGGAAGTCATTTTTTAGATATTTTATTGCTTTTGGAAAACCCACGTGGCGAAAAGCAATAAAACTCTAAAAAAGAGTACGTGACGTAAGAAGAGCGTTAAGCTTTTCCAAAAAGGAAAAAGACTTGAGTATTGTATTGATAATACTTCAAAGTTTGTAAATTTTTGTATGAAGTTTATTTGATCGTCAAATTATTTTTAAATTGATATTTAAATTAATTCGCGAGAAAAAGTGAATGATTGCGCTGACTGGAACATCGACTAAGGATCAATTAATTGTAATTCATCTCGACCAGAGTAAAAGAAATCATCTGTTGGTAACGTTTAAATTGTTGTTATAATTTTTCAATAATTTTCATTCAATAAAATTTTGTTATTTTTTTTATATAAATCACACATTTTTACTTTCTCTATCGAAGATCCCCTCATCCCTGTCTATTGGTCGAAAGGCTAGGACTAAAAAGAGGAACTTAAAGTCTCTAAGGTTAAGCATATGGTTTACATATTGACACCTTTAAAGAGCAAAATTACATAACAAATAATTTGACTTATCTCTCCTTGCGGAAAGATATTTATTATTCATACTCTTTTAATTTTCCAAAAAAAAAAAAAATTAACTCTAAAAATTAATTAATTTTTTTAAATAAATTATTGGTCAATTGAGCTTCAGGAATTTGCAATTCTCGCTTACAGTTGTAAATAGCCAATTTTATTTCATTTTTCAGTTAGAAAATCAATAACGTTCTTTGTGAGAACTTCTTGGAAAGATCGAGAAAGTTACATTCCCTCTATGCAGTGCTAATAAGCCGCACAGAATAATAAACAAGTTTTAGAATTTGATAGCACTTCTTTACGAGTAAAAAGATCTTTATCTAAAAATCGTAAACAGATTTAATCCCTTACGCGTAAACAATTTTAATTCTCGGGCACATAAACAACTTTCTCTTTTCTTATAAACAAATAATTGGCGGCAAGCACCAACTTGTTTTTGTTTAAAATATTTATTTAATAATTATTTATTTAAAATTTCCGCAGCGGCCAAGGAAAACTTCCTTGAGAAAATAAATTAAATAATAAAATATCACGCCGTGCTAACATTTACGCGGGATAGAACCCGCAAACAGCTGAGTCGATTTTTTACGTCTTCGCGAAATGCCCAAGAGTGTGTAGAAGGAGACAGTAAATACATTGAATATTGTTTCTTTTAATGTCTTTTTGCATCTGGAGACAGTGAGCAAATAAACACTTGTATCTGTATTGCTCCTCTAAAGTCATTATTGAAAAGAAGAGCTCGTTCTACACATTCTAATTGTAGTTAGATTGAATGTTCTTATTTTTATTTTTATATAAACATACTCTTTCTTATATAAACACACTTTTTTCTGTTGGTTATTATTATTTTATTAACTAACATAATTATTTAAATTTTTATGTTCCCTTTTATTTAAACTTAACTGGGTCTTTGTCCCGAAAAAAAATATTAAAATCAAAACTGCCAGTCCGTTAAATTATTGATCTCGCGAAACGTCTGTAATATTTATTCTTTTTCCCTTTCGCGTAAACGATTACTTTGAATCTAATTTCTTTGAAGAAGCTCTGCTCCTGTCGCACTCGTTCAGTCAATCATATATTATGTTCTGAATACAGTTGAGATTGTCAATAGAAATTTTTCGCTCTTTCTTCTGCTGGATTATTTACACCATTTGATTGAATTTAATAACTAAGTTTAATATCTTATTGAAAAAATCGTTCCTTTTCCTTTCTTCAATCTTGATGAGTAAGCGTACAGATAGTACTCGTACAGAGAGCTCCGATGATCTATCTTCAGAAGGAGACAAAGACAACTCTACTTCCGGGAAAGGGTACAAATTACGTCAATCGACGCTCAAAGATTCTTATCCAATTGTAAAAAAATCAACTAAATCTAAAAAATTTGGTCTTAAATCAACTAAAGTGGTCAGATCACCTAACCATCCTTCCATATCAGACCGTGAATCGGTTGAGAGCAGACCGTAAGCCGGTTGGCTTATGGGTCTAATATTAATAACATAGAACAATTACATACATATGCTCGAAGATTGGATAGTGATCCAGATCTGAGCAAGAATCAAATTAGTAACGACCAACGTAAACATCATGATAACCTTGAAAAAAAGCCTTACAAGCCCGCGCTTAAGGCTATAACACGCACAAATAGAGATACATTAGGTACGGATGATGAAGGCGCGCAGGCTCTTCAAGTATGCGCTGCCCAAGAGAAACGCGTAACATTCGCGGAAAATAAAAATGACATAAGTAATGCCGCGAGTGCATTTGCTAAAGTATTAGAGCCGAGTATAACAACTTTTAAAGAGTCCTTAATGGTATTCGTGAACAAACAGGACGCGAATAATTAAAAAATAGACAAACTCACGTCTACAATATCAGATCTAGTCAATAAAATTAAATTAACCGATACTCTAATTAATAAGGAGCCGGTATGTTATAACTGTAATGGTAAGAGGCATTACGCAAATAAATGTTCGAATCCCCCCTCACCAAAATCTAAAGGTACATCAACGCCACCGCGTTTTTCAAAAACTAGATGGGCTGATCCCGGAGAGCGTAACTCCAGGGGTCAGTAAGGTAAGTACGCAACCTCAAGAGACAGATCGCACCATCGATCTTATCGATATTATTATCATGTCAGCTGATGAAATGAAATCTGGTATAAATAGGTTGAATAAAGAATTGGATAAGGTAGAAAAGGACGTCGATATCGACAATAAAAACACTACTTGTAATCACACCTCTCCATTAAATCCTTTAAATTTGAACGATAAATTTGATTCATTAGCAAAAAATGATCTTGTCGAATTTTCTCAGGTAAATACAAATCCTATTCCAAATTCTGATAAATATAAAAATAATGATCCTAAAAACACCTTGAAAACAATTGATGACATTCTTTACACAGAAAAAAGTACATACGATTACCCGGTAGAGTAAGTAGACTCTTAAGGTCATTCAAGCACAATGGGAATCTCTGGTCCGTCTGTGAATAAAATTTCTCAACAAAATTCAACATTGAATTGTGAAAAAAATTTAGATGTATTTCACGACCCATTTAGGGAGTTAAAACAGATGTTGAGAGGCACTGCTTCGACAGTCCAAGTAAACTCTCTTTCAACGTCAACATCACATTCCGATCGTATCGAGTCTTGGTTGGAAAAATATTTTGATCATCCAGATGATGTCATCCTTTCTTGTTTAGATAATCTCATTGAAAATTTGTCGTTCCTTGATGAAAACCCGATGGAAGAGATTCCCCGGGATAGTGTAGAATCATTTGTTTCATCGAACTTCAATGTTTGTAAAATATCTGTTGCTCCAGCCAATGTAAATGTGACTGCAACAGGTGAAAAGTCTCGCTTTGACCTTGCAGCTTTGTTTTTGGTAGAATTGAACGGTGTCGCTCATTTTCTTTGGCTTCTCGTCGTCGAAAATTTATCTGAGGAAATGATTTTGGGCGTGGATTTCTGTAAAATGGCCAAAATCAAAATGGACTACGAGAAGATGTAGTGGACTATGCCAGGGTATGTTCCCTTCAAATTTTTTAAGTGAGAAGTTGCATCATTGTTCGATCCTAGGGAAAATCCTCTCATTTCTCGTAGTACTCAAGAACACCAGAATCCACGACCTGAGGCTAAAGCAACAATTAAAGTCACTAAAAAATCTCGTAATCGAGATGTTCTTCGTGTTTCAATAAGAAATAAGGGAACAGATGCATATCAACTATTAGAGTGGAATAGTCGTACAGCCACGGGATTCTGTCGCTTGGTCCTTCATAAGATACATATAATTCCTGGTGTGAGCCCATTCCGTCAAAAACCTAGGAAATTGTCTGAGGTAAAAATCAAGGCCCTTCACGAGCTTATTGATCAGCTTATAGAACTCGGTTACATCACCAGGACTGACAGTATTTGATCTAGTGAACCACTCTTAGTAGCTAAAAAGGATGGATCTTGGCGATTATGCATAGATTATCGCAGCTTAAACGCTCGAACTTTCAAATCTGGTTATCCGTTACCTAATATGCTGAGAATCCTGCAAAAAATTGGTCGTCCTAATTTCATATCCACTGTTGATATTTCAAAAAACGCCTTTCATCACATCGAGATTGAGCCTGATGATAGGAAGTACACAGCTTTCCATGTTGAAGGAAGAGGACAGTTCGAGTGGGTCAGAATGCCTTTCGGGCTGACTGGTGCCCCCTCTACTTACTGTCGCCTCGCTGACATCACGCGAGAAAAGATTAGGGATAGACTGTGTCTCACTCATCCGCATCTGTCGATCGAACAGCACATCTTTGTCTACCTCGACGATTAGGTTGTTGTCAGTGAAAACAAAGAGGATCACGACATTCTTCTAGAAACATTGTTGACTGTTTTAACTGAACTTGGTTTTAAATTAAATCGCGAGAAATGTAAACTTTACTGTAACAGGATAGAATATTTAGGTTTTGTAGTAGATAATGGTGATATCCATGTGAGTAAAGAACTTATTGCACCCATCTTGGATTACCCCAGTTCCCAAAGACAAAACGCAATTGCGTAGGTTCATTGGCTTTGTGAACTGGTATCATCGTCATCTCAAGGACATTGGTACTACTATGGCTCCGCTTCATAAATTAACAAGTCCTAAAGCTAAATGGTACTGGACGGAAGAGGCGCAAGAGGCGTTTCTCAAAACTTGGAGGCGTTGGCAAATGCCCCCAATTTATACCCGGCAGACTCTTCATTGCCGTTTCGCCTCTACACTGACGAAAGTGATGTGGGAATAGGCGCGATTCTAGTCTAATACGATGAGAAAGAGGATAGAGAATATTTAAAACTGCTGTATCTTGAGACAATTAGCGGACAAAGAAGTGTTTGGCTGTCATATGGGCGGTTACTAAACTGCGCCATTTTGTTGAGGGCAGGCCCGTCACAGTGTATACCGATTATTCTGCTTTGATACACTTGACCACCGCGTCAGATCTCAAAGGTCGTCTGTCCCGATGGGCAGTCTTGCTACCAGCCTTCGATCTTAAGTTTGTTCATTGTCGTGGCACTCGCAATGAGGCGCCAGATGCTTTGTCTCGTGTTTTCGACGGAAACCTTCATCCAGACCCTCCCAATCCTCCTAGGGCGTATGAAGACATGCGTGAATATTCCTTCAATCTTACCTCTGTTACACTCCCTCTTGAAATAGCAAGGGCGAGAAATGTTACAGTTGCCCAGATCACTACAAGATCAAAGGCCAAGAACAAGAACTTCACTTCCAGTTCACAAGACTCTTCCAAAGCAACACCATCATCAGATAATTCCTCCAAGAACTCTTCTCAAACCATTTTTCCAAGTAATACTCATAATTACTATAATTAAACTAACATTTATAGTCATGACTATTAATGTGCACGATTATTTCATGATGACTGAAGAAGTAAGTTTAAATTATTATTATTATTATTATTTCAATTCAGGTTCGAAAATGTTTTAGTGGGGATAGTCTATTGTTGTAGGGACTATCTAAAGAGTATTTAATGATGAACTTTCTAAATTAATTTAGATGTTGAATCTCTATTTGAAAAAAAAACTACTCTATCGATAATTGCTCGGATGGTATCAAGTTTTTGTTGGACCAGGCATTAATGACGCCGAGTGTACGTACGTATGTGCGTTCGGAATTATTTTCACCTCGATTATCTCGAGAAAAAAAATGATATCGACGTGGAACCAACTGCATTCGACACGTAATTGCGCAACTTAGAACTGATTAGGTTTTCAACAAAATCGGTCTAGTAGTTTTCATGCAGAATCAAAAAAGTGGCAAAAATGGAAAACGACCTGAATTTTGCAATTTATAAATTATACCATTCTTTAGACAAAATTTCAAAATCTTTAAAAAATATTGAATGATAAGAATACTTGTATTAAAATATAATGACAATATTTCATCGAAAAAAAAATTTTAAAAAACAAATCAGCCATGAAAGAATCTTAAACCGTATGACATAAATGAAACCATACTTTTTTTGTGTATAACAATGAAATTTGTTGTAAATAATGAAAAAAAGGATCTATGAGGTGTATTTGAATTCTTATCAAATGAATAAAACACATTTATTTCGTTTATAAAAATTCCATTTTGTTATAAAGAATGAACACGAATTCTATTCGAGGTGTTTTTTTCATTTTTTCCACTGGGAAGATGGTCGTGTGGACCTTTCGGGTCGCACCCAGACCACTGCAGAGCACTGATATTTTTTTAACGGGTATTTAACATCATCTATTTCCATTTCTTTATTTTTATGATCAATTTTTAACCCCAATTTAACAAGTTTATTTTCATCAATTGTTGTGGGATCATTTACATAGCAATATTCAACTAAGCTCCTGAATCTATCATTATAATTACATCTTCATTTTTATTTGTTTTGCCTACAATATTGTACGGTAGATCGTCTAAATTTTCTAATTTCACGCTCATGATTAGTATTCGTTTCCGGTTTCCTTCTCGAAGTTAATGTCACTGGACGCTTCTGAAGTGCCTCTGACCCCGCGCCCATCTGACGAGACACGTTTTAGCAATATGACCATTTTTCTCACAAATTTGACATTTTACGTTTGATGAAACTTTATTTGGATTTTTAAAGCAATTTTCAGCAGTATTTCCAGTTTTATTACAAAGCTGACAATTTTCTTTTGAATCATTATTATCTTTTTATCTTTATCTTTATCGTTATTAGTTTATTAGCTACAAATTGAACAGGTTTATTTTTATCTTCATTTTTATTTTCTATAATTTTTGTACTTTTTGGGTCGTTATCAATTTCTTTGCGCGCAATTAATCGTCTTTCTATTTCTATTGCCTTTTCTAAGGACTCATTGACGTTGTCACATCGAGACATTCGTTGATCTATTTCATTTCTTGAATTTTGAACAAAACATTGAGCTACGGTTCCATCAGATTATCTTTATAGATGTAAATTTCATTCTCAGTAGCAGTCGGATTAATTGATTTAAAACATTCTACTATTTTTTTTGCTTTTTTTCGTAATCTATTAACAAAGTCTACAACTAGTTCATCATCTTTCTAAAACATTCTTTGTAGTTCACCTTGCAACTGGAAAAGTGTTTTAGAAGATACGGAAACTTTTTAAAGGTCTTTTATGCTATTTTATTTAATGCATCTTTAACTGAAAGAGATAATTTACTACCAAAAACTAATTCAGTGAGATTTGATTCTACTTGCTCTGGTAACATACATATTGCTTCCTTACAACAATTTGAAAAATCAATTAATTTTTCTGGTTTGCCCGTAAATATGGGAATTCATATTAACGCGTCTTTGAGAGATGTATTTTGATTGTCAGACATTTTCTTTTGTTCCGCCATATTTGTCATAATAAATCCGTCCTTTTATTATTATCACATGATCCAGAACTATCAGACATACAAAATATTTCTCCATAGAAGATCACTGCAATCCCGGACGAGCCTCCAAAAATTGTTATGCAATTTTGCTCTTCAAAGGAGTCAATTGGGAAACAATATGCTTAACCTTAGAGACTTTAAGTTTCTCTTTTTAGTCCTAGCCTTTCGATCAATAGACAGGGATGGAAAGATCTTTGATAGAGAGAGTGAAACTGTGTAATTTATATAAATATCAGTGCTCCGCAGTGGTCTGGGTGCGACCCGAGAGGTCCACACGACCAACTTCCCAATGGAAAGAATAAAAAAAAACCATGTTTTGTTGTTATAATGATAATTATTATTATTAATTACGCGTTGGAAAAATTTAAACATATTGCATAGATCCTTCTTTTAAATTATTTATAACAAATTGATTATTTACAACAAATGCAATTGTTATAAACGAAGCGAGTATGTTTTTTATTCATTTGACATGGTTGAATACGTTATTTCAGTAAAAAAAAAAATTTCTCGTTAGAAGTACTCAAATATATTGCATAGATCGCGATTTTCAGTGTTTATAACAAATTTAATTGTTAAAAACAAAAAAAGTATGTTCTTATTCATGTCATACAGTCAGTAACTTTTTTCAGTAAAGAAAAAAATTACGCGTTGGAAGTACTCAAACGTATAGCATGGATACCTATTTTTATTGTTTATAACAACATAAAATTTTTTATTTAATTATCATCATGATCAATAATCATCTGTTATTAACAATGCTCAATTGTTAAAGACACAATTTTATATGATTAACAATTATTATTGACTATTGTAGCGTCTTCAATGCTATTTTCTCAATCCTTACACGAGTTTAAAATTCTTTCATAGCTGATTTTGTTTTTTAAAAATTTTTTTTTCGATGAAATATTGTCATTATATTTCCATACAAGTATTCCAATCATTAATATTCATATTTCTGCAATGATCTTGAAATTTTGTCTAAAAAATGGTATAATTTATAAATTGCAAAATTCAGGTAATTTCCTTTTTTCCAGTTTTTTGATTCTGCCAAAAAAATGGCTCTACTGATTTTCCTGAAAACTTTTTCAGTTCTAAGTTACGTAATTACGCGTCGAATGCAATTGGTCCCCACATCGATATCATTTTTTGTTTCGAGATAATCGAGGCGAAAAATAATTCCGAACGTACGTACGCACATATGCACATACGCACATACGTACATACACACACACAGACGTCCACTGGAAAACGGTTGTATTGGATTCGCGGGACCTTAAAACGTGGAGATATGTCAAAATTAGCAATTCGCAAAATCGGACCCATTACTATAACTTCCCACTGGGAAGTTAACAATACCAAAATTTTATTGGATGAAAATTATTGAAAAATTATAACAACAATTTAAACGTTACCAACAGATAATTTCTTTTTCTCTGGTCGAGATGAATCAAAATCAATAGGTCCTAGTTGATGCTCCAGTCAGCGCTATTATTCACTTTAACTCGCGAATTAATTTAAATATCAATTCAAAAATAATTCGACGATCAAATACTTTATACAATAATTTATAAACTTTGAAATGTTATCTATACAATTCAAGTTCTATACAATCAACAAAGTTCAAGACAGATATGACTTATGATTTTAAGAGATGTTCCACGACGATCTTATTTCGAGCTTACTTTTCCGACAGTTGACTAACGCATTAAACCTCATATATTGTAAAATATATGTGTGTCCATCTATAGATGGATTGACTAATGACAGCTTGTTTAGTTAACGACGATCGTTTGACGATTAGATTGTTTATAGCAACGTAGGGAGAGTTGTTTATCTCCAGTTTAGGACTGAGACTAGCTAACTTTTGAAGTCTTGTCTTTGATTCTGTATTTGAATCTGTCATTTTTAATAAACTAACTTTTAATATTAGTCATTCTCATTCTATTACTTTACAATATTATCAGCTTTTCAATAAAATATGCCTAACCTGATTTTCCGTATTTTTTCTACATGGTCCTTGTTCGAGGAGGTACATGTTTCCTCATACAGCTATGATAATGTACTGTCGATTTATCTTCTTTTGATTATTTTATATGAAAATTCAACGCTGACACTATCACCAAAATTCATTTTGAAGAATAAGGTTCTTCCTCAATATGATCCAAAACCAGGTTACGTTCTCGATCAAGATCTCATCACTGCTCTCAAGATAGAAGCTTTGGATTATCTCATAGATCTTCAAGAGAGCATAACAGCCATCGTCACCCAAAATCCCATCGATCTCGAAAACCTCATCGTTCTTTATCGTCTCGACCATTTCGTACACGTGATCGTTCTGTCCTGCCTCGTCGGTCTCGAACTCGTCAACGTTCTCCACTGTCCCACCGATCTCAACTACCTCATCATCTTCAAACGTCCGATGGGTCTCTATGACGCTCCGAATCTTCTTATCATTCACAATCCTTAGAAGCTGATAATAATGTAATGGCAATATTCAAATATTGAAAAATTATCAACAACTATCAAATGAATAACCTACGTAATTTGAATTACATAATTAAAAGTCTACAATTAGTCACGTTATTTACTTTGGTATCAAAATTAACTCTAAGACGTTGTAACACTTGATGCAGAATTAATAATTCAATTTTTGGTTCACTTAATTTGTGTGTTTCAATTGAAACCGTTATTAAATATCTTAGTACATTTAGTAATTAACAAATTTAATAATTTTCCTTCATTTTCTTAAGAATAATCATCTTACGAACATGTCTGATGAGACAGTTAATCAAAGGCACGGTAGACAACACACAAAAACTGTTGTTTTGATCGTTTCAAATGCCGGAAGAAGGTTGCAGGTATCATCTGTAATAGTATTTCACGTATGACATATTTCTTTCTGATGTGCAGAACATTTCGTTGGATAATTTTAATTGTATTCGTTTGTATTCATGAACGTCAACCAGATTTTTGTAAAGCAAGATATATTTCTATTGTTAAAGATGGTTCAATATATAATCAATTTAGTAGGTCTTGTAATATGATAGTTAATGATGACGTTGATAATATCAGCTCACGTTTGTCAGTCCATTGTCCGTTGATTTTTAGTGCTAATGATAATTTTCGTCACATTTTTGATGCGTAAATCTCGTTGTCAGCCTTATTTCTCAGCCGTATTATGATTGATTCGTCTTTAGTTGATGCTCCAGTTAGCGCAGTATTCACTGTTACGTAAATCTAGAGTAGCGGTAGATACTCGGCGCCACGTCACCTGTACATTCTGCCCCCCATCAAACTAGCGCGCTCTCGTGGCTCATATTCACAGTGCCGAGTAACATCCTACTCTATACTGGAAAGTTCGCACGTGATCTCACTCTAAATGAGTTTTTATTAAATCTTATATTAAAATTCGAATCTTGTAATGTTCTCTATTGATAGCAGATTACCGGATATAATTCTTAAAAATTTGGCCACGTCTTGTGACATTTGTTTTAACTAGCTACTTTTCCAAATTGAGTCTAAATTGATTGCACGAAAAATTTATCATAAAATGTTTTATCTACAAAATTACTTTTTGGATCATTTATAAAAATTCGAAAAAGGATTTCCTTGCACAATTTATTGAAATAAAAAAAAGACATGAGATTATAGATGACATAGCACTCAACTCAATTTCAAACTTCTTTGGCGTTTAAAATTTTTCTAAATAATTATTTTAAAAATGAGAATTTAATTATTTGCAGAGTCATCTGAGACGCGTGCATGGCGCAAAGTTTTACATTTATCCGATGATGGCAGTTTGAGTGGGATACTCTTGAAGGAAAATTCTGAATAAGATTATGCTATCAAGTGTTGATTAATATTTTCATCGAACATTCAATCTACAATTTCTCACGCACACTTATGTGATTTTTCATTAAACAATGATAAGAACAATTGTATGGATGTTGCGATTATGGCAAGTCAAACTTGGTGCAATTTTATGATTTCAAACATTTTTGCATGTAGAACAATTTGAAAATATCGGATTCCAAACAACAGTGATGTGGCGCCGTTTTCTACAGATATCGAACGATATCTGTTTTTGGTGGATATTTAAATATCAATTTAAAAATAATTCGACAATCAAATACTTTATACAATAATTTACAAACTTTGAAATGTTATCTACACAAGGTTCAAAACAGATATGACTTATGATTCAAGAGATGTTCCACGATGATCTCATCTCGAGCTTACTTTTCCGACAATTGACTGACGCATTAAACCTTATATATTTATTTAGTCAAATGTGACATAATGAGAAGTCTCTTGCTTCAGGCGCACACAAATCCTTCGCATGGTCTTTTCTTTTTTGGAAAGCTAACGCTCTTCTTACGTCACGTACTCTTTTTTAAAATTTTTATGCTTTTCGCCACATGGGTTTTCCGAAAGCTATAATATGTCTAAAAGATGGTTTCCGAAATCCCTTCTATTTCAACGGAATCTTAAGAAACTCGAAGAAAAATAACTTAAGTAACAATCGTTAACCTCAATCCTTACGTTTTATTGCTATTCATTTTTAGCTTCTCTTACAATATTTTTTAAATTATTATTTGAAAAAATTAAAATACATTCAGATATTACACCCCCCGTGTTAGGACGGGAGTACGAGTGACAAATTTGGTCGAGTACAGTAAGATTAGTCACACTTAATTCATATATGGCTAGTTATCTAATCCTATCAACACAATAAATCGTCGAAATATTAAAGAAAAAATAGCCGTTCGGCTCAAAATAATTATCAAAAGTATTAATAATAATCGTTAAGTATTAAACTTAATGGAAGGCTAAAATTATTTAAAAGAAGAGTTCTTGCGACTAGCAAACTGTTGAGAATAGTCATCGTGACTGTGCAGCGCGCTATTGTGTTCACTGAGTCATAAAAAATAATTCTAAGTCTAATATTATTTCAAAGCTGATTTAACACTCATATAACAATGTAATTCAGCGTTCAATTAACTCCCTCAAATGTTTAAAGATTTTCTTTTCGAAACTAAGAAATTTTCTCTTTTCTCACAGTTCCGTCAAGTATCATAATTTTACTTAACAAAAGTAAGTTGTTAAAAGTTTTTTTTCACTCTTGGAAAATTTGAATGTTAGCTATCGGAATGCTACGTTATATCTACTGACGATTATCGTTGAATGTTTGATGTTTATGTAGAGTGCGGTTATAATGGTTCAGAAGCAGCTAGGCAATACGCAATGCCTATCTTAATGAGAACCATCCCACGTCTAAACTATTTTACTAGCTGCGAATCGGTTCTCATCAACAGGCAGTGTCGCCATGGACCAATCTGAAATCGAAGGTCTTCTGCCCGCAGAAATCACACTAGGAGAGATGACAACGTTCTATCAATGGTTTCAGAGAATCCGTAGATTAGTGTTCGTACAATGGCAATAGAAATCGAAGTCTTATCATCAACAGTTGACAAGTTTTGAAAAAAGCCAAAATGCATTCATTTGAAAGATTGCAGGTTCATAAATTACTACCAACAGATCGTATCCACAGATGGATTTCTGTCATTGATGCCTACAGCAAAAACGAGAGACGCCAGGATTTGTTCACAACATATTTACACTGACGAATGCAATTTCAATAATCGGGGATGATATAATTAGCGCAACATCGATTTCTGGGCACATGAAAATCCTCACGCTACAGATAATCGATGCAGTGTTCAGCATAGATTTTCTCTCATGGTGAACTGGACGCTGCAATAACAAAATCGTCAGTTTTATATTTTATTAATAGACGTATTTACAGTTAGAACAAGAAATATTCCATTCAATTTCACGTGCAATTAAAGCTAGTTGAATCTGATGAAATAGATTGGTCCCCACGAATTCGAAAGACCATTGACAGTCGAAAATTACACAGAATTACTCAAGAATGATTTGCCAACGCTGTGTATTAACTCGGGAATAACATTTGATAAGATATCGTGTCATCAAGATGGAGCACCAGCTTATACGAGTAGGACAGTGATGAACTTCTTGAGGGTGACATTCTCGAATTGAATTATCAGCAAAGGAGCATCTATAGCATGGCCACCTAGATCACCTGATGTTAGATCCATTAGATTATTTCTAGTGGGTCACATTAAAAAGATGTGTATAAAACGGCACCGGCGACTAAAAGAAGATACGATGGAGAGGATCAACTCAGCGATAGCAGTAACGCCACATGAAATATTCCACAGAGCTATATGTAACGCAATTATGTCACGTCAAAGTTTGTTTACAAGGAATGAGAGATTTCTGCGTCGTGTATTGATTCCTTCTGTGAATTAGTGCATTAAACCAGTCAAATAGCATCTACGCGATGGAGTCACGGGAATAACTAGTATTTTATTAATTCTTGTACTTGACATAGCACTACCGTTTGACAGTTCAGTCACGTCTCTTCATTCCTTAGTAATGACAAACAAACGAGTTTGAATTTCTGAACGTACGAATGTCATGTTTGTTGTATTTTTCCCTTCTTGGTGTTAATAATTTTTTATTATTAAAATATCAATTTTTCTTAACGCTTTTTGGTTAAAAATGTTATAACTTATCACATACTTCATAGTAATAGAGAAAGATGTTTTTTAATGTCTAAAAAGTGAATGAAATGACGTATATTTGTTGACGGCTTACTATGGTTTGAACTGATATGGCAACGTCGCTAAGTTACTCATGGTGGAAGAAAACAGTCTCTGTTCCTCTTTTTCTCACAACATGTCACTTATGACTCATTTTACTCAAAATTCCAACAGTTGAATAAGCGCTACTACATTGTATCATTTATTTAAATAATTCTTTAAAGTTTTTCAATATAGTAGTATCACAATAATTTTACTGACACAACATCTTTTAAATATATAAGTAGAGTAGTATTTTTAAAAATAATTGAACGAACTTTATAGAATAGAAAAACGTGCAGTTTCTTTGGACACATTGTATAGAAATATTATGGATTTTCTTTTTGGAGAAACTAAACAATACTAGTCAGAATTTTTTCACTTTAGTAACAAAAACTTTTCTATTAGAATCTACTTTCGACAGCAGATTTATTATTGATACTGGTCCTTCTTTAGTATATAGATCTTTTAGTTTTGTTATAAGCTATTCCAGCTTGAGCTATTTTTTTTCTCATGCCCCCAGAAATGACATCTTGCAGAGGCACCAATTTTTTTCTATCAATTTATCTTTTTTCAATTTCATCATAAAAAATAACTGATCTTGGAATGACGTAGCTCTGGAAAAAGTTACTCTTTCGGAATATATGGAGAACTTAATTGTTCTAAGACATCTACATCATATACATATAGCTTTATGAAATTGACTTATATAATTGTCATTTTTAGAAGTAAATCATTAATTAATGTCACTAATTTGAATTGCTTCGTCCCTTGCGAGTGGGAAATTTTTTCGAAGAATAGATAATGAGTCAGAAAATCCAACAATTACATTCTTAAATTCTTTGATTTCTGAATATTTAAGGATGGCCTGAACCAAGAAACGACTATCAAAATGACGTTATGAGCAACTAGTAAACTTGGTAAAGGTAGACCATCCAAGAATTCTTTAAAACCGAGTAAAGCTTTTCTGATAGAAATAGACTTCACTTTTTGTTTTGCAAAAATAATTCTCCGCTCACATTTGTTAAACTCTTTGCAATTGATGCAGCATCTGTAATAGGTTGAGTAGAATTGATATACACAAAAAATGTCCTTGACCTTTAGCAGCAATGTGCAAAATTCAGCAGACTGTGAGAAGCCGGAGTCAAACTCTTTAACAATGGTTGCTTCATCAATATATGTTTGTTTATCAAGATGCATAGCAGAATTAGGTTCATATAAAGTGCCTCCATTTTTTTCAGTTTTTTTTCTTAAGTTTTTATTTCCTTGTTTCAAAAGTGCTCTCTTTGCTTTTGTAGTTAGTAAATTGCCTCTTTCAGCTCGCTTGGCCCTTATTTTATTCTGTTTGATTGCAAAACTGGAAGTATGTTTCCCCGGAGTAACCTCAAAATTTCCTTTACTCGTGAGATGTACTTATCACCCACATTTTTAACGCATACTGAACTGGCAACACGATAATCACTGGCTTCACTGAAAGAACGACAATCTTTTTTGGGATCTTTGTGTGCCACTATGTTGTGGAACTTTCATTAATTAAGAAGATGCAGCAAAAGAAAATGGAGATGCATTACTCGCATACTTTCTAAAATTCCAGATAATTTATCAAACAATTCTAAATCTTTTAATAATATTGTTTGTGATTTCTCAAAACTATCATCTAAATCTCGATGAAACCAGCTGCCACAGTTTAATGTTTACCATAAATATGGTTAGGAATGCTCCGGAGTGCAGCTGCCAACATTGTTGTCTTGCCTTTATTATGTGTTACAGCGTATCAAAAAAATTTTTTAAATGAGGAATTACCTTTGTTTTAGCCATTTCTAAATATTCATTTTTTAAAGCATATAAGTCACTAATAAAGTTCTTTCAGAGATGATTGTAATCAGCTAATTTTATGATACTTAGAGCAACCTCAACGTGCAGCTGCAATTGTACTGCTATCTTCATCAGCAACTAGAACTTGTGAATAGTTCTCTTTAAAATTTTACTGTTGTTTATAAGTTCAGCCTCCATATCGGCTTCCATGGCTTTCGCACTTCTCTAAAGTTCTTCCGAGTTAGTGGTAAGGTGCGAGGCAAGATAGCCTGATATTTCTCCTCTATCGTTATTTCAGCATGTTCCATTCTACCTCCAACTGTCAGAAACACCTTCAAGATCAATGAAAGGAGTTAGTTTGCATAGATGATTGGAACTAGGTAGAACATTGTCTTTTCTCAGTATGCTCAACTCCTCAGCAAAGAACAACCCTTAAGTTGTCTTAATCAGAACTCTCTTAGCAGCTTCCAGGTCACTCGTAGATAGTCGGGTGGTTAAAGATGACTGTGGTTTTCTCTTGAAGCATAGAATAGCTCAAAGGCATGTGGCAGTTATTTTCAAGATTGGCAGTAGTCTCGATCTCTTCTCCAGTGACTCGCAGAAAAGATTTTCCTCAAATTTTCTCACAGAAAACATTGGCCTGGTCTCTCCTCAAGATTCACACTCAAGATAGATGGTAATTTGAATGTTGGCCACTCCTCAGATGATGTTAATAACCACGATGGCCCATGCCACCATAGCGTGTGATCTCTTAACTTCTCTGGTGATAATCCTCTCGATGCACAGTAAGCTGGGTTTTGTTTTCCCGCGACATAATGCTAGGTAGCGTTTGGTTGTAGCTCTTAAACTCGATGTACTCTATTTTCATGTATCCTTCCATCTTGAAGGAGGTCTCTGATCTATGTTAAAGGAACTGAAGAGTCAGTCCATAGATGTGTGGGTACGTCAGTTATCTCTGAAGTTCTCTTCACGTAGCTGATAAGTTAGTGAGTAAAACTACAGCATTTAACTCGAGTCTCGGTATAGTTGTTGGTTTCAAGGGAGCTCCTTGAGACTTAGCACAGACAATAGTAGATGAGCACTCTCCAGACTCGTTAATAACCTTCAGGAATACCACAGCAGCCCATCGCAAGTTGCGAGGCATCAGAAAAGACAGATGATGACAAACAAAGATTTAACCATCGAGGAATGCTAATGATGTTGACTTAGGAAAGATCTTCTCTGAATTTATTCCATTTCTGACTTAACTCAGTAGATAACGGCTCATCCCAACTAACTTTCTCCATCCAGAGCTCTTACATGATTATTTTGGCTTTTACTAGCACAGAAACTAGAAACCCCAGAGGATCAAATAGGCGGGCCATCTCAGATAGAACAATTCTCTTGGTAACCTTGGTTAGACGATGACTCAGAATGTTTGAATTGAAACTGGGTCAGTTATGGAATTCATGAAAGACTGAGAACTTTTACTGAATTCACCTTCTCTTGAATCTCAATCTCAGATGATTGACTCTCAGGATCTATTGTAGCTAGTACCTCAGAAGAATTGCTTGTCCATTTCGCAAAGGGGAAGCCTCCAGCTGCACATAACGATCTTAATTGATTAGCAGAAGAAATGGCTTCCGCAATTGTCTCTCCTCCTCCATATATATCATCCACGCAGCGGCCCTTGAGAATAGGCTCGACAGCTAGTGGAAATTTCTCACCCTCATCCTCTGCTAGTTGTAACAGAACTCTCACAGCAAGGTAAGGAGCACTATTAGTGCCATAAGTCACTCTACTAAGCTGGTAGGGACCATTCTTTTCTCATCATCTATCCACATAATTCGTTGGAGATCCCAGTCTTCAGGGTAAACCTTAATCTGACGGAACATCTTTGTAATGTCTGTTGCGAATACAACTCGATGTCTTCTGACTCAAAGTAACACATTTGATAGATCTGATTGGATTTTGGACCAATGTGAAGAAGGTCGTTCAACGAGGTACCAGATGTAGTGTTACTGGACCCGTTGAACACAACTTGTAGCTTTGTTGTAGTACTCTGCTCTCTCAGAACTCCATGATGGGGAAGATAGTAGATTGGTGACTCAGAAGCTGTAGTAGGAGCTTTTCTCATGTGGTCTAGATCATCGTATACCTTCATAAAGTCAGAGTGAAGTTGACTATACTCTGGGTTACTGTCTAGACGTGTCAACACACTTCATAGGTACCTCTTAGCTTTAGTAGATGACTCACCAAGGTGAGTAGGTGATGCTCTCAGTGGTAACTGTACAATATATCGACTAGTCTCATCTCTAGAGTGTGTTCTCTTGAAGTGGTTTTCACATTGTTGCTCTTGAGGACTTAATTTCGATGCTTTTAAACTTACTAATTTTTTCTGGAGCCCAGAATTTGCTTTTTAGAGAATGCAACTCTTCATCAGATGTTGAATGATGACAGTGATATATATCTCCGTTATGTTTTAGTTGTGCAAACCGTAGGCTATACAACTAAAAATAGTTGATTGAGCAATAAGAGTTCCGCTATCTCCTCTGATAACTCCAGATATCATGATCTCACTCACGGGAATAGCACCAAGCAGAATGTCAATCGGTTGTGAAGTCTTGTATGCTAGATCAGCAAAGTTTGGACTATCTAGATAGGGCCAGCTGGCTATCTCAAGATTCTCGGTAGGAAGTTGAGAGGTGAGTTCAGTAACAACGAAAGCTTGCGTAAGTATAGACAGCTCAGAATATCTTGATTGGAGTTTTAGTAGACAGACTCCTTTGGTAATTCAACTAGAAGAGTTTCCAATGCTCTTCAGAGGGATACTCGATTGTTGTTTCGACACTTTCAATAATTTCAAGAATTCTCTGAGACGAAGGATAGCTCAGAACCAGGATCAAACAATACTCATGCTTCTACAGGCTTTCTTTGAGAAGAAAAACTAGTACTCTGCCTGTAGCAAGTAGGACAGAGGTTTCTTGATCTCCCCTCTCTTTCTCGACGTTCAGATAATAGATAAGCGTGTTGGGTAGTTGGTGTTGCAGTATGCAGGTCTCTCTCGACGATAGATAAAGCTTTTTCGGAAGATTTACTTGATGCTCTCGACTCTGATTTTGTTACATGAAGCAGATTGCTTCGATGGGTCACTGGTTTCAAGGTTTCCTAAAGGCGCTGCCTTAGTTCCCTTAGCCCCGGACGGTCCCTTATTATGTGGAGAAAGGTCTCTTCCTCTTCCCCACACCACTGGCACGCGGATTCCTCCACTCGTCCCAGCATCCTCATGTGGCGTCAAGTTAGCCAGTGCCCTGTGATGACGCCCACGACTACTTTTAGCCTCCTTTACCTAATTCGATCAGCTTGGATTCTCTGAAGCCAAGATCGCCCCATTTGCTGCTTGAAAGCTTCTCTACTGCCTATTAATGTTTAAGCGGGCGGCTGCCCTCTTTGCTAACGCCTCCACTATAATCTTCAGCGGCGGGATGCTCAGTAAGCAGCCCATGATCAGAGTCGAGGTTGTCCTCAACGCCCCCATTATACTCAGCAACGCCGCTCGATAGACTTTCTTTCATTGCCTCCTGCAGACATTTCTTCAAACGGAAATCTGCTATACTACGAAGGGGTAAGTTAGTTGGAGAATGACAATAGCTGTTTATAGCAATTTTATTGTTTTCGGCTTTAAAACCCCATGTGATGCTGAACATTCTTCTGCAGGTCCAGAAGGTAGCCACGACTTTCTTCACTTACTTGTCTATGTGCGCTCTTCAGCAGGGCTGTTTACCAAAGATAAGACATAAAGGGGCGTTCGATAACTTACCCTTTGAAACTATGAGCGAGGTAGGTTGGAATTTCGGATCAGACGCTACGCTTGCACGATGGATCATGAACTTACTTACTAATAGAACGGTCATCGCCCATTTAAAGGGGACGGTGATTTGAGCCGCAGTAGCCAGAGGCTGCCTGCAGGGAGGTATCCTATTTCCCCTGCTGTTGACCTTGGTGGTAGACGAACTTCTCACAAACCTAAGAAAGGCTGGCTTAAGTGTTCAAGGATATGCTGGCTTCTCATCCCTGAAAAATAATAACTGATATTGTACATGAAAACTCATACATGATTTACATAGTGTATCCAAAGATTACTTGCTCATATATGCTTCAGTTTTTGTTTCAATTGAAGAAAATGAATTGTGGAACGAGAGAATAAAAGAAATTTATTGTATGAGAATAAGTACCATCGCGCGCTAATTGTGACAAAAAGAAAGAGAGAGCAAAGGTAAGATGTGACTTGGCGCGTGTGAAGAGCAGCTCTTTCTTGATCTATCTGATCATTAAAAATTTTTTAGTGGAAAATAAATAAATCCATTAAACAGCACCGAATATAGCTACCATTTGGGATCAATTTTAGCCCTAAAAAATAGCTCACACTTTTGGCTGCACTCTAAGAGGCCTCCCGCTCACTTAAAATGACTTTTATAAAATTTGTTCATAAACTGTAAATATACAATAGTCTCGAATAACAAAGATGTATTCAAAATTGATTATTTGATGAAATAAAAGACATAATTAACATTATTGAAATAATTCCTCCCTTGGCCTCAAAATCAGGATACAGAATTGAAGTACAGAAAATAAGTTTCCGTTCAATGTAAGTAGACTCATAGCTGGCCTAAAATTAATCAGTCGAAGGTATAATATTCAACTTTAGTCCAGCTCTGAAACAGAGAGAACTGCACATTCTTACAATGTTTTTGCAATTCTTAAAATGAAATCGAATTTTTCCGCAAAGACACGTATCTTGTAAATTTTTATGCTTTTCCGATTGAAATTGGTCTCATTAAAGAATAAATTATAGTTTTGGAATCATAGATTTTTTATTATTTTCAATAAAAAAAATGTATTTCTGCAAGTTTTATAAATATGTAGTTAAAGGTATTTTTCATCATTTTTTATGTTGTTTTTAATGTATAAGGTCGTTTTAGAAAATTTCGATTAGAAATATGTGAAAATTAAAAATCACCTTTATAGGGTGTCAACTTTGGGGATGATTTTTACTCCCTTCAAAACGTTCTTCCGCAGAAAAAAAATAGGTAGTTCATCGTTTTCGACGTAGATGATTATATAGAAGCCTCAGCTAAAAAGTGACCACCTCGCGAGGATTTTTTTGTTAGTAGAGTAACTGTATGCCTATCTTGGTCCAACCTTAGACTACGTCTATCCAAAGTTTGGATTTGGTTCATATAGTTATTTTTAGGAACGGCAAACATCACCAAGAATTTGTAACTACATGCCGGAATGTTTTTTTGTTTATAAAAATTGAGTTTTTTTTGCATGTTGTGCATCAGAAATCATGACATGATGCGAATAATATTTTGAAGAATTCTGTATCGAGTAAAATGAGACCAATTTCACATTTCTAGCATTTATGTTTCGCGAGGAATTCCATTTTACAGAAAAAACACAACATTCCCAGAACAATTAACTGTTGCTTATAAACTAATCGAGTTTCTAGGGTTTCTATCTTCTGTATCAAAAAGAGCATTCTCTACAAATATTTAAAGGAATATATATAACTGGCGGTCCATAATTATGTGATTTTTGTAATTTGTTCTTCTTATAGATTATCATAATTTTTTGTAGTTTTTAACCGACCAAGGGCGCCAATCATTGGTTTCTTTTTGATACTACGTATTTTCATATAGAATTCAATAACATCATAAGCAAGGGCAGACTTGTTTATACAAGTTTAAACGTATTCGTGCTAATGGAGGAGACATTATGTACAAATTTGCACTTGGCTCTATTAATGCTTACTCATTACCATATGAGTGATTTTTGAGGGCATAGCTATTCTATAACACAGGATTCGGGTAACAATGAGTTTTAATACCTTGAAATCCTGCTTACTAAACTTTTATAAGATGCAACTTACATTTATGTGTTAGGGACGCATAAAGGAGTGGTTCAAGTATCGTTAGAATCAATCAGAGAAAACTGATTACAACTATTTTATCATAATATTTTGTTTGAAAATCTTTATACATATCATATAATGAGGCAAATCGATTGTGACTTATGTCAAGATTCATGTTGCCATATAGATAGCATTGTGAATTGAGGAAAAGTTTTACACCTCTTAAATCACAATGATCGAAATGACTTGCATCTTTCGTTGCATCATTTTTGCGTGCAGTTTGAAATCCTAGTATAACATAGCGTGGCTTTCCCCAGTTGAATTGATGTTTCTACGACCCATACATGTTTGGTTTTGTTCGGCAGCATTGGATACTCATAGAATTCCCATGATCTGAAACTCACTGAAATTAGTGGGTTTTTTGCAATGTAACTTAACAATTCTACTTTCTTTATGTTTGCAATAGTGACATAAGGAATTATTCATTCAATTTTTATAAGCGTGATCGTCTCTTCAGGTGCCGCTGCAGCTTGTATAATTGCATTAAGATCGGTATTTAAACTAGTAAGTATTAATTTATGTTTGGCATTGACAATTATGCGATGATAATCTTCAGCAAATCCCAATAGCATATGTAACGGTATCGAAACATCAAAGTAAGCATCATTATTAAATAATCTTTCATTATCAGTTACCCAACCTGCATTATCTAAATTATCTTTTTGACCCGGATGAAGAGACAGATATCCCTTCATGAGACTTGTAAGACCAACATTTTTATTTCGATCAATCTCAACACCATTCAATTCTTATCGTATTTCTTCAAATAAATAGCATACGGCCATATTAACGAATCTTGATGTTGAACTGAGATATGTATCTCATCATTATTATTATATGTAGTAGATGCATATGGTTGATGAGCATGCACCTCAATGTGTACGATAGACTTGATAGATTTCGATAAGTTAATCGTTTGAGTTTTCTTCGATGACTAATGGAATTCAGGCATGATGTGTTAGTTTTATAGCCTTTCTCCTACTATTGGTTTATAAACAATCCCATCACGTGACTGATTTCAAATGTAAACGTATTGTTACAGTTTCACCACGTAAATTAACCAATTGACCGTCTTGATCAACAATGCGCAGTTGTAAATTATGTATTGCTTGTACGGTGATCGGAAGATAAATAACGTTTAATAGAACTTCAATGACCTTATATCCTGGTGAAATTGATGGAAAAAATTCATGAATCGTATGTACCAACTGATTATTCATGTATGCTCCGGTAGTAGTATTACATTCGTTCCCTAATGCATTAATTTTCAAGATAGATACTGATAAATCTGATGTGTGAGTCAATTTTAGTGAAATAAATCGTAAACTAAAGCCCAACAAACTACCAATAGAATCATGCGATTTGAAATTTATTGTTGCATTTTTACTGTGAACTTTACTGTGTAGTTTATCATTATTGGGTGTAATAAAAATTGATAATTGAGTATCAGCTTTTTTTAAAATAATTTTCAATGTCTTTAATTTCATAGCTTCCTGTA
Organism: Chelonus insularis; assembly: GCF_013357705.1. Lineage (NCBI taxonomy): Eukaryota > Metazoa > Arthropoda > Insecta > Hymenoptera > Braconidae > Chelonus > Chelonus insularis. The sequence continues at coordinate 413,944 of NW_023276734.1, read as the reverse complement.
GGTATTTCAATACTTTTATCTTCACCATTTAGAGTATAATAAAATTAATTGTTACCGTTATCAATACTTGGAATGGAATTGAAGGTTAACAATTCCACAAGTCCTAAGGTATATTTTTTAGATGATGATAATTCAATTGGCGGAATATAGAACGCTTCTAGAATGGACGTTTGTCCAGACAATGTTAACGTGAGTGAATCATCCATGACTGATGCTTATTGGAAAGTGCATATTACTTTTATACTTTTTTACGTAAAAATTTTAAACACAAGTGTCCGCAATTATCTGTACTTTAATAATGACGTTTTTCATAATTGTACAGTATTTTATTAACATTAAGATACTTCATAAGCTCATGTGGTGGCTGCAAATTGCTAAAACTGTCATAATATACAACTTTATTATCACGTTTTTTATATGCCACCCAATGTGTTCCAGGTCTAGTTTTATCGTCGAGAGTAATTATTGCTGATTCATTTTTTCACGGTGTAGATTTTGAAAGATCATTCCGCATAAAAACACCACGAAAAAAAGGTAATTTCATGATTTTTGCATATTTTAGAAGTTCAATATCAGTCAGTGCACGATGCGGTAAATTTACAAGTTTTTTTTTCTGCCGGTTTCAAACACAATCCTAATTCTCCTTTGTGCGGTTTTAATCTTAAACCTCTACCCAAAGCTACTGTTTCCATTATCTCGTTATGTCGTTTAGCTTCTTCTAATTGACGTTTGGCGTCTCTAGCATCATTAATTGCTTTTGCAGTGCCTGCAGCGTCATCTGCTACAGAACCAACTGCACTTAAACCTGCAAAAAGAGGTATGAGAGGTAAAATACCTCCCACTTTTTGCGGTATTAGTATAATACGTGGAACTTTGATTTTTTTCTTTCCACCACCATCGCGAACAGTCTTCCGTGCAACAGCTAATGCAGATTTAATAGGATCTGAACTGGAATTTAACATAACCTTTGCTGAATTAACAACTTTTCGCAAATGTTTAACTCCCTTGTTCTTTTTCTTCTAATTCGTTCAGCAATATCTGCGTCTTTCGTAAAAACACGTTTCATAGATTTTTCAGCAAGTATTTAATCAGCTGCGTTCCATCATGTAAAAATGGTTTATTACGAATGTGACAGATTTTTGCATTACGAAAATCTTTTAGTTGTTGGGATGTTAATAGTTGCATTGGTAATACGTTCTCTAGGTAAATTTTGACAGTTTTAGCTATTTTTTCTAGTTCAGTCGTGAACCAGTTTATACAATTAATATCACGTTTAAGATTAAATTGACATTTTTATTTTTCATACGTACAGTGCATAGCATAGGCTACACTACATAGAATATGCTTTTGAAAACCTTCATTATCAGGTTCAAGAATACTCTCAAGATCGGCATAGACAGTGAATGGCACAGGGTTTTTAAAATAAAAATTTTTAAATTTTATTTCAACACCTTTTTTAGGAACTGAAATTCGCGTATTGTTTATATTGATACCGTTTTTTTGATATTTTTCAAATGGAGTTTTAACCTGAAAAAGGTTGAGACATAGATCGCATAGAATTACCTGACCGTCATGCTTAGAACTTTGATTTTCAACTAATCTTGAAAGATCCTTTAAAAGACAAAAACGAAAAATTGCGTTAATTTTTTTTTCATCATCTATTTCAACTCAACTCTGAACCATTAACAGATGAATACATGGTTCATCTACTTTATAATGTTTACTTAAATGTAATGGAATAATTTTACAATCGTCATCCAAACCGTACACATTTATTGCTAGATTGTTAAGATCTCCGAATTTTGGGACATCATGTAGAGTGAGAGGACAGTTAATACCTTCATCTTTCAGCATAATGTGGATTTGAACTTGTTCTTGTAGAATTTATATTAGCCGGATAAAGTGCTGCAGTAACTGCCCACAAGAAACAGCATTCATCATTATTTTTAATATTTAACACTGCTTTTTTTGTTGTATAAATTTTGGTAGAGGTACACATTTGGATTGCCCAGCTCATAAAGGTTGATAGCGATTGATATTGACTTGCAGATATTCAATTTCTTCAATTGACCAACCAGAATCGCGTTCTTAAAAATCCTCGACGTTTGTTAGTAGTTCGTCACCAACATTTTCCAAGAAATGTTTTTTTATGTCTGTTAACGGCAAAATTGCTTCATTTTTAACATTAAAGTACTTAATTTCTGCAACTGTTTCATCAATTGTTTGAGAACTGAACTTATAAGCAAAGACAAAGTTCACTTTTAAATTTCCCTTACTTGTTACTATATCTGTCAACTTTTCGGTAATCAGCTTTTCAGTGTCCAATACGAAGTCTCGTAAGTTTTAATGTTGCAAGTTAATGACAACACCAGTGCAAATTCGATTCTGGAAAATATTTTCTAAATCTTTCCATCAAATTAATTGTTGCGTAGATTGAAGGCTTCCTCCAACGATTGAATGATTTATAAATTTTTCATTTAATGGTGCGAGTGCTGCAATTATCGATTGAATTCGAAGTTTCTCATCAACCGATAAACCACTCGATTGCAAATGTCTGTTTAAAGTAATAATATTTCTAGCACTAATTCGCACCCACTTATCAATGATTCTGCTAGATCCATGATTCAAAGATAGTAGAAGAGCATAAGCCTCCTTCATCATTTTAATTAAATCAGAATATTAGTTAAGTGCACTTATTTTTTTCGACTATACTGGACAAACTTCAGAATTACAACGATGAAAAAGCGCGCTCAATAAGATTTATATAGGATGTAGATGACCTTGTAATGACTGTCATAATCCGGAAAAAATTGCTGGAAAGTTCGAGAATATTAATTTTGTGTCATTGTAAATTTTTTTAATACATTGATTATTGTAAGATTTACATTCCATCAACTGTGAATTCAAACGAATTATTAGCTCTACATGGTACAACAATGATAATCTGTTGTCAGCGACCAACTCAACCAATTTTTTAAATTCTTTATGATTTTCCAAAATTTTCAACGTTCTTGGAGGTAAAAATATCAAGTAGCTATTTTAAACTGTTTTATTTACTCTTGATAAATCCATTCTTACTCTTTGAATTATGTATTACAACATATTTCTTACAGTTTTAATTTATCGATGATTTTAAACTTGAAAAATCATTTCAATTGTACTGTTTATTGGAGAATGTAACAGAAATGTCAGATGAAGATATTGCTTGTCTTCCAAAATATTTTTTCTCGAAGATTGTTCCAGAATCTATCGACGATATGTGGGATAAATTACCGGAACATTCACAACTGGATAGAGATATTCTACTGCATCGTAAATTTTACAAACATCTCATCCCATTAGATCGTACGAGAACGTTGAGAATTAATTGTATGTATTGTAAAAAAGAAAAAAAACATTTATTCAAATACATAAAATAATATGTATAATCTTTATTTCTTGAATAAAAATTCTTTCTCAAGATAAAAAATCTTATTATTGTTAAAGAAGTCATTCAAACGTAAAGAATTACAAATCGTAGTTCAGAAAATATAAATGAAAAAAGATAATATTTTTTCGTTTCAATAATTTTTTTACATTTAAAATACGTTTAGTTATGATTACTCATACAGTAAATGAAATATTTTAATTGATTATTCATAATATCTATTATGTCTTACTTCAATAAGTAACAGCGAATGAAAGTATAAATAAAGTGAAAAAGAGATAAAGGGTAGGAAAATATGATGCAGTCGACCGACTGAGTCAAACGGTAATGTTTCTTAATGAAATAAAATAAGTCGATTATTTTTCGACACATCGCCCTTTCAACTCTTACATGAATCACAGCTTCTTAGCGGAGAATAAAAGTATAGACAAAGTGAGGAAGCGGTGGCAGAGCGAGGAAAATATGCGATAGCAGAGGCATAAGCGACAAAGAAATCATGTTCAATTTTAAATCCAATCGAAAAAATATGGGTCTTTAAAACTATTTATCCATGGTAGAGATCGTTTCCAAACTAGTTTAATAATTGATGTGATTAAGGCCTCTCTATATAGATTTAAATCAATATCGTTTAATAATTCTTCACCATTGGCCTATTTGAAAAATATAAACATTTAGCCATGGTGTATGATGCATAGGACAAAATATTTAGTTCATTTCCGACATTGAAACTGATCAAACCATACTTAGTAAGTAGTGACTTTTTCTTCATTCAAGTATAAAAAGTGTGTTTTTTAAAAATTTTTATACATTAATATGATTATTTATTAAGTGTGATTGTGAATTTCATAAATTGTTAAATGATAATTTATCAAGTTGGGAAATTTTTTTTTTAAGTTTGATCGTTATTATTTTTCAAAAAAAAATGTGCACTTTTATTTTCCCAGGGGCCTGGTTCAACCTACCAATCACCCTCCTAGAAATTATAATTTTGATGGTACTAGAAGATCATTGGGAAGAGACAGGAGGGATAGAAGGTGCTACTCTCACACTTTGTGGCGTGATGGCTGCCTGCCTAACATTCCCCGGTAACGTCATATGGTTCCGCATAGAAGGAGACATCTCCGTCGTGCCACCACCTCCAAGCTAGGAAATCATCGCTGTCGAAGATAGTAATAGTAAGGTAAAAGTTCTACCTCCTTCTTGAGCGACTGTGTCATCGGAGGATAGTCAGGTAGAATTTCTACCTTCTTTACCTCCAACAATTAATGACGATAATTATGATGATGATTCCACTGACTATAATGATAGTTATCATACTGTAAGTCTTGTTTCATGATTAGTTTTTCTAGTTTTACTTATATAAAAAAAGTTATTGAAGAAAATAATTCTAATTCTTACAGATAGATTAATGCTACTTGGAAACCATCATTTAAGTGATTATTAATTTTTTTTATATAAGAAAAAAAAAATATGTTATAATTTTTCTTTAATACAGTCGAAAGAGAAATTGTTTTTACTTTAAAACCTCTCCCATCATCTAACATCCTTCAGACACATCAGCGCCATTTTTTTCTACAGTTATTTCTTTTGCTGAGAATTAAATTATAAACAAAGTCGGTAAAAATCGGTATTATAGCTGATGACATTTTATCGACAATCGAAGTCAGTGAAAAATTGCTGTAGGTGACTTATCATCAATCGAAGTCGATATTATTACGAAAGATAATTTATCGCCAATCACGGTCGATAAGAAAAAATCTCAATCGCTAACTTACCGCCAGAAGTTACAACGGTCGGTAATTAGTGCGGATCAAAACCCACTTTTCACCTCGGCCGGTATTGCAGGTGGATCTAGAAGTCTCCTTATATATCTACTGAAAAGTCACTCAGTAATACTCAAATGTTGATAAAAATTTTATGTAACCATTTGCCAATTTTAAATTTTGTAGAATTTGGTTTGAATTACCAACACGATTACAACAAGAGCGAAGATTGATTAGTTATTTACGATATTGTGAGAAATTTATTCTTATATGAGAAAAATTGTATAAAATTTTACAAAAGAATAAATAAAAATTTATCTAAAGGAAAGTTCATTTTCGCTTCCATTTAATCAAATTGATTAACCTTAGATTAAGTCTTTTGATTCAAATCTCTTCTGCAGCTTATTTCTGGCCACTTAAACTTTTATTTCATCAATTTTCGTACATACATACATACATACATACATACATACATACATACATACATACATACTGTATTGGTTAACACGTGTCAAAATTTTCTCTGACTTGTTATTTGATAAAAAAGTATTAAATTGTAAATTTTATGTAAAAATTTTTGCATAGATATTAATAGTGGGTGCTCTGCTTTATGTTCTAAAAAAAAACATTTTTTTAAAGTAACAGTTTGTTGCCAAAATAGTTAATAATGTGGTGCAAACTTCTGTTAACCTAGTGCAATAAGCTAAATAACTGTTTTTATGTTATTATTGTTAACTGTCAGTTGGACTTTTTTGTTATTTAAGTGATAATTGAGTACCTCTGTACTTTTTGTACATTCCTTTAAAAAATTATGACTTTATATGAATTAGTTTAGTGTTATATCTGTAAAATTCATCTGTTAGGTTAAGCACTGCAAAGCAAGTGCTTGAATATTGACAGCTTATTGTTGCAAAGTCAAATTTTATTGGATTAATGGATAGATTGTCATAACCGTATTCTCAGCTATTAAGAGTCTATTTTTCTGTGTTCTTCAATTTACATATGTCAGCAATATTATTTGAGTTATTAAATTATTATTATTAAAGTAACCTCAAATTTTGTGTGTTGAAAGTGGAGATCTACATTATTACAATTCAGATGCTAAAAATTGGATTATTATTGAATATAGTTGAAGTTTATGCTGAACCATGGATAATATTAACTGTGGTGGGTGTAGACAAAGATTGAATAAAGCATCTGGGAAATGTAAAGCTTGTCATCAGCTGTTTCATGGGAGTTGTATGAAGAGAAAGCATAGAGCTTCTAATTCTCTTGGTGTATTAGATATCTGTCATGGTGAGATTGCAGAAATGACCAAAGATGATAATAGTTCTGTTACCTCTGGTGAAAGTAGAGGTAGTAAAAGATTGAGGAAAGATTCAGATATGATGCAGACAGGTGAAATTGATTTAAATGATAAAGTGGAGCTGATTTTGGAAAATTTACAGACCATTAGTAAGCAGGAAATTGATGATAAATTGGAAATAAAGAGAATGTTGAAGACTGAGCTTCTAACCTTTCAAAAACTGATTGAAGCTTCAATTGTTAGATTAGTTAAAAAAGAAATTGATGAATTGAAATCATATATGAATGAAAATTATATTAATAAGAATGATGTCTTAGCTAATAAGTTCATTAATAATGATAAGATGAATAGAGAGCAATCGTATGCTGCTAAAGTTATCAAATCTAAAGCTGAAAATGTAATCATTATTCCTAAAGAATCACAAGATAAAAAGAAAACCTTATTAGAAGTTAAGAAAAGTGTTGATGTTTGTAAACTAGGTGTTGGTATTGAGAAAGTTAATACTACAAAGAAAGGAGCAGTAGTTGTTGGTTGTTCAAGGAAGAGTGATAAAGTTAAATTAGCTGAAGAATTGAAAAAGAATATTGGTAATGATTATAATGTTAAGATTCCTAAGAAGAAACTACCAAAGATCAAGATTGTTAGCGTTGATAAAAACGTTATTGAGATGAATGATAATGAGATTGTGGAAACGGTTATTAGACAGAATGAACTGGTGATGAATAGTGACAAAAGATTTGAAATTAAAAATAAATTTGTAAAAGCTAATAAGGAATATGGTAGCATTATAGTTGAAGTTGATTCACAAACCCATAAGTATTTATTATCTAAAGAAAAAATCATCGTTGGATGGAATAAATGTAGAGTTTTTGATTGTGTAAGCGTCTTAAGATGTTTTAAATGTTGGAGCTATCATCATTTCGCCAAGGACTGTAAAAATGCAGTAGTCTGCAGAAAATGTGCTGGTGAGCATGAAGAAAAAGAATGTAATAGTATTGAATTGAAATGTGTTAATTGTGTTAAAATGATAAATGAATTTAAACTGAATAATATTGATGCTAAACACAGTGCAACTGATGGTAATTGTGCGTGTTATAAAAATATAGTAGAAAGAGCTCAACGTAACACTCTCTATAGTGATGAATAGCAGTTAAGTTGCTCGTCAGAAGAAAATACGAGCTATGATATAATTGTGATTAATATTCAGGGATTTTTTTCTCATAAAGATGAGTTATTTTATCTTATCAGCAGAAGTAATCCAAGGATAATTTGTTTGACTGAAACTTACATTACTGAGGATGTTGATGATTGGGAGATTGATATTCCAGGATATAATTGTGTTAAGGTTGCATCTTCTAGCTCAAGAACTGGTGGTGTTTGTACATTCATTTCAAATGATCTTAGATTTAGAGTTATTGATAATTTTCATTTAAATAAGACTGATGAAAGGAATGTATGGATGTGTACAGTGAATGTAGTGATAAACAATAAACATTTCATTATCAGTAATATTTATCACTCTCCAAATGCTAGTCATGATAGTTTTATAAACAGACTTATAAAAGAATGTGAATTTTTGGTTGATTATGAGAACTTAATATTAGTTGGTGATTTCAATATAAACTTTTTAAAAAATAATCAGTATAAGACCAGACTAGAGAAAGAGTTGAGTCTTTTTGGGTTGAAGCAGTTGGTTCAACAACCAACTCGTGTCACTGAAAATTCAGAAACATTAATAGATTTAGTGTTTGGAAGAGATGAAAATTTTCTAACTTATGTCCTTGATAATTGTAGGACTACTGATCATTTCATGGTTGCTGTAAATCTTTATTCTGATAAAGTTAGATGTAGTAAATATGTAAAAAAAGATTCAGTGTTATACTCCAGGAACTATAATCATTGTGATAGTCTGTTACTTACAAAAACTCTGGATGAATTGATCTCTATTTCAGATTTGGATTTATCAGAAAACATAGATGTTAATGATTTATTTCATAGTATTAATAATGCAATTAGTAATAGTTTTGATGTAAGTTGTCCTATACAATTGTATAGAATTCCTGGCCATCATTTGAATAAACCATGGATTGATGATGAGGTTAGAACAAAAATAAAATTAAGGGACATGACATTTGTAGAATATAGAATCTCAAAATTTATGTTAAAAAGGGAATTGTTCAAAAGTATGCGTAATGAAATTGTATCTTTGATACGCTTTAAAAAGAAACAATACTATAATGCACAGATAGACTGTAATAAACATGATCCGGTAAAAATGTGGAAATTTCTGAAGCCAGTTTTAAAAAAAAGTAATACAGTAAATAATTTTATAAATTTGTTAAATGATGAGACTGATGAATTGTTATTATCAAATAAATTTAATAAATTTTTTGTTGAGAGTGTGAATGAGTTAGTCTGTCAAAGCGATGAAAGTAATAGTATATATAATTTTAATTGTATGAATGGAAAATTATTTGAAGAATTTAAGATGGCTAGTTATGAAAATGTGAATAGAATTATTAAGACTTTTAAGAACAACAAAAATAAAGATATTTCCTTTTCTGGAGTTGCGTTAAAGAAATTATGGGAAGTCAACCCGAATATAGTGGAATTTATGATCAATTTCAGTTTGAAATATGCTATTGTACCTGATTGCTGGAAAAATTCTGTAATCCATCCAATTCCTAAAGTTGCTAATACTACTAAAATTGATGAATTTAGACCGATAAATACTTTACCAGTTGTAGAAAAAGTAGTAGAGCAGATTGTGAAAGAGCAACTTATAGATTTTATAGACAAAAATAATATTTTAGCGAAAGAACAATCAGGTTTTAGAAAATTACACTCATGTGAAACTTTATTACATGAAGTTTTAAATTTATGGAGAGGAGCCTTGGATGGTGGTGACTTTGTTGGTGTAATTTTTATTGACTTTAGAAGAGCATTTGAAACTATTGATAGAAAATCACTACTCAGTAAAATGTCTTGTTATGGTATTAGGGGTGAAGTATTAAATTGGTTTAAATCATATTTAGATGGTAGAACACAACCAGTGCAAATAAATGATGTATTATCTGCTAAGCTTCAAGTGCAATTTGGTGTGCCTCAGGGTTCTAAGTTAGGACCCTTGTTATTTATACTATATATTAATGATATTGTGAGTGAGCTAAAAAATGATGGCTGTGATTGTAGGCTTTTTGCGGATGATCTCATTATTTTTATAAGGCACAGATATACTGCTAAAATCGAATATAGTCTGAATAAGTGTTTAAGTAAGTTAGAAGTATGGATGAAATCAAACTCGCTTATTATTAATTTGAAAAAGACTGTATTTATGTTAATTCGTGATTGTAGAAAATTAGTTCCCAGCAGTGGATGTAACATTTTATTCAATCATTGTAGAATAAGCGAAGTAAACCAAACTAAGAACTTAGGTGTTATCATTGACAATGGTTTAAAATTTGATGATCATGCGCTACAAATGATTAAAAAGACAAGTAAAAAAATGAATTGTATGAGTAGATTGAGATATACTCTCAGTAGCTATGCTAAAGTTACCCTGTATAAGAGTATGGTGTCTCCTCATTTTGAGTACTGTGGCTCGTTACTTTTTAATTCAAATCTAAGGTACTTAAGCAAGTTACAGATATTGCAAAATAGAGCAATGCGAATAATTTTGAATGTAAATAGATATACTAAGATTAAAGATATGCTTGATGCTCTTGGATTTTTGTCTATAGAACAGAGACTGAAATACAATGTCTGTACCTTCATCTTCAAAATGTTGAATAATATGTTACCTGAGTATGTCTGTGATCTAATATTGTATAAGAATCATATGTATTCTTTAAGGAGCAAAGGTAACTTATACGTTACGAGAACAAGGACAAAAAGTAGTGAAAAATGTATTAATTACTTTTGTTTCTTGCTATATAATAGTTTCATCAGAATCTATTTTGAGCCATGTTTATGACCAGGTCAATGTTGAACTTTGAAATCATATTGGAATACGATTTTGAACCAACGAACTACTTCATCTTGAGAATTTTCGAAAGAAAATAACCAAGTGAGAGAGGTATGATGAAGCAATGCAGAGATTATGCAGTAGACAAGCTGTTGCATAATCTCAATTTAATAAAAAGTGGTTTTCTTTGATAATTTATTAGAAAATAGATTTGGAAAAAAATTTTAAATTGTAAAGTCTGAATGTATTTAAATTATTTCACATAATTATTTAAAATATATTTTAAGAGAAGCTAAAAATGAATAGCAATCAACTTTAAGGATTGAGATTAACGATTATCACTCACGTTATTTTTCTTCGAGTTCTCCGAAGGTTTCGTCAAAATAGAAGGAATTTCGAAGAATAGTTGAGGAAATCATTTTTTAGATATTTTATTGCTTTTGGAAAACCCACGTGGCGAAAAGCAATAAAATTTTAAAAAAAGAGTACATGACGTAAAAGGAGCGTTAGCTTCCAAAAAAAAGAAAGACCATGCGAAGGGACTTGTGTGCGTCTGAAGCAAGGGACTTCTAATTATGTCACATTCGACTAAATAAATACGTAAGGTTTAATGCGTCAGTCAGTTGTCGGAAAAGTAAGCTCGAGATGAGATCTTCGTGGAACATCTCTTGAAATCATAAGTCTCGTTTTGTCTTGAGTATTGCATTGATAATACTTCAAAGTTTGTAAATTTTTGCATGAAGTTTATTTGATTGTCAAATTATTTTTAAATTGATATTTAAATAAATTCGCGAGAAAAAGTGAATAATTTTTACTTTCTCTATTGAAGATCCCCTCATCTCTGTGTATTGGTCGAAAGGCAAGGACTAAAAAAAAGAACATAAAGTCTCTAAGGTTAAGCATATGATTTACATATTGACACCTTTAAAGAGCAAAATTACATAACAATGTTTAGGGGCTCGTCCGGGATTGCAATGATCTTCTATGGAGAAATAGTTCGAATGTCTGATAATTCTAGATCATCTGATACTTATAAGAAAGGTTATTCGTTGAGAAGTACCGGTGACCCACTATATCCTGAAAGTTTAGCTCCGCCCACTAGACCTAAAAGTTTCAAGTTTGTTGATTCGGGTATCGGTGATTTTACAAAAATATCAGAATCGAGTGAACTCGTTACATCTGACGAGAGTGATAATAGTGACGAAACGATAAATCAAACTTAAGCTCACGTAGAGACGGAAAATTTAGATATAAATATGACGGAACAAAGGAAAATGTCTGATAATAAAAATATATCTCTCAAAGACGCGTTAATATGCATTCCTATATTTACGGGCAAACCAGAAGAATTAATTGATTTTTCAAATTGTTGTGAGGAAGCAAAATGTATGTTACCAGAGCAAGTAGAATCAAATCTCACTAAATTAATTTTTGGTAGTAAATTATCTCCTTCAGTTGAAAATGCATTAAATAAAATAACATATAACACTGTAAATGAACTTATAAAAGACCTTTAAAAAGTTGACGTTCCTTCTAAAACACTCTTTCAGTTGCAAGGTGAACTAGAAAGAATGTGTCAAAGAACAAGTAGTAGACTTTGTTAATAGATTACGGAAAAAAGCAAAAGAAACAGTAGAATGTTTCAAATCAAATAATCTGAATGTTATTCCGAATGAAATTCAAATCCATAAAGATAATACAGATAAAGCCGTAGCTCAATGTTTTGTTCAAAATTTAAGGAATGAAATTGATCAACAAATGTCTCGATGTGACAACGTCACTGAGGCCTTAGAAAAGGCAATAGAAATAGAAAGACGATTAATTACGCGAAAAGAAATTTGAAAAGACCCAATGAGTACAGAAATTAAAGAAAATAGAAATGAAGATAAAAAAAAACCCGTTAAATTTGTAACCAATAAACTAAATAACGATAAAGACAAGAGTTCAAATAATAATAGTCAAAAAAAACCGAAGGTTATTTGTCATTTATGTATATGAATACAGATATGGATATGGATTGATGGATGTTATGGATATGGATTGATATGGATAACTTCAGAATGAATAAAAAATTCTACTGCAAAGAAATAGCGTGTATTCGAGTTGAAAGCGGTGAAATATATTCAAGCCATTATAATACTGGAAATACATAGACTGTCACGAGAAGATTATACACCAGCACGCTTCAATACCATATTTTTTCATGGATTGGGAATGGATAATGACTGCAATCCATAGACTTTTAAAATTCGGAATATAGTATAATCAATTGCAGGAACGACGTCCAGACTTATTTGAAATAACGGAAACATTGGATTGTCTTCAGCACGATAAATTAAAAGTTCATAGGAGTGAATTAACTCCTAGAATTGCTCATTGTCCTAAGAAGGAGGTTTACGCTTTGAATTAATTTCTTTTAGAAAATATTGTATGCTTTTGAATAATTTCTATAATTAGAAAACCTCCAATCCTAAAATATTTGTAAGATTTTTTTTTTAAGAAATAGAACTTTTTTTCTTACATAATTTGTGTATAAGTATATAAATGATTACAATTTTTGAAATTGAACTTAAATATAAAACTATAATCATATATTTTCTGAATCAATTTACGAATTTGTCCACTTAATGGTTTATATTCAACTATTCTGTCATGTAAAATTAAACAGTATGCAGTTGTACCCAGAGAAAACACTTCATTGGCTTTAAATTCGAGCCGAACATCGACTGGCCCCGCTTTAATAGATTCATTTTCTCTTGAACAACCTATTACAATGAATGGTCCTCTTTTTCTAAAATTTCCTTTATTTAAGTATGGTCTTTTAATATTTTTACGACAAGTGTACTTTTTTCAACTCCTAATGAAAGATCTAATTGAGGATCTGTCGAATTTAGAAATATGAAAATATCTTTAAGATCATAAGTACCAGTTGGAATTGTAATTGTCCGCCATTCGTCTTGTATTTATATCGAAATTGATTGTTGCCTTCATATATGTTCGGAATAAAACTAAATGTAACGAAATCAACAAGTCCAAGAACATAATTTTTTGTAGGTGATAATTCAATTGAAGAAAAATATAAAACCTGCAATAATGATAAATTTTCAGGAAGTGTTAAAATCAAAGAATCACCCATAATGTTTACTGTATAATACTTAAAGTGTAAATGAAATACATTTTTTTTCTACATCATATTTACAGCTGACCATTTAAAAATTTTAAACATAAATGTCCGCAGTTGTATTATAATCTTAATATTTTCCATAATTATATAATATGGTTAACATTAAAATGATTAACAAGTTCTCTGGGTGGTTTCAAATCATCAAAACTACCAAAGTTTACAATTTTTTCATCTCTTTTTTTTTTTTTGCTAACCAATGGCTTCCAGATCCATCTTTATTATCTAAATTGACACTTACGGATTCATTTTTCCAAGGTCCCGATGATAGTAAATCATTTCTTATAGAAACATTTTAAAAATATAGTATTTTTAATTTTTCTGCATACTTAAACAAATCAAAATTAGTTAGTGCTTGCTTTGGTAATTTTATTGAATTTTTTTTTTTTTTTTTAATCTTTCTACTGATTTATATTGATTCAAATATGCTCCTCTGCCAGTTTTCTATCGATTCGAATGAGCGCCTTTACCCATAGCTATAGCTTCCATTTCTTGATTATGACGTTTAAGTTCATAAAACTTTTTGTTTGCTGCTCTGGCGCTATTGACAGCCTGAGCGATCCCAGCAGCACCCCTTGCTAAGGCACCTGTGGCGCTCGAACTTGCTAATAATGGACACACCATGCTGCTATTTTTTACCTGAGCCAGCGTCTGTATCTAGTACGCGTTGCCACGTTTTTTCAGTAAGTATTCTATCTACTAAATGTTTTTCTGATAGATTTTATCTATTCTAAGAATATGCTATATCATGTGCTCGACAAGCAGTATCCAATGGATTGATTCCTTGATCACCTCGAGCCAATCGTTGTTGTAAATTTGTGTCCGGTCCACAAAATTGATAGCCTGGGATATGTAATTCAACGGGTAAATTATTGATGATTTCATTTAGTATCCCCGCTTCTTTTCTAGACGTTTTTCTCTTAACAGTCATTATTCAACTCAATAAGAACTGTTAGGGTGCTGATATTTAAATCTTTACACTTAGTCATTATCGAGATGGAGTCTAAACGACAAGATTTAAAATTATCTAATTGTGGAAAAACAAATGCATTGTTGGCTCTAAACATTTATCTCAATGCACTCATATTTAAAAATATATATCTGTATTCCAAATCATTAAATCAACCTAAATATAAATACTTGCAAAAAGTACTCGAGCCGATTGATGACGTTGGTTTTTTTCCCTTCAATATTAATGAACAAGTTGTAAAGACAGATGGTGCTCAACCTAATTCTATTATGATATTTGGTGATATAGCTGGTGAGAAGCAAGATAATGTTCGAGCATATTTTTGTATGGGTCGTTGCAAAAACTTTGATAGTTTTTAACTTTGTCAAACTTATGCAAGAATCCCGAAACATTTAATAGGGGATAATGTAAATTTTCTCATTTTCTTTCGACAAAATGAGATAAATTCACGACATATATATAGTGATCATGCTAATACAGATATAAAATTTTAACAATTCAAAAAGTTGTATACTTTATGTTGGAATAAGAAAAATTATAGTTTTCTCGTCATCGTGACAAATAATAAAATCAATAATGGACAGTATAGAAGAGGTTTTGATTGTTTCACATGTATAAATTGAATGCATTCGAGGAAGAAAAAATTCGATCATCAGAAGATGGATATTTTCTCTATTTATAACGATGACATGAAAAAAGAAAAAACGTAAAGAGATCAATCAAAGCAAAGAAGTTAAAGCAATATTAAAAGCTATGAAAAGATCAATCCCTATAAATAATTTGAAGCATGAAATGATGAGAAATACGAAAGTACAGAATAAAGAAGAAAAAGGAAGAGCAGCAGAAGAAAGGACAGAGAAGCTGTAGGTCAAGAAAAAGAAGCGGTGGGAGGAGAAACGAAGGGAGCAGCAGAAAGAATGAAAGTTATAGAAGAAGAAAAAAATCGACGACAAAAGCCTACAGCAAGTATGATATCAAGCACTCTCTCAAAATCACTGAAATAATAAATAAATACATAAAAATGCTCAGAGATAATAATCAAAATATGGATACAGAGTGTGATGTGAGAAAACTTCGAGGAAATGTGCTTTATATCGGAGATTCAGAAATTGTTTTTCAGAATGATAAAATTCTCATTGCTGATCGAGTTTATAGAAGCACACCAGGACTACTTGAATTATTGTTTAAAAAACTACCTAATAAATTTGCTGTTGATGAAGGAGATAAACGAATTTATGGTGAAATTGTTAAATATACAAACTTGGCTTGAAAAAATTATAATCCAGATGGAAAACTGAGAACTGATCATAGTAAAAAATACAATATGTATGTTGCAAAGTATATTGGTCGTGGATTATCAACCAGAATAAGGAAATTTTTCCCCCAGTAACAATTTCAGTCCAGTATCCAGATGTCTACCTTGTTGAAAAAGTGTTGAAAAAGCAGAAAAATAAAGTCTATGGTATATGGTTAGGATTTGATAAATCACATAACAGTTGGATAACTATAAAAAATTTGTAATTTTATTAATTTAAATAAAAAGCATACAATTTGTATCAATAAATGCTCCTTATAAATAAAAACATATTTCGTATTCATTTTTTAAAATTTTTTTCCCTTTTTACCCATGTTTTTAATGTGATCGTTACATTATCATTTTTATACCCTCATGGAAATGTATCCCTTCTTGCACTATTCGCTTATTATCTGTGCGCTTAAAGCTATTTTTATTCGAGATATTGTACTCACTCTATATTTTTCTCGAACTATATGATGTTCAATTCGAGGTATTTCCTTATCGTTAAATAGACATTCTTTATAATGATCAAATGTAATCGTTTTCATTGCAGATGACTTTACTCCTTTAGCTTCTACTTTATCTCCCACTGCTTTTAATTTTTTAGCTTTTATTTTATCTTTATCATTCATTACCTTAAATGCATGCATTTAAGTTCTTAAACCAATTAAATGTGTCATGATTCTACCGTTATTATCATCTTTCATTAATCCAATGAGTTTCTTATTTGCTAAAGGTATATCCCGTATATTACCTTTCTTATACTCTGAAGTATCAAATTTATCTATATCCCCTATAATATGTTTATAGATATCAGAATTTTTGAAATGATAGATGAAACTATCAGTATTAGTATACATTTATTAAGCTTGTTCAAGAGGTTATTTTTGAAGGCTATAATTATGATAAAAATCCTAAATATAAATTTTTAAAATATCGAGAATACAGAATACGACATGCATAGGCTTATTAAAAAATATCTTTATTCGTTTTTTTTCATTACGTTTTATCGCAACTAAATTTTCATTGGAATTTGTTCAGTAATTAATTACTGAATAGCTAACCTCGGTAAAAAAGAGCTCATGGCTGCTCCATACAAATTATTTACATCATAATACATTAAATATGATACAATATTTACAATTATTAATTGTACATACAATTTATTCTGAACTTTCGAAATATATCAGTTAGAAGACAAACATCTATAGTCAAATATAAATCATAATAATCACCTAATGTTTTAGTATTGAAGTGAGACCATACTTCAAGTGCACGCTCATAATCTTCATCGGTTATATTTGAATTATTTGAAGAAGAAAAAAGAATTTTTATCAGGTAATTGCTTTTCTTCAAGTTTTCCCCAATTACTACAATATTCATATGGAAATACACTTTCACATATTGCTAATTTAAATGATTCTTCATCGGGGAACTTCCCACGCGTCATTATTTCATCATCATTAGATAATAATTTAGATAATTTATCGATACTAGAACTCATGAAACGGAACGAATCTATAAAACGAAGCTGTATGTTCCAATTTTTTTTTTTTTTATTATTATCATCATTTGATCTTTTTGAATTTTTATTTTTATCGGCTTCAACTACTTTGGTAAATGATGTATATTTTTCTTCATTAATAGGAATAATAGTTATAGTACCAAAAAATCTGATGATGATAATGATTCATTAAGAAAATGTGGATCGTATCCCGATAAATTATGAAAAACAATTGGAATTATAGGTCCTATTCGATAATTCAAATTACACTCATTATGAGCGGGACCACGAAATTTTCATATAGCTCTGTCATAAACCATTGTATACAATTTTCCTCACGTTTAAGAGCAAATCTCGATTGTAAATCGTCATAAGAGTAATGTATATAAAAAGCTCTACTACATGGTGAATATTCAGATCTTTCTTCAATAGGTGGTTCGGTAATGCACTCTAAATCAGCATGAATTACAAAATGTACTTTTTCTTTGTACATAAAACTTTTAAATTTTTTTCTTTGGAGAATGAAATTTTACGATTATTGAAATTAATACAATCTTGAATATGTTTAATATAGGATTCTATTGTGTAAAAGTGATCTAAACAACGGTTATAAAGATCTATACTCTCATTATGATTCGATAGTTGACTTGATGCTAAACGAGAAAGAGATTTGATAAGCGAGTAATGGTAAACTGGTTTTTTATTTTTATCTACTCCTATCTCAGAAATCAAAAAATGAATACGATTTTTATTGATATCATAATATTTACTTAAATAATTCCTCGAATTAACAAATATCTCTTGAAGGTGTTGAAAATGAAATTCCTGTTATTTTTTAAGTATCAAAATGTTCTTTATAATTAGATATACGATTACTTGTTCGTGCATCTGATGCTGGATGTAACGAAGCAAGAATTGACCAAAGAAAACAGCATTCATCATTCTCTTTTTTTATGTTTACAACAGCCTTCTTCTTGTATTGAACTAGCAAGATCACAATATGTACTTATTTTTTTTCATATATTCTGATCCTTTCAAATGTGTATGCCTATTAATATTTATCTGTAAGCTATCGATTCTAAGCAATGACCACCCAGAGTTAGGTTCTTAAAACTCTTCTGTATCTTTCAATAAATGCGGTATAGTAGAATTTGAAAAATCATCTGAAAACTCCATTGAAACAAGTACCTGTACGTTTTTTGTACACAAATGCTTTTTTCCATACACTATCAAATCTTATTTTATATTTACAAATGTACAAGCTTATTTGAAATTTACAAGCGAATTGTTTTGTAACAATTGATAATATTCAATTTTATCCGTTATTAATTTTTCGCATTTTCAAGAAAATTTCTTAAATTTAAATATTTAAATTCAGGATTTCTTTCAACATCAGTTGGGTAATTTTTGAAAGCGCTGTCCAGATCAATCCATTTGAGTCGGTAGATGATGATGATGATGTTGAGGGTACTGACACCGATGACAATGGTGACGATGATGATGCTCTTGAGGACGCCGTCGTTTTCATAGCAGATGGAGTTAATCTTGAAGATATTGTCGCTGTTGCAGCAGATGGAGTTGATCTTGAGGATGTTGTCGTTGTTGTAGATGATGATGATGTTGCTATTGAGGATGTTGTTGTTGTTGTAGAAGATGTATTATTCATCACACCACCACTCACTAGTTTATCAAGTTTCTCGTAAACACTTTGAAAAGAATTATAATCTTCATGGATTTTCGGTATTAAATGTCTAAGTTCTTCAGTGACGAGTTTAACTCTCACAATAATGTTTGAAAGTTTAAGCTTTTGAGATAACGGTAATGATAGACATTCTAAATTACTCCCGACCAATATTTAAAATTTAGTTGCTAAATCTAGCCAACGTCTAACTTTATCTTCATCGCACTGCTCTTGTTGCCAAAAATAACGACAAACTAACTCTAATTTTTAGAGTAAGCGATCGTAAAGATTATTAATCCGCTTTAAGTCCATCGTATACTCACTCATTTCGACTGAGTAAAAATTGTGTAGTATGATGATTATACACGTATTTTGATCTTTGTTCACCCACCCGTTTAGATATACAAAAATCTATTCGATAAATTGAACATTAAATATTTATCAGAAATAGAGTAAATATTTAAAAGGTGCATTCCACAAACATTTCCTATAAGAGCAGAACGCCAATGATCATTAAGATGTAAACGTCTCCCTCCTCTCTCGAACGTGGAGGTAAAGGAAAAAGCCGATTCATTGGATGGGAAATCATTGGAAAGTGCATCAATGTTTTTTTCCAAATGCATGGAGTGAGGGAAAATGAAAATCTGTTGGTGAAAAAGCTGTAAATTTTAAAAGTAGTAAGGATAACAGCTGATAACTTCAGATGGAAAAACATTGATAGTGCGTCAACGCCTCTCTAAATGCGTAGGAGGAGAAAAAGTCGAAAACTTTAGTTAGCAAAAAGAGGGTAGATTTTATAAATAGTAGGGATGAAATTGGGATTAAAAGTGCTATAAAAGCTAGGACTTTTCGGATAGAAAATCACTCTCAAACGAAAAGATGTTTGATATTTTATAATCTTTGTAAGCTGAAGAATATCTTTTTTCTCTGTGAATAACGATGAATCTATCAGAATTCAACAACTCAGCCAAAAAAATCTTCGGAACAGAGAAAATGAAGGATTTGGAATTATCCAAAAGATATAAAGTGACGGGATTAAATTTGATTGCAACCAAGTACGGTGATGCTGCTGTGGCAACTCTGGACGACGAGTTTAGAGTTTTCCTTTCAAAGAGAATTGTCAAAGTATTGGCGGCAAACGATAAAAAACATTTGCTCGATTTTCAACAGACATGCATGGATAATCATTTATACATGGAATATTATGGGACTGGACATAACTCCTTCGAATTCTTTCATGAATATGTTTCCGTCTCATAATCATTTGTAAGTATCTAATATTTATTTTATCTGCTATTAAAAAATGTATATTCGAATAACTTATGTGTTACAGTTAACCTCGGAAAGAGACGCCTCCAACTATTCAATTTATTAATCAGTATCAAATAATTTTATACAGTATAATTCCATGTAAGGAATAAGTATTGCATATTTCATAATTCATTTTAACATTTGTAAAAGATTAAATAAAAAGTCTATGTAACCATATTTATGTTTTATCATTTTTATAAAAAAAAACTTTATTTATTTCCTTTTATATATCTATGTATAATAAGAATTAGGAGATGAGAAGAAGAAGATAATTTTTATGTAAAGTTTATTCAATTGTTTTTTCTTATACAAATTGATTTGTATAATTATTACATATAAAAGAATCTTTTTTAAATTTAAAAACTTCTGTTGATTCCTCATGAAAATGTTCGAAGCATCGCTTGTATCCGATTATCAGTGGGTGGTGTTTCCATGCAAACGGCAGCTTTTCCCAAACACAATCGACTTTATTGTAGGCATTGGTCACCACTGTTTGGAAGCCAAGTTCGAAAATGTCCTCAGTTTCCATCAGAGCTATACTTTCCAAGTTTAAATACAGTAGGGATAGAAAATTCTGTCTTGTCTTGAAACTTGTATTCTTCAAAGTTTAGATGTTTTTCATTATATTTATAGTTGACTTGGAACAAACGATACATATTTTGTTCATTGGAAATATTTTCTCGATGTTTTGTATTATATGTACAACATCCAAGTTTGTGCGCTAATGTTATGCTCGATGCATGACTAAACCTTCCATATCCAAAAATTGAAACATCAATTATCACTTGATTTGACGTTGAAAATTTCAGGATAAAAACTTTTTGTAAACCATCAGCAACATAAATATATGTTGCCTTTTGCAATGCATTCGTTAACATTTGACTTTTTTTAGATGATCATATGGAACTTCCCCACATCCCCAATCAATTCTGTGAATAGCATAAGTATCCCATGAAATTCGATTTCGGTAATCGCACTTTAAAGATGCGAAACTTTTTTAGATGGTAGGAAAAACACAGTACGTTCGAACAATTTATCTTGGAAATTATTCAAAGAGATGATGGAAAATTCTTTAACAACAAACTTACTATCCATAAAGGTATAACCCTGTACGTTCACTACAACAGCATTCATTTTTGTATACTAAAGAATGATCTTACTCGGATGAGAGTTTTAGAAATACTGAGGCATCATTCTTAGGATAAATTGAGGATTATTACAAGAGACATTCAGATTTATGTTATATAATTGTAGATCCCCCCCTCCTTCTACTTTTAAAAACGAGAAAAATTTCAAAGGAATTACTTAATTTAAAAATATAAATTAAATAGCTCATGAATTGTGAGACTTGCAGTTTATGAGAGAAAACATTGAAAATACATGAATTTCACAAGTGATAACATTTTTTTTAATTTTTAATTTACATTATTGCAACAAACCAATGAGGTTTTACACCGCTAGTTTCATAGACGCGTCTCATATCCTCATCTAGATTTGCAGGATGCTCATCAATGTACTTATTGAGCATATTATCTCGATTCAAGCGTTCGATTTCATCATCTTGAAGAATGTTAGGCGTAGTTTTAGCTGCTTCTGGATCAATTATTTGTGAAATTATTTTTTTTGCAGAGTATGCTGTAGTTTCATGAGTGCTATATGAAAATTCCTCCGAATTTTCAATTGTGAGCATATCATCTCTCCTGTATATACTTATTCCTAGAGCTCCAATATCGATTTTCATATAATTGAAATCTATATACTTATTTTCCAATTTCATTATGCACACTTTGTCTGATGATGCTGTTATTGAATCCCAGGTAAAATTGGATCTGTATCAATGTTTGGCACATAATGACCATTATTGTGTTATGAAGCATTCTTTCAGCTCACATCCATAGCATCAGTCAGCCATCCATGATTTCATTTCATCCTTATTGAATCGAGATGTTATATCTTTATCAGGGAGCATTTCAGAATGTGCATCAATGTAGGCTCTCAACGCATCGTAGCCTTCTTTGAGTAGACAATCTACTTTTTGATCTTCAAGTATCTTAAAATTTTACTGAAGACTTAAATTCTTAAAGTCCTTTTTAATGTTTAAATTGTTCAATTGTATAAAAATTTTTTTTGAAGCATATGCCAGAGATTCATGTACTTTTTCTTCTTCATTAAACTCACTAGTTGATTCACTCATACGGATTGCAGTGTGGTTTCCACAGTTGAATCGAATAAGCCCAACATATAATCCTTCTTCTTCAAGGAATTTCCATGAATATCCAGATGGCTTCAAGTCCACACTATGTTTAAACGGTAATTTTTTGGCTATATATACATAGCAATCCGCTAATCGACAAATATGACACTTATTTTTCAGTAAAGAAGCCATGTTAAATAAATGACGATGGATAAATTCAACAACTAGTTTACAGTAATTGTATTTCACTCACGATCGAAACGTGACTGATAGTTTCTCGACTTCGGTTTTCATGTTGTATACAATTTCTATATAATGACTTTTATCTTTCTTTTCCATCATTCTTCGCTTACTCGAAAATATAAATGACACATGGTTTAAATAATTCAAAAAGACATATGGTTCAAATGATTAAAAAATTTTTTTCGAATCTATTTTCAAATAAATTATCAGAAAAACCTGCTTCATATTGAATTGAGAGCATGCAGCTGTATGTCTATGCAATTTTAAGGCGATGCTTATCTTTTTAATTTTATTAATTATCAGTAAGATTTTTCCATCTATGTTTTTTATATGATATTTCTCTAGATTTTATAGCAACTAGAGATCATACAGCTGCATGCCTATGCACTATTAAGGAGACGCTTATGTTTTCAATTTTTGTCAGTAGCGTAGTAAGATTTTTTTTATAATCGATGTTTTTCACAAGGCATTTCTCTCGATTTCATAGCAACTTGGAATTATGCAGCTGTAAGTCAATGCATCGCATTAGCTTCAGTCCTCAAGCTTAAAGGACCAAGGCGATGCTCATCTGCTCAATTTTATTCATTATCTAGTAAGATTTTCCCATCTATGTTGTGCACATACCGAAACACAGCATGCCTACACTTAGGTATCGCCAAGGCGACATCTTACCTCAGGAATCTTTCCTTTACCCCCCGCCTCAACAAAACCTAAGAACCCCCCACATCCCACTTTTTACGTCTATAGCTATGAGAGTTCTATCACAAGAACCTTATAGACAACCTCGCCCCTACTTTTCACATCTACAGCTATGAGAGTTCTACCACAATCGTCATCCCCACTCCTTACGTCTACAGCTATGAGAGTTTTACCACAACACTCTTTGAAAAAAAAAAGTGTGCTAGAACTCTCATAGTCTATTTACTGCTGGAGAGGTCTTACGAGGTGTGGGGTAGCCACTTAGAGCTTTATTTATTATTATCAGCGCATGTGGGCAGTATCACACTTGACGTGGTTTGGCTGAATGGTCGCGACGAGCCATCTAGCGGTTGGCCGCGGTGGTATGGTTCTTGGCTGGTATACAGTAAGCAAACGCGGTGTTATTATGCTTAAACGTTATAGTGATGGGGCTCGCGCGTAATGGAACTGAGGCCAATTCACGCCGGCTAAACGCCGTTACGAGCGTTGAGTCCTGCCCAGCCAGCGAGGGAGAATGAGACTACAGAAAGCTGCGCACGAGCGCGTTTCCATATTTACGGCCGCTATGCGCATCCTTTTAGCTACAGGCGTGGCGCTTGTGAAGTAAGTTGTGCAAGTGATAGCACAACACCTTAAGTAATGAATGTATAAAAAAACGATAGATATATGCTTGTTGCAACGAGCCACGTGTATTATACAGTAATGTTCGACGCCGTTGCTTAGCCTGATGCTGTTGATTTTTTGAGTGCTTGTAGCAGTAAATCTTAAATAGGTTCAGGAAATTCCGAGCGGAACTGTAAAGATAAATGGTTAAAATTTTCGTTTAAGTGATAGCCGCTCTTAAAAAGATATACTACAGTCCTGAACATCTGGCTGGTTTTGCTGGTGCAAACCAATTGCTAAATTATACAAAAAACATACACAGGGATAATGTGAAAAAATGGCTAGAAAATCGAGATGCTTACACGTTATACCGTCCAACGAGGCAGTGTTTTTTAAGGCGCACATAAAATAGTTCACATATTGACGATGTATGGTGTGACGAGACAAGAGCTGATCATGACCCTCCGAGACAAGTGGCGACGTCTATATCGTCCCTATGAACTGCAGATACTCTCACCACGCTATCTATGGGAGTGCAAACTCCTGAAACTGTTGCACCAGAAGACCTACAAAAGTTATACATTTCAATGACCAGAAGCTTTACCGAGAATGGCACTGCGAAGAGCAGAGTAGGCGGAGCCTCCAGATGGGAGGAAATCCCGCGAAAACGAAGCACCGAGCACGCCGGCCGAAAATCAGTCAGTAGTAGTTGGGCTCCCGCCGTCGCTGAATATGCACGTACGAACGACGCTCCTTGAGCTCGTAGAAAAGTTATAACAGTAATCACCGGAAACATTAGACTGTAAGCCGGAAGAACGAGGCTGGGATCGTGGCCGCCTGCTGATTCTGCATCCAGGACGCCAGGAGAGATTCTGCACGAGCTGCTGAAACCTTCGAGGGACGCCGGGTAGTGACAGCAGTTCTCCAGGACTCTCATCGACGAATAACGCCAGACTTGCGGTCCCGGCAAGGACAAGCCTGCAAGATCGACCTCTTCCTCTACCTATCCCTCGCGTATCCTATTTGCATGCCTTTACAGGGAGGAGATATTTCGAGGAGGACGTGATTTTATCTTTCCAAGGGCAGATTGTCCAAATCATCTGTAGTATTGTGAATTTCTCGTCGTCGTTACTCAGTACGCTAGTTGTCCAAGAAAGTCTCTCGCACTAATTATTGTCGATTAATTTAGTTGCTAATTTACTCATTCAAATAAAGCTACACCAAAGAGCAAGCTGACTTTCATCGAAAGGTAAGTGAGAAATTGCAATTATATTCTCATAGCTAAAACCAGAAAAATACATTCCTCAAGGTCGTACAAGAACTTACTCGAAGCAACAACCTCATCAATCCCTGGTAACATAAGATACACTCTTCACTTTACATTTACTAAAATAAAAGAAGCTGATTGAAGACTTATCCTCTGTAGCATAAAAAGTCTGAAAACCCGAGCACACCCATAAAAAACCTATTCCCATCTTATCCCCTTGGATCCTACAGAAGAAATATTCCCGCACTTTCCCCAACGGATTTCCTAACACATCAGCCAAATAACTAGTCTCCAACGAGCCCAAAAAGTATTATTTATTCTTTTATTTCAATGGGAAGCAGATTTAGTTAATCTACGTAATATTGCTACTTACAATGATAACATCAAATATTTATTAACTGCTATTGATGCTTTAAGTGAATTTGTATAGGTTGAACCATTACTAAACAAAACAAGTTTTACTGTTGCTCAAGCAATGGGGCGTATTTGTAGACGTAGTAATAAAAGATTACCGCGAATATGATTGACGGAGTTTCTAGGCTCTGGTTTTCAAAAAGTTTTAAATAAAAAGGAAATCATTTTTAGAACTGTAAAAAATCTAGATGTCAAAGCACCTGTTGTTGAACGTTTTAATCGTACTTTAAAAAAGCGAATGTGGCGTTATTTCACATATACACATAAAAAACGATACATTGACGTTCAGCAAAAAGTTGTCACCGCTTACAATAATACTGAACATAGTGCTACGAAACTTATGCCTGTTGAAGTCGATTTCAACAATGAGTTAACAGCTTTTCTGAACATGAAGCACAAATATAAGTACAATAAGTTTTGTAAAATATCATCCAAAAAGCCTTAATATAGTGTTGGTGATCTCGTTCGCATCAGTTAAACAACAGCAGCTTTTACGAAAGTATATACAAGTGGCTGAAGTGAAGAAATTCTTAAAATTATTCGCATATCAGCGTTCCGCCAACTAACCGATTACGTACTCCAAGATATTAATCATCGCGATATCGACGGTATTTTCTATGCAGAAGAGCTATCAAAAGTTGGTCGAAAATCGAAACAGCAAAAATAGAAATGGCTGAACAAAAAGACGAGTTCCACTTAATATTATCCAGTACTAGTGGCATGCTCTATTTTTCTGATAACACCACAACGCACTCTATTACGCAGTTATCACAGCCACTCAAATTAGCTAGTGAGTAGGGCGTGTCTCTAGAAGAAATAAGCATTCCAATGAATTTTCTGAATTTACCTGTAGAACATGCTACAGTTTTATTTACGCTCATACATAATGTTGATCTTTTAGATTTTTCTAAAGTAAACGTTACTGATGTTCATAATTTAGAAAATGCTGAAAATTATGCAATCCGCTCATTTCCGGGTGTGTATCAAAGACTCGATCATTTGATCGTTGAGTTGAATAAGCTCATTGTTATCAGTGAGCATATAAAATGGGATATGAACCCTGGCAGCTATATAGAAGCCAAAATTGTTTTGCAAGGACAGCTGTAACAGCGCTTACCTAGTTCAGTTATCGCGATATCTCTAACAGATTCTTGGATTTCCAGCTGAAGATATACTTGTATTATTACCACCTCTAATAACTACACGTCCAAAAAATATATATGCGTCTATTCCACGTAGCTTATTTGTTTGCACAGATATTTGTGAAAATTATGTAGGAAGCGATGTACAGACGCCATTATTACGCATTGTGTTCCTTGACATGCATAATTATACATATGGTTCAATGCGAGTGAAATCGTTTTCAATAATGCGCTACATCTCTCTCTTGAAGGCGGACATTTGTACAATAGAGATAGATATAAGATATCAATTCGGCCAAGCTATACCATTTGAACACGGCACGTTGACTGTAACGTTACATTTCAAAACATTAAGATAAATACATATCAAGAAATTGCCTATAATATTCCACAAGGCGGGTTCGGTCGTGGTCGATGCAGTAGTATGAGTCAAATTTGCATTTGAACCCCCAATCAGCGAGGTCATGGTCTCGGTAGATTTTTAGGAGGCATATTTAGATCTGTACTGCCTTTTCTGAAAAGTGGTGCAGAAGTTATAGGTAAAGAAGCTTTGAAATCAGGTTTGAATATTGCCGATGATATTCTTCATAATGTTGTAAAATTCAAAGAATCTGCTCGAGTTCGTTTACGAGAGTCTGTACGAAATTTAAAACAAAGAGCCTCTGAAAAAAATGGATGGCTTGATGAACGGCTCAGGTTATATACCACTAGGTTCATCGCCAAATCAACAGTTGCCCCTTGACAGCCACTTAGAGAACATCAGTTCCCAAAAGAGAAGAAAACGCACTGTGAGAAAAGTTAAAAAAGCAAAAAAACAGGTCCGCAAAGGAAAAAAGAAAAAGAGTAAAGTCCTCAAGGTTAAAAGAAATAAGGCGAAGGAGACAAAAAAGACCACAACACATTCGTGTAAGAAATTACGATCTATAGTAGGTATATTTGAACAATCATAACGGCTTTTCTTCATGTTCATTCTTGTGAGTATGCGAAAACAGAACTAGAATTATTTTCCGTTCCACCTATACAAACAAAAATCGAGGGCTCTTAATAGGTATTTTTTAAACCGACTTCATCATTAACAGATAACTCACCTATTGAATTTGTTGTACAAGGGCAAGGCGATGAATATATTGATCTTGCACATACTATGTTAAATTTAAAAGTCAAAATTACATCCTGTAAAGCCTCACAGGCTGATTCTTAAACGATGCTAGATATTCATGTTGGCTCTATAAAGAATTCTATGCATTCTATGTTCAATTAAGTTGATGTCTATTCCAATCAAAAATGTGCGTCACAGCCCAATAATTTATATGCTTATAGAGCATGCATCGAAACACTTTTAAATTATGGTCGAGATGCAAACAATTCTCATCTCAGTACTGTTGGCTGGTCTCAAGACACACCTGCCAAAATGAATACCCTTGCAGGTAAAAACGAAGGCTTAAAAAAACAGTGTCAATATTCACCATACGAAAAAACCTTTGATTTACTTGTCTATCTACATTGTGATGTATTCAATCAAGAGCGTTTTAAATGAACGGTGTTGAAACACGGTTATGTTCAACAAAATCTCGAGATCCATTTTGTTTAATGAATGATTCAGCTGTTGAATGCAAAGTTGAAATAATTGAAGCCTCATACGATAGGCATATATTCAGCAGATAAGATTCCGAAGGTGTGGACGGAACCAACAGCATTTGTAGTTAATACCGATGGCCACAAACAACCAGGGCAACATTGGGTTGCTGCGTACATCAATCGAGATGACATCAGCTACTACATTGACAACTATGGACTGCCACCAATTATTCCAGAACACCTTAGGAGACTTAGAGAAAATTGCCAATACTTCCGCCACTCCGTCAAACATCTACAACAGGAAGATTCTCAAGTGTGCTGCCAATATTGTATCATGTTTTCGCTTGCTATGTCTGTTAATTATCCACTTAGTGACTTTCTATCTTGCATTAGTAGAAAATATTCCAAAAACGATGAAGTTCTACCGTCAACCGTCGTTGTGTAATACACGTGGCTCGTAGCATCAAATATATGTCTATATTTTTTCTATGCCTTTATGTTTTGCAGTGTTGTTGTGCTCGCACTTGCACAATTTACCACGGTCGAGCGTAAAAGTGGTAGGGCTGGTGAGTGGTGGGATTGAGGCCGACTCACGCCGGCTGAACGCCGTTTCGAGCGTTCAGTCTTGCCTAGCCAGGGCCTACGCACAGGGGGCCTGTGGCCGTAAATACGGCAACGCACAAACGCTTACCGTACACCAGCCGAAAACCATACCACCGCGATCAACGGCTAGATGGCGCGTCAAGGTCTTTTAGCCGAACTACGCCGGCTGCGACGCTATACGCATGCCTCAATAATAAATATTGAGAAGTTTTTGTAATTCGAGAATTACATTATAATTATTAAATCAAAATTAAAAGCTTGCATCCAAATTATCAAATACATTATAATCGTTTAATAACAATTGAAATTTTTTATTCAAATAATAATTACAATGAACACCTGCTCTAAATTCTTTATTCCTCACTCGCGATCTCGCTGTGATTCGAATTCATCCCTACTTTGTAGTGGGGATAGGAGTAGGGTCCGCCAAAATGGCAGCATTCTACTATCATCGTTCAAAAATATTTTGAGAGAAATGATTTTTTCATTTATGAGTTGATGGAATGGTGTCACTACTGGCTTGAAAAGTTCATTAAATAAATATTCACTATCATTTTTTCCATGCTTAATCATTTACTTGACAAACAATTATTCACAAATGTATATTTTCACAATAATGCATTTAATTTATACATATGAAACAATCAAAACCTCTTCTATACTGTCCATTATTGATTTTATTATCTGTCACGATGACGAGAAAACTATAATTTTTCTTATTCCAACATAAAGTATACAACTTTTTGAATTGTTAAAATTTTATATCTGTATTAGCATGATCACTATATATATGTCGTGAATTTATCTCATTTTGTCGAAAGAAAATGAGAAAATTTACATTATCCCCTATTAAATGTTTCGGGATTCTTGCATAAGTTTGACAAAGTTAAAAACTATCAAAGTTTTTGCAACGACCCATACAAAAATATGCTCGAACATTATCTTGCTTCTCACCAGCTATATCACCAAATATCATAATAGAATTAGGTTGAGCACCATCTGTCTTTACAACGTGTTCATTAATATTGAAGGGAAAAAAACCAACGTCATCAATCGGCTCGAGTACTTTTTGCAAGTATTTATATTTAGGTTGATTTAATGATTTGGAATACAGATAAATATTGTAAAATATTTGTATTTCGCCATCTAATGACTATTAGACTAACGACAGTTTGTTAGTTAACGACGATTGCTTGACGATTAGATTGTTTATAGCAACGAGGAAAGAGTTTGTTTATCTTCAGTTTTTGACTGAGATTTGAGTTGACCGCACGGATTCTTTCTTTCTAATTAATTGCTGTTAATCTTTAATAACCATTTTTAACTTCCCAGTGGGAAGTTATAGTAATGGGTCCGATTTTGCGAATCGCTAATTTTGACATATCTCCACGTTTTAAGGTCCCGCGAATCCAATACGACCGTTTTCCAGTGGACGTCTGTGTGTGTGTATGTGCGTATGTGCATATGTGCGTAGGTGCGTATGTGCATATGTGCGTATGTGCATATGTGTGTACGTACGTTCGGAATTATTTTTCGCCTCGATTATCTCAAGAACAAAAAATGATATCGATGTGGGACCAATTGCATTCAACGTGTAATTACGTAACTTAGAACTGAAAAAGTTTTCAGGAAAATTGGTCCAGTCATTTTTTTTGCAGAACCAAAGAACTAGCAAAAATGGAAAATAACCTGAATTTCTCAATTTATAAATTGTACCATTTTTCAGACAAAATTATGAAATCATAAAAAACATACGAATATTAAATAATTAGAATACTTGTATGAAAATATGGTGATAATATTTCATCGGAAAAAAAAAATTTTAAAAAACAAAATTAGCAATGAAAGAATTTTAAACTCGTGTCAAGATTGAGAAAACAGCATTTAAGACGCTATAATAGTCAATAATATGGAATTGTGTTTATAACAATTGAACATTGTTACTAACATACTATATATGTGTACTTTTAACGCAAGATTTTTTCTTTTACTGAAATAAAGTAACTAACTGTGTCAAATGAATAAAAACAGACTTATTTCGTTTATAACGATTCTATTTGTTATAAAAAATGGAAACAGGTTCTATTCGAATTGTTTTTTCATTTTTTCCACTGGGAAGTTGGTCGTGTGGACCTTTCGGGTCGCACCCAGACCACTGCAGAGCACTGATATTTTTTATTCATTACTCTTCCGAAGTTGTTATTTGGTCTTATTTTACATTAGTGTCAGAAGTGGGACAAATGAAATTAAAGCATCGATTTTAGTGTCTTGTTTGAAGGACAAAGCTCAAGTCATTTTAGAAAATTTGAGTTTAGACGATTTAAGGAATTTTGAAAAATTGAAGGAAATTTTGGAAGATCGTTTTGGTGAAGCTTAATTCTCTCGAGCTTATTTTAGTCGTTTTCAGGCTAGAAAACAGTCTGAAAATAATAATTCAACAGACTTTTCAAATGATTTGGATAGGCTTGTCAAATTTGCGTATCCGTCGGTCTCTTTTGAAGAGAGAGATAGAATTGTTGGTTTGCAATTCATTTCTGGATTAAAGAAAATAAAGTTACAATTTTCTCTTTGTTCGGAGAGGATTGAGTCTCTTCAATTAGCAACTCAGAGAGCTTTAAAGCTTGAGTCGATTGAAGATTTGACCTTTGGAGGTCAGAATAGAAATAAGTCAAATAATTATAATAATAATAATTTTAATAAAAATAATTATAATTTCGATAAAAATAATAATTTTTGAAATAATTTTAAAAAAGATGATAGAAGTAATTCATCTAAAGGAAATTTTAGGTCAAATTCCCAAAATCAAAATTCTTCGCAAATTTTCCAATGTTGGATTTGTGGTAAAAAAGGACATTCTAAGAAGAATTGTCAGATTCTTCGAGCTGTTCAAGCTAGTTTATCGAATATTCATAAATCTAAGGAGTCTACTGGTAAAGGTTTATCAAAAAAAAATGTCTTTAAAACTAAAAATTAATCTAATTGTTTTTTCTTATTCTTCTGGTTCTAAACCGAAACTTTTACTAAGAGGAAAAGTTAATGGCAAAAAATGTGTTATGACAGTTGATACTGCTGCTGATATTACGGTTGTTAATTCTTCTTTGTTTAAAGGGATGGTAACTGTTTCGAATAATTCTTCTATTTCTTATTCTATTTTTACAGTTTCAGGTAATGAATATCATTTTGATTTTATCGAGACTGTAGAAATAAAGATTTTCAATATTAAGGTTAATTTAGAGGTTGTATTTGCTGAAATTCAAGAAGAATGTATTCTAGGATTAGATTTCTTAATCAAGTCTGGTTTATTTACTGATTTCAAAGATCTTCTTGATAAAAAATTCTCAGAAAGTAATAAAGTTGTTTCAATTAATAAAATAAGTTCTTTTTTGAATAAACTTCCAGATTTCGTTTTAGATTCGTTTAAAAGATCTTCAAAATTTTTGGATGTCAATGATAAATTTCGTTTTGGAGAACTTTTATTGAAGAATATGGATATTTGTGTGAAAAATTCTTTTGATTTAGGAAAGTGCGAAATTTTACAACATAAAATTAATGTTGGAAATGCTCTTCCTATTGGACAAATTCCTCGTTGTATCTTATTGCATTACAGGAAAAAAGAATACTGTTATGAAACAACAGAATGCAATGGAACCATGTAATGGTCCTTGGGCTTCTCCTGTTGTTCTTGTTCTAAAAAGAGGTGATGAAATTAGATTTTGTGTTGACTATTGTAAATTAAACGATGTCACAGTTAAGCATTTAACACCAATTTCTCATCAAGAAGACATATTGAATATGGTTCTTGGTGCTCAATGGTTTTTTACCGTTGATTTAAAAAGTGGATATTGGCAAGTTGAAGTTGCTCCGGAGAATAGATCTAAAACTGTTTTTTGTATTTGGAATGAGGTTTGGCAATTTAAGGTTCTTCCTTTTGGTTTGTGTAATGCTCCTGTTACCTTCGTTAAACTTATGAACATAGTTTTAGAAGGTCTTCTCGGTAAAATTTGTTTAGTTTATTTGGATGATATCATTCTTTTCAGTAAAAGTCTAAATGAACGTTTTATTCATCTTCAAAATGTTTTTGAAAGACTTTTACAAGCTTCTCTTAACATAAATCCTAAGAAATGTATATTTTTCCAAAAAGAAGTTATTTTCCTTGGACATGTAGTTTCTGGTGAAGGACTGAAAAGTTCTCCAGATAAAATTTCTGCTATTATTAATTGGCCTATTCCTAAAAAGAAATCTGAACTTAGAAGTTTTCTAGATCTTTGTTCTTATTACAGGAAATTCGTCAAAGATTTTGCTACTATTGCAAAACCTTTATATCTTATTAGTCAGGAAAAGAAAGATTTTATTTGGGATGATTTAGCTTTTCGAACATTTCAAAAATTGGAGCAACTTTTGACTTCTACTCCAATTTTGGGTTATCCTGATCCAAATTATTCTTTTATTCTTGACACTGATGCTTCAAATGTTGGCATTGGTGCTATGTTATCTCAAAAGATTTCAGTTAATAGAAATGGTGAGACTGTTTATGAAGAAAAAGTTATTGCTTACTTTAGTAAGACTTCAAATAATCGAGAACGTAACTATAGTGTTACTAGGAAAGAATTATTAGCTGTTGTTATTTCTGTTGAACATTTTCGTCATTTTCTTCTTGGCAAGAGGTTCACTATTAGAACTGATCATGCCTCTCTCACTTGGTTACTTTCTTTCAAAAATCCGCAAGATCAAATAGCTCGTTGGTTTGAAATCTTATTTCAATATGATTTCGAAGTTCAACATAGACCGGGTCGTAAACATGGCATTTCTGATGGTCTTTCTCGGCGTCCATGTGATTGTAAAAAATGTCTTAAGATAGATTCTGATGAAGAATGTGATAGTAAGCATATTTTCCGTATCATTTGTGGAATTAATAATGATTCTGATGGGATCAAATTTCAAAATGATGATAACATTTTAAGTTTAATTATGAAATTCAAAAAGGAAAATACAGTTCCCAAGTTCAATGATGTTTTACATTTGGATTCTACTTTCAAAATTTATTTACCTCATTAGAATTCTTTAGAACTAAAAAATGGTGTTTTAATTAAACGTCGGGAAGCTCCAAATCTTTCTCATATTATTTTTGAGGTTGTTATTCCTCAAGCTAAAGTGAGTGAAATAATTCATGAGGCTCATAATTCTCCTTCTAGAGGTCATTTTAGTATTAATAAAACGATTTCAAAAATTCGTCAACGATTTTTCTGGGCAACTCCTAAGCAAGATGTTGAGATTTGGTGTAAAAAATGCAAAGTTTGTTTTGCTAAAAAGGGTCCCTATAAAAAGTCTTGTGTTCAACTTCAAATTTATAATATTATTTTACTAGATGGCCTGAGGTGATTTCTCTGCCTAATCAGCAGGCTTCTACTATTGCTGAGGCTTTAGTAACTCAAATATTTTGTAGATATGGTGTTCCTATTGAAATTCATTCTGATCAGGGTCGAGAATTTGAATCTGAAATCTTCAAGGTGGTCATGAGTCTTTTTGGTATTAAGAAGACAAAAACCACACCTCTCTATCCTCAATAAAATGGTTTAGTTGATAGGTTGCATAGGACTATTCTTCAATATTTGTCCAAATATATTAGTCAGAATCAAAAAGATTGGGATAAATAAATTTCTTTATTTTTATTGGCTTATCGTTCTTCAAGACATGAAACTACTGAGTATTCTCCAGTTTTGTTGATGTTAGGTCGTGAATTAAGGTTGCCTATTGATCTTCTTAGAGGAATTAATCTTTCGGATCATTTTTTTGAGGATAATTCTATAACTGATTTTGTTTTTAGTCTTGGTGAACAATTAAAGATTGTTCATGATAATGTACGTGATAAGTTGCAAATTAAATCTGAAAAACTTAAGTATATGCATGATTTGAAATCTAATATTCTTTCTTTTGATGTCGGTCAAAAGGTTTGGTTATTTTTCCCTCAAAGAGTTAAAGGAAAGTGTCCAAAACTTCAATGTGAATGGGAAGGTCTATATATTATCAAAATCAAACTTAATGATGTTGTATTTCGAATTCATAAAATTCCGAACGGTCGTTTGAGAGTTGTTCATGTGAATAGACTCGCTCCTTATGAAGATGATTAGTTATTTTAACTCTTTCTGGATTCCTAATTTCTGTTGAATTCAGGGTTTTTGTAACTACCAGTCTGAGAATGTTGGCTTTGATTGATCATTTGATTGTTGATTTAAATTCACAATGTCTGTCCTGGAGCGTTCTCGTGGAGTTACTGTAGGATATACACGGTTGCAGTCATTGTACCGGAATCCTTTTCTCCATTTATTGGCCAAAGTGAAGCAAAGTGAGGTACTAGATGTCCATGGTATCCTATTATTGTTGTTCGGATAGTATGCGTAACTGTGAGCCCAATTTTTAATAATTTAGTTTGCACAGTGAGCAGAAGCTATTGAACTTATTTTTGAAAATTCCTTGCGCAAGGTCGAATTGAATTAATTGTTTTTATGATATTGAATCATTCATTTTAAAGTCGGATTCTTATTTTAAAAAAGGATACGAAGTCGGAATTTATTTGGAGAATTGACTCCATAAAATGTGACCATTCAACCTAATTATTAATTGAACATTGAACTTATGATGAAAAATGAAATTTTTAACGAACTTTGATTCTGTGAGGAACTTTTATTTTGTTTAATTCCATGAGCTTTCAGTTCTTGACATTTCCTACTCTTTGGGTTCTTTTAGTTCATCCCAGTGGTTCCTCCTGATAAAAAAGAAGGATGGAAAGGGAATTGAAGATGGAAATTTTAATTTTTAATTCGACTAACGGACGATTAGTTTTTAAGAAATATTTTATTGTATAGAATCACGTTTTTAGCTTAATTTAGATCATTTTGGTCGATAATGACTAAGTGTAAAGATCGTCGTCGATTTTTTTCTTCTTCTACAACTTTCATTCTTTCTGCTGCTCCCTTCGTTTCTCCTCCCACCGCTTCTTTTTCTTGACCTACAGCTTCTCTGTCCTTTCTTCTGCTGCTCTTCCTTTTTCTTCTTTATTCTGTACTTTCGTATTTCTCATCATTTCGTGCTTCAAATTATTTATAGGGATTGATCTTTTCATAGCTTTTAATATTGCTTTAACTTCTTTGCTTTGATTGATCTCTTTACGTTTTTTCTTTTTTCATGTCATCGTTATAAATAGAGAAAATATCCATCTTCTGATGATCGAATTTTTTCTTCCTCGAATGCATTCAATTTATACATGTGAAACAATCAAAACCTCTTCTATACTGTCCATTATTGATTTTATTATCTGTCACGATGACGAGAAAACTATAATTTTTCTTATTCCAACATAAAGTATACAACTTTTTGAATTGTTAAAATTTTATATCTGTATTAGCATGATCACTATATATATGTCGTGAATTTATCTCATTTTGTCGAAAGAAAATGAGAAAATTTACATTATCCCCTATTAAATGTTTCGGGATTCTTGCATAAGTTTGACAAAGTTAAAAACTATCAAAGTTTTTGCAACGACCCATACAAAAATATGCTCGAACATTATCTTGCTTCTCACCAGCTATATCACCAAATATCATAATAGAATTAGGTTGAGCACCATCTGTCTTTACAACTTGTTCATTAATATTGAAGGGAAAAAAACCAACGTCATCAATCGGCTCGAGTACTTTTTGCAAGTATTTATATTTAGGTTGATTTAATGATTTGGAATACAGATATATATTTTTAAATATGAGTGCATTGAGATAAATGTTTAGAGCCAACAATGCATTTGTTTTTCCACAATTAGATAATTTTAAATCTTGTCGTTTAGACTCCATCTCGATAATGACTAAGTGTAAAGATTTAAATATCAGCACCCTAACAGTTCTTATTGAGTTGAATAATGACTGTTAAGAGAAAAACGTCTAGAAAAGAAGCGGGGATACTAAATGAAATCATCAATAATTTACCCGTTGAATTACATATCCCAGGCTATCAATTTTGTGGACCGGACACAAATTTACAACAACGATTGGCTCGAGGTGATCAAGGAATCAATCCATTGGATACTGCTTGTCGAGCACATGATATAGCATATTCTTAGAATAGATAAAATCTATCAGAAAAACATTTAGTAGATAGAATACTTACTGAAAAAACGTGGCAACGCGTACTAGATACAGACGCTGGCTCAGGTAAAAAATAGCAGCATGGTGTGTCCATTATTAGCAAGTTCGAGCGCCACAGGTGCCTTAGCAAGGGGTGCTGCTGGGATCGCTCAGGCTGTCAATAGCGCCAGAGCAGCAAACAAAAAGTTTTATGAACTTAAACGTCATAATCAAGAAATGGAAGCTATAGCTATGGGTAAAGGCGCTCATTCGAATCGATAGAAAACTGGCAGAGGAGCATATTTGAATCAATATAAATCAGTAGAAAGATTAAAAAAAAAAAAAAAAATTCAATAAAATTACCAAAGCAAGCACTAACTAATTTTGATTTGTTTAAGTATGCAGAAAAATTAAAAATACTATATTTTCAAAATGTTTCTATAAGAAATGATTTACTATCATCGGGACCTTGGAAAAATGAATCCGTAAGTGTCAATTTAGATAATAAAGATGGATCTGGAAGCCATTGGTTAGCAAAAAAAAAAAGAGATGAAAAAATTGTAAACTTTGGTAGTTTTGATGATTTGAAACCACCCAGAGAACTTGTTAATCATTTTAATGTTAACCATATTATATAATTATGGAAAATATTAAGATTATAATACAACTGCGGACATTTATGTTTAAAATTTTTAAATGGTCAGCTGTAAATATGATGTAGAAAAAAAATGTATTTCATTTACACTTTAAGTATTATACAGTAAACATTATGGGTGATTCTTTGATTTTAATACTTCCTGAAAATTTATCATTATTGCAGGTTTTATATTTTTCTTCAATTGAATTATCACCTACAAAAAATTATGTTCTTGGACTTGTTGATTTCGTTACATTTAGTTTTATTCCGAACATATATGAAGGCAACAATCAATTTCGATATAAATACAAGAAGAATGGCGGACAATTACAATTCCAACTGGTACTTATGATCTTAAAGGTATTTTCATATTTCTAAATTCGACAGATCCTCAATTAGATCTTTCATTAGGAGTTGAAAAAAGTACACTTGTCGCCGAATTATATAGTGAAAAATCAGCTATTGACTTCACATTTGAAGATTCTATCGGTGAATTTTTAGGTTCCAAACGAAAAATTTATGACGCAGGAGAAGTATATAAATCAGAAAAACCAACATTAATATTGAGTGTTAATGCAATATGTGTAGAGTGTAATATTACAAATGGTGCATGCATGAATAATTAATTTAATAATCAATTTGCTCATACAATTTATGCGTTTTTTCCATCAGTCCCACCAGGGCATAAAATTATCGAATCACCTACAAAAGTAATTTATTTTCCAGTCACGATGAGGGAAATACACGATTTACAGATACGAGGTTGTGGATCAAGACAGAAAATTGATTAATAATCGATTTGAATCAGCCACTGTAAGGTTACATTTGAAGAGTATATGATGGTAATAGCTTATGGTGATCATTTGGAAGAACAAAGTTATAATAACTCTCAACCATGCGCAAACTACACAGTTTGAAGAGGACAATCAAACAAGCAACTTCTAAACAGAAGAAGACGAAAAAGAAGAGAAGAACAGTAAAACAATTGACTCCTCAGAACACTCAGTTCCTCGAAAGTCTTAGTTTAGACTTAATTTAAAAATTGTTATATTTAAATTGAGTTTTTTGTGCTTAATAACATGAAGGCGACGGCGTTAAAAGTTAATAAAAAAAATGTTCAAGATGAATCTATATCAAAGATCAAGATTTATGTATTTTACTATGTGAAAGTTCAATTCATATCACTGGTGGGATATAACAACGAAATTCATCTGGTCTGTGGAGACAACAAAGATACTAAAAAAGCCAAGATATATTATATTTTCATTACAAACTGAACGTAACAATAAAGTATCAAAACGCGCTGATATACTTAATCATGGTAAAATTTAAGATTTTGCTGTTTATTTAAATTCACAGCAATATCCACATGCTAACATAAATATTGATATTTTAAATAGTAAATATGCACTTTTATACGAAATGTGTACGAATTTTTAATCATCCTATTATAGTAAAAATATTAAAAGACCATACTTAAATAAAGGAAATTTTAGAAAAAGAGGACCATTCATTGTAATAGGTTGTTCAAGAGAAAATGAATCTATTAAAGCGGGGCCAGTCGATGTTCGACTCGAATTTAAAGCCAATGAAGTGTTTTCTCTGGGTACAACTGCATACTGTTTAATTTTACATGACAGAATAGTTGAATATAAACCATTAAGTGGACAAATTCGTAAATTGATTCAGAAAATATATGATTATATTTTTATATTTAAGTTCAATTTCAAAAATTGTAATCATTTATATACTTATACACATTATATAAGAAAAAAAGTTCTATTTCTTAAAAAAAAAATCTTACAAATATTTTAGGATTGGAGGTTTTCTAATTATAGAAATTATTCAAAAGCATACAATATTTTCTAAAAGAAATTAATTCAAAGCGTAAACCTCCTTCTTAGGACAATGAGCAATTCTAGGAGTTAATTCACTCCTATGAACTTTTAATTTATCGTGCTGAAGACAATCCAATGTTTCCGTTATTTCAAATAAGTCTGGACGTCGTTACTGCAATTGATTATACTATATTCCGAATTTTAAAGGTCTAAGCTTCTCAATATTATAACTCAGAATTCTCAGGAATGCAAGTTTGTCTCGTTCAATTGATCCACCTTTGTACCCTATGATTCCTCCGAAAGAACTTTCT
Source organism: Chelonus insularis (assembly GCF_013357705.1). NCBI lineage: Eukaryota > Metazoa > Arthropoda > Insecta > Hymenoptera > Braconidae > Chelonus > Chelonus insularis. Next base: position 373,894 of record NW_023276734.1, on the reverse strand, counting down.
TCTTCATCGATGCCGCGCAAAAAATCGTCAATTGCTCCTTGATCCTGATTATTGCAGTCATTATCCATTCCCAATCCATGAAAAAATATGGTATTGAAGCGTGCTGGTGTATAATCTTCTCGTGACAGTCTATGTATTTCCAGTATTATAATGGCTTGAATATATTTCACCGCTCCCAACTCGAATACACGCTATTTCTTTGCAGTAGAATTTTCTATTTATTCTGAAGCCATCCATATTAATGAGGTAGGTTATGTTTGGATAAGTTTTCATTATCAAAATTTTTAGCTTTGATTACATTCAAACAACGAAACTTTAATTAAATTTTATTTAATATTATGATGCTAATGATGACAAATTGCTTCTTCAATTCATATTTCTTAATATTCTGCTACACATGGCAACGAATGATTCAGGTGGTATGTCCGGTCTATTATTATAATTTTCTTTAATTTTCTTTTCTTCGAATAAATTGAATTGAATGAATAATGACCTATCAATATAATTCTTGTAGATGTTTTGATGACTTTATGTCGAAACGGAGTATTAAATTTCGCCTGAACGAGTCTTCTTGACGAAACGTTGATCCTCTTGCAAAACATCAAATTTTTCCACTCTTAATTTTTGTTGCTCTTTCTCTAGTTAATTGACCCAGCTGACAACGCTGCAGTTTTGCAGTATCAAAGTCAACTAATAATTGAATATAAGAAATAGATTCGTTATCGAGTCCAAGTGCAAAGTGTCATCTGGGGAACTCAATAAATTTAAAATAAATAAAGTAAATTGTTTATTCTGGTCCTTGCGAACCACTAAATTGATCATTGTAATGATTTTATATTAATCAAACCTTGAACTCTAGTTATAAATTACAAGTTATAAGTAAAAGAATATTTTACATAAGAATAGAGGATTGTCTTCAAACCTAACCATTAGTGTCTATTGATATTTGTTTACGATATTTCTGACCTTTCTGGCTCTTATTGAGAGCCATCAAGGAAGGAGAGTGAGTATGATAGTTCATTTTCTAAGTCCCTTTTTCATGGTAAGTATAAATTTTCTGTATTGAAGTCAGATCTTAATCATTTCCTTTTTATTTCCTTTCGTATTCAACCCCTCGCACGATAAACTGCGTAGAACCGCCACTTCCGGTTAAAATCACAACGAATCCCTGAATCAAAATTAAAGAAAGGGAACGACTTTTCGTACCCTGAAACCTACTGTTAGTCCGAGCGCCCCCTTCACGAAAGCGCGCTACACTTCATCCCTAATTTAGGCTTTTTAAATAATTTTGAATTTAAATTATTAAAATCAATAAACTTGGACATAACACGGGTATTCCATAATTTATAATGCGTTGAGAATATTTTTCTTGACGTTTTTAGTTTTATTATTATAATCCTTGCTTCTATTTATATCAAAATAATATCCACTAAATGATAATATTGCTTTTTTATATATAGTATTATCAAACATCAAATCCATCAATTCAAACTATGGTTCGATAAAAGTTTGATTATTCTTAAACAACGTATCAAATGTTTCTATTGTAACTTGTATCTAGATAACTTGTAAAGGTGTTCGTTGATGATTAAACACACACATAAATCCATTTATATCAGGAATATGATGAGTGTTACAATTTTGAATGTATTGAATGATTTTGTCGTTCATGATGAATAAGCCAATGACCGATATCTTTTCATGTATTAGTATACTTCTGGCAAGTTTGATTTAACGTAAGTCTGTTTTTAATGTATAACTCGTAAAACTGATCACTTATTAATAACCCCCAACACGCGTTTCCCACACGAAATTTTTTTTGGATTCCATCGCGACTTAAGATTATGCAGCTGCAGGTCAATGCATCTCACTAGCTTCAGTTCTCGAGCTCAAAGGACCAAGGTGATGCTCACCTGTTTAATTTTATTAATTACCTAGTAAGATTTTCCCATCTATGTTGTGCACTTACCGAGACACAGCATGCCTACACTTAGGTATCGCCAAGGCGACATCTTACCTTAGAAATCCTCCCTCGACCCCACTCCTCAACAAAACCTTAGAACCCTCCACATCCCACTCATCACGTCTACAGCTATGAGAGTTCTACCACAATACTCTTTGAAAAAAAAAAGTTTGGTAGAACTCTCATGGTCTATCTACTTCTGGCTGACATAAATTCATCAAAAAATTTTATAACTCAAAAATTAGAAGTTATTGATGGAACCAATTTTTATCGAAAGAGTATAAAAAATTACGAGATAAGTGTCTTTTTAATTTTCAAAATAACATTAACAACAGTAAACAAAATCACTAATCAAATTAGTCAAAATATTATTCTTCGTTATCGTCATGTGAGCAAACATAGCTATGATTCTTATCACAGTCAATGACAAAGTATTTTTGAGGAAAATTATTTCTGTGATTGTAATATACGGATTATTTAATGCCAGCATTTTTAACAAATGTGATATATTTTGATCAGTTAAAACATTGTAACATTGTTTTTTCGCATTCATTTTTAATACTGTAGTGAATAAATATTTTTACATCTTGCATTCATTTTGATTTTGAATAATCGTCATTATTTTATATGCGTATAAAATCGTGTGCTTAAAGTAGAAATATTATTATCTTTTATTCTAAAAATTGTGTAAAACTTAATAGTTAAAAATGAAAGTTAACCCCCTCAATGTTATTTGGTTACTTTTAACAACATTTCAAACTATAAATATTATGGAGACACCTGTAAATGATGCTGAAATACAATTAAAGAATCACTTTGAACAAATATCATTGAATGCAATGAATGGGTGTACTGATATCGAAATGATGGAGGAGAATTTACTACATTTTGAAGAACCATAGAAGGATTGGAAGTCAGAAATAATGGAAGACGAAGAATATGCATCTGCAATTCATGAACCAAAAGTGTCTGATGGAGCATGTACTACTGATAAAGAGGGCTTAAGTTATGATCATAAATTTCGAGCAGCTAAGTATTGGCAAACTGGTAAGAAAAAGAATTTATGTATCGATAGTGTTAAACAAAAATTTGAAAAAGTACAGAAAACTAGAAGAAAATTTTAAAACTGCTATCGATGCTGGGATGATAGTCCATGATTCCGATTTAAAAAATGGGCATTGATAGCTGAAAAAAATTTACAATTTAATGATCTCCGTTTTTAAGCATCTTCATCGTAGAAACTACTATTCAGAAGAGCTCTTCGTATTGTTTCTCGTAAAATTAACAAATTTATATCATCGAAAAAGAAAGATGATCGTAAAATATGAAAACAAACATTAAAATGGTTCGTTAACGATGTCAAATAACATATATAATTCTGATTAAAGTGGCTTTCAATTAGATGTACATTCAGAGAGGACTTCAGCTCTAGAAGGAAAAAAAAATAGAGTGCACAGTTCGATCGGGTTCTTCGACAACTCACAATTATACTATACAACCACGATATCAACTAATAGACAACTCCTCACTCCCCTTTTTCCTGTATTAAAAGAATCAACTGAAAAACTTGGTCCATGGGTAGAAGCATCACTATTTAGACTAGATCATGTACACGTAGAAATATCGAATGATAGTAAAAGACGAATTGTTACGATAGACCGTCGTTAAAAAAATCATTGAAAATCTATTATCAACTGAATCAATATAATAGATGAGAGACATTACATTCCTTCCCAAAGAAGTTCTTATTGTATGTGCATAAAAGTAAATTGACAGAGTTTAGAAAGAATTACCGGAGAATCTACAGAAAGATAAAGAAATTGCGAAATATCGCCGATGTCGGTTACATTATCAACCAACAGCCATTGATTATGATGAATTGTTTGATGACATTCCGCTTGTGATGAATTGCAAACAGTGTAACAAAAAAAATTCGCGTTAAGGGTAAACTCAGAAATTGTTGAGACTTTATTTAGATTTAAATCTTTCTGGTAATAATTTATTTTTCTGCTATTAAATAATGAAACAAAATTATTCTTCAATCATTTATCCTATAATTTAAGTTCCCTACTCTATAGAAAGTGCTATTTCGTAAACAATAGACTAGTAACATAAAGGCAGCTATCATGGATTCAAACACCACCTTTTTCTATCTATTGAAATTGAAATTGATATTTTTTCCATTTCAGCCTAAATTATTATGTAGATTGTATTTATATATTTTCTGATAAAACTTTTTTTTACATCAATATCAATCAATATATTTAAAAAAAATTATTTCTCATTATTAAAAAGTTAAGAAAAATTTTTTTTTCAATTTTTCGAACCTTGCATCTCGCTTACATTCCCTTTGAACATTATAAATCATATCAAGCCAGCTACCTTAGATCTAAACCCAGCCTTTATTGAGCTAGAGATCAATATTTCCCTGTTTCAAACTATATTATTATGTAGATCGTCTATGTATACGTGAATATTGTAAAGAGTATGAATGTCTCCATCTATGGATTGATTGACTAACGACAGTTTCTTAGTTAACGAAGATTGCTCGACGATTAGATTGTTTATAGCAACGAGGGGAGCGTTTTTTTATCTCCAGTTTAGGACTGAGACTAGCTAACTTTTGACGTTTTTTATTCGACTCTGTATTTGAATCTGTCACTTCTAATAAACTAACTTTTTATATTAGTTGTTCAGATTCTATTATTTTACATCATTGAAGAAAAAAAAACATGAAATGGGTATGATATATTCGATGTAAAATCTTCCATATTAAATCTAAGACATTTTACATTAAATGTAAGATCTTTTTATATTCAATACAAGACACTTCATATTAAATGGAAAATATTTCAAGGAAATCAGAGTTTTCAGGGTTAAAAGATACAATTACATGAAGAAGTTATAAAGAATAATTGAACTACTTCGATTTAGCCATTTTTTTTCATAGCAAAAAAACTTTACTATTTGAAATACTTTCAAGCGAAAAAATAAAAATTCTATTCGAAAATTAAGTCAATAGAGACTAGACACTACTGTTTACCACCAAATATGATATTCACTAATCACGCGTTGTTCATCAAAATATGAACTTGTGATAAACAATTTAAAATTGTATTTGTCGATAAACTAATACGTATATTACATGGATTGAGATTTTATCTGCGAAATAATATTATCTATAGTAATGTATGACTTTTAACAATTACGCATTGTTTAAACCAATTCATATTTGTTATAAAAAATTACTATTAGATAGTTCTTTGTGTTAGCACAGATAAAGTGTGCTCAGACGTATTTTTTTTTGATAAATTTTTCACCGCATGCTTCAATTCTTGCGATGCGCACATAGATGGAATTGGTTGTAATTGCTTAAAAGAATTAAATCTGAAAATGGAGCCAAGCTGTAGAGAATTTATCCAAAAAAAAAGTCAATAGTTTTAACTTTCAAAAAATAACCTACAAAAAAAAGTTCAGTTACTACTAATTATTGCTGAATTAGAGAATGAGAAAAATCTTAGACTTTTTCTTGCATTTTATGTGTAGTTATAAGGGCTGCGCGAATAATTCGAAATGTCAACGAATTTAAAAATATCAAATCACCACTATAAGGTAAAGAGGTAAAGACGATTACGGATGAATGACAGTAGAAACAGAGAATGTAGAAGCCACGACAGATAATAAAAGTTGTTCTGACTTCGAGTCGGCCGGACGAACAAACTAAAAACTAGTGGACTGTAATAAATAAGAGCAGAATAACGGTACAGGTTGGATGCTAGAAGGTTCCTCAAAAATGGTTCATTAACACCAAATTGTATGGGTTTTATAGATTTTATTAACCAATCACACTTAACTTAAACAATAGAAACTAATGATCACTGAGTTTATGTGAGTTGACTGTACATTAATTGTTCATACACTTTTGAATAGTCTGATGGTTGTTTTTTTTTCACCAAAAAGAGTTTCAAACAGTGAATAGCAACAGGCACACTATACATCTGAGTTGTTCGAGTGTGTGATATATGTGTGACTGTCCGTGAGGCACTATAGCGTCGACGCCAGTTCAACTTCGCGCCCAAAGACACTACAACTGAGTTTTCTGGACCACTGGTACTGATGAGATTGATGATGATGATTCACGTCTATTCGTGAGAGTTGTCTGAGTCTACTTGACCGTATTTGGTAGTCCAGTCAAATGAGGGAAATGGGATAATTTTGGTTTGCTGCGGCCAAATTAATGATTTATGGATGACTGGATCGGAAATTTCGCGAGAAACACAATGGTGTAGGTTAAAATTGTTTGGCACGCATAGGGGGGGAGTAAGTCGCGAAAAACCGCCCCCCTCGCGAATTTCTCGATTTCTATGATAGATATGAAAAAATGTTTTAAATAAAAGTTGTTCAGAATTTAATTTTAATAAAAAAAGTACTGAACACTTTTTTTCATATCTATGATAGATAAAAAGTTATTCGCGACTGAAGCTTCACTATTGACAAAAGCTTCAGTCGCGTCTAAGAAAATTAATAAAAAATACTTAAAGTTAGAAATATTACTTTTTGGCGATTGATTTCGAAAAATAAGATATTAAATTTCATTTTTAGAGAAAAATTTTTTTTTTTTATTAATTTTTTCATTATTTTTATACACAATGAATTATTTAAATCCTTCTCATTTTGGTTCAAATGCACCGATCAGCCCGATTTTGGGCTCAAAATGTGCAGAATTAAAAATGGAACATTTCATCTATGCAAAGTTTTTTATTATTTTGCACCTGTTAAAAGTTATACAGGTATAAATATTTGGGCCCCCGAGAGCACTTTTCCTCATGAGTGCGAGTGAAATGCTCAATCCAACCGTAAGTGTGACAAAGACACTATACGGTGAGCGAAGAGGGGATGTTTTGGGCTCATGCTGGTTACTTAAAAAGTCTTTTCGAGCTCGAAATTTTTCAGCGCGAGAATTTTTCTAAGTTTTACGCGCTTTAAATTTTAGAGAAAATTTGTCAATTTTAGGTCCAATAATCATATATATAGATCGATAGAGAATTAAATTTCCTATCGATCTAGCTATACTTTTTTGGACATTTTTTCCCGATTTTTTTTGCCAAAAAAAATAATTATTCGGGAGAGAAAAAATTTATATCTCCCACATAATTAGATCAATCGATCTAAAAATGTGCATACATGTTCTTGACATATCTATGAACGTGTTTGCCAATTTTCGCATGTTCGTGATGACCGGAAGTCATCCATTTGAATTTCTAAAAAAATAATAATGGAAGAAAAAATAATTTTTCCTCTCCCGAATAGTGATTTTTTTGCCCTTTACTTTTTTTTAAAAAATTTATATGGATGACTTCCGGTCATAAAAAAATTATAAATATTAATTAAATTAAAAAATTAAAAAATTGGTTATTAAAAAATTTATATTTTTGATTTATATTTTTAATTTTTGGGGATACTACGGTTTCCGTGGCGCCGCCATTTGAGGGTGTTTTTAGATAGATCGACCAAAAATAAGTCGAAAATGAAGAATAACATTTTTCGATATCTCGCTTCGTTTTCGAGATATCGAAGGTCAAAGTTTTTATATACGGATGGATGAAAAAGGAGACTGCGCTAGAAAAACAGTCGATAAACAAGATTCCTTTGTGAAGTACATTTCAAACTAAAAGCGCGAATCATTACAAATAATACTAAAATGATTGATTATTTATTTGTATCAGTTTCCATTGTTCTTCGGTATCGTTCGTTTTGTCGATTTTCTTTCTGCTGTTCTTCTTTTCTACAAGTTTCCAAAATGTCAGGTATGCATCCAGAATTACATAGTAAATTAGAAAATTTTTCATTCTTTCATTCTTTTGGAGAACTTGTTACAACAAATGAATTAGCAATTTCTTTTCTCGAAGAAATCGGCTTAATTCCGTCGCGTCAATCGACACCACCGACATGTTGTAATCTCCCAATGCTCGTTGAGGATTTTGGAGACAAAAAACTCAAATGGGTATGGAGGTGTTCTTCAAAAGGATCAAAGAAGAGAAGAGATAAATCGTGCCGAAAAATTATAAACCCAGCGTCTGATACGTTTTTCGAAGGAAATACGTGTCGCATCGAAGTACGCGATGTACTTGCAATCGTCATTTGTTTCGCGATTCAGATGCAAGTCACTGATGTGTATAATCATCTCAAAGCTTGGCGTAATCATCGAGATTGCCCCGAGCTTAGTTGGAATACTGTAATTGATTACTTCAGTTATTGCCGAGAAATAGCTGAAGTAATCGCATCACACAGTGATTTGGTACTTGGTGGCGAAGGTAAAACGGTCCAAATTGATGAAACATTTTTGACTAAAAGAAAATACAATCGGGGCCGTGTTACCGAGCAAATGACTACAACCGTTCTTGGTTTATATTGCAAGGAAGACAAAGTTGGGTTATTTTTAAAAGTAAATGGAAAAAGCAAGAAGGAATTGTGGCCGTACATACAAAAGTATGTAGATTCATCAACATCCCGAATATGTACAGACAGCGCAAAACAGTATGAAGGAGTTGAACGAATGTTCGCTCATAGTACTGTTCATTTGCGAACAAATCATAGTATCGGTGAATATGTTGATAAATCAAATCCGGCAAATACCATTAATGATTTGGAGAACCAAAATAAATTGTTAAAAAAATCGATTAAATGTCGTAGAACCCCAAAACTTCTACACCAATATATGGCTCTCTATTTTTATAGAAAGACATATTTGGATAAGTATAAGGGAGATCTGGGTTCCCAAATCATGCAATTCCTCCTTGATATTAAAAAAGTATATCCGGGAGTAGTGAAAGGAAACTTGGAGAAAGGAATAACAATTAAAGAAATTGATCCACCATGTTTCACATCATCTCAAGAAGAGAAATTTTTACCACCGGCAAAAAAAATGAGATTAGAAGATGGTTCGGATGACGAAGAGGACGATATTGAGAGAGCAATAGAAAGAGACTCTGATCCAGAATACGATGGTGAGGATGTCTTTTGAAACTAATTAGTCTCAACACAACAGGAGGGGTTTGGAGTCATAAAATACTTCGGGAGTGACGAGCCGAGGGGTCCCCTTCTGTTGTGTATAAAGTGCGATTAGACAATACCGTCCCGTGGTGCACTTCGAGTGTAAAAAGCCTATAAAATTTAGCTTTTTATAGCCAAAATTGTCTAGAAATATAAACGAAAATGTGTGAATGTTCATTTTTTGTAATGTTAGGTATATCAGTTAGCTCTGTCGACTAGTGAGACAATTCTACACAATTTTGTTCTAGTTGATAGTTGGTTCTGCCTGAAAAGCACGGATTGGGGTATGCTACTATCTACTTGAGACAATTCTACACAATTTTGTGCTAATTGATAGTTGATTCTGCCTGAAAAGCACGGATTGGGGTATGCTACTATCTACTTGAGACAGTTCTACACAGTTTTGTTCTAGTTGACAATTGGTTCTGCCTGAAAAGCACGGATTGGGGTATGCTACTATCTACTTGAGACAATTCTACACAATTTTGTGCTAGTTGATAGTTGATTCTGCCTGAAAAGCACGGATTGGGGTATGCTACTATCTACGATTCTATACTATCTATGATTCTATTGAAAAGTATGCAATGTCAATTTTTAGTATTATTTGTAATGATTCGCGCTTTTAGTTTGAAATGTACTTCACAAAGGAATCTTGTTTATCGACTGTTTTTCTAGCGCAGTCTCCTTTTTCATCCATCCGTATATAAAAACTTTGACCTTCGATATCTCGAAAACGAAGCGAGATATCGAAAAATGTTATTCTTCATTTTCGACTTATTTTTGGTCGATCTATCTAAAAACACCCTCAAATGGCGGCGCCACGGAAACCGTAGTATCCCCAAAAATTAAAAATATAAATCAAAAATATAAATTTTTTAATAACCAATTTTTTAATTTTTTAATTTAATTAATATTTATAATTTTTTTATGACCGGAAGTCATCCATATAAATTTTTTAAAAAAAAGTAAAGGGCAAAAAAATCACTATTCGGGAGAGGAAAAATTATTTTTTCTTCCATTATTATTTTTTTAGAAATTCAAATGGATGACTTCCGGTCATCACGAACATGCGAAAATTGGCAAACACGTTCATAGATATGTCAAGAACATGTATGCACATTTTTAGATCGATTGATCTAATTATGTGGGAGATATAAATTTTTTCTCTCCCGAATAATTATTTTTTTTGGCAAAAAAAATCGGGAAAAAATGTCCAAAAAAGTATAGCTAGATCGATAGGAAATTTAATTCTCTATCGATCTATATATATGATTATTGGACCTAAAATTGACAAATTTTCTCTAAAATTTAAAGCGCGTAAAACTTAGAAAAATTCTCGCGCTGAAAAATTTCGAGCTCGAAAAGACTTTTTAAGTAACCAGCATGAGCCCAAAACATCCCCTCTTCGCTCACCGTATAGTGTCTTTGTCACACTTACGGTTGGATTGAGCATTTCACTCGCACTCATGTTTTACCATACTCGGCGCATGCGCAGAAGTTTTGTGTGAGTGCGAGTGAAGCAGAGAGATATGTATTACTCTCTGTCGCACCCAACGGCGGCAGAAGAGGAAAAGTGCTCTCGGGGGCCCAAATATTTATACCTGTATAACTTTTAACAGGTGCAAAATAATAAAAAACTTTGCATAGATGAAATGTTCCATTTTTAATTCTGCACATTTTGAGCCCAAAATCGGGCTGATCGGTGCATTTGAACCAAAATGAGAAGGATTTAAATAATTCATTGTGTATAAAAATAATGAAAAAATTAATAAAAAAAAAAAATTTTTCTCTAAAAATGAAATTTAATATCTTATTTTTCGAAATCAATCGCCAAAAAGTAATATTTCTAACTTTAAGTATTTTTTATTAATTTTCTTAGACGCGACTGAAGCTTTTGTCAATAGTGAAGCTTCAGTCGCGAATAACTTTTTATCTATCATAGATATGAAAAAAAGTGTTCAGTACTTTTTTTATTAAAATTAAATTCTGAACAACTTTTATTTAAAACATTTTTTCATATCTATCATAGAAATCGAGAAATTCGCGAGGGGGGCGGTTTTTCGCGACTTACTCCCCCCCTATGCGTGCCAAACAATTTTAACCTACACCATTGTGTTTCTCGCGAAATTTCCGATCCAGTCATCCATAAATCATTAATTTGGCCGCAGCAAACCAAAATTATCCCATTTCCCTCATTTGACTGGACTATGGTACTACCAAAGGTGAGCTGACTGCACAAAACCGCGATGTGACTGCGAAAAATTATACAGAGATGACTGCGTGATTTGCCTGGAGCTAATTGACGCCACAAGTGCTCGACCGCGTGCTTGTTGGCGTCACTAGGGCCGTAGAGTTGCCTTCTGGGCCATGAGGGAAATACTTCCCGATGATTGGCCCAGTGAGTTGACTGACGCGCCGGTGGACAAGTCCGGCATTAACAATTTTCAAATATTCTGAGACTTGTTGACTTGGGGCCCTCCAAGTCAGAACAAAAGTAATCTGCTACTAATGAGTGTAGAGTCTGGGTTGTCCAGTAATAGCGAGTTTGTTGAATTTGATGAGTTCTAAATAACACAACAAGAGTTACTTGAGGAACGATTAGATTAACGACGTCATTATGATCCAGCATTTGGTGATTCTAAAGAGATAAAATGATGAAAAAAAAGCATTGTATCAGCCGCCATTTCAGTGGAATTGCAAATAAACAAATAAGACAGACGTTGCCAGTAACGAATCATTTCTTTCTTAAACCTCAAAATCTATGCATTATTCAGTATATTTCGTAGATTTTTCACATTCGTGAAGAGCATGAAGTTATTGTGCCTTAATCAGAAAAAAAAATCCTACTCGTTGTCAAAAATGTGTTCATACTTATTTTCTATCTGTATAAAAAAGGTTATTGTTTATTAGTCACAAAAAGACATTATTCTTGAAATAAGGTAAATAAATAAAATAAAAAATAGCAAAAACAGATATCTTTAATGAATATTTTAATGACTATCAGTAATACAGATGAATGACTAATACTTTATCAAAATATCAGATTCTATAAATTTTTTAAATTATAAATACACATTTATAGATTTATATTCAGAGTATATTTTTTGGTTCGGATCACAAATGTCATTCTTATTTACGTGTTCGTAACATACATTCACTACTGTCTACTCCTTTGAAGTAATAAAAGGTAAAATATTAAAGTCACTGTGTTGTTTTATCATTGCGACTATATCATAAAATATATGACTCGCGTATCAGCAAAATGATTCTATATTTTTGGCTACTAAAAACGATCCCTATTTGTCATTGGAACTCTCAGAATTCAATAATCAAATATATTTAAAAAAAAGAAGAATAAAAATCCAGTAAAATTGAAATATAAATTACAAAATTAAGTATTTGATATAAATCTAATACGAAAAAATTGGTAGCCAATAAAATAAGAATTTTTACGATCCACGTTGTAACTTTTCGAAATGAATAAGTTTGAATTAACTTATAATAACTTTTATTTTTTAATCTTCAATGGATAATTGCATTAATGAGAATATTGAACTATCCTAAGGTTTAGTTATAATAAAGAAAAATCTGACGTATTATAATTGTCTCTTAAGTTTAACCCCACTGGTTTAACCGCTATATGTATTACTTAAAAAATTGTACAATGCTTTTTTGTATGATTGTCATAAAGTTCTACTGGAAATCATTGACAGTGTTGGAGATTTTGAAATTGATTTTTCTTTTTTAAATTTTATTCTAACGATCATGTTTTATAAGTTCTAATGGTTGCTGATCGATATATTGATTTTTCCAAGGGATTGGGGGAGTAATAGCAGGAATATAATTTGATTTTGGAGTTTGGTACTCTGGACTACTTTCAATGGATCTTTGGGTTCCCATTTGTAATTCTAATGCTTTCTCTGTGTTCAAAAAACCTGTATTTGTTGCATTCGCATTTAAAAGGGATGAATTTTTTTCGATAATTTTACTTATTAATTTAAATTCAGTCGGAGCACTTTCCGAATTAATCGAATTTCGTATAGGTGCAGTTGTTGTGACTGGATGAAAAGCACTATTTTGACTTCCTATATCAGTCATGGGATAACATATGTTTGGAGATGTTCTATATCCAAGAGTGTCCATGTCAACACGAGAAGATGTAGCTGTAACAGAAGTTGTTGTTGGTAGTTGTGCAGATGATGCAGATGAAGAATTCTTCAACAAGTTCATTCGTTGATGGCGCCTCCATTTCGCTCGTCTATTAGAAAACCATACCTAAACAAGACAAATCAGAATGTTATTTTTTTTATAATTTAAGGAGTAACAGAAGTTTTTTTCAGCTACACGACAAGTAACATTATAACTTCATAATATTTTCGAATAAGGTACACCGATAAATAATAATATAACTCATTACTTCGTCTTATTACCAAGTGTTACAAATCTTTTCCCTATGAAACACAAATTTATCCTCCCACTCACTGAGGGTCGAATATTAATCATGTTTTTTTCGAAACAACCATCATGATTCTCTTTATCCTCAATAGTCTTATTTTCGGTTCTTGAAATATAAACTTCAATAATTCCTAAGAGTATAATCGATTGGTTACTGTAAATTAATATTTATTCCATTTTAATAGTTTCGTCACTGCTTCCCTTACATTTCAAGCTTAAATAATTTCCCAAAAGTATGATTTGTGAGTGACACAAATTATAGTAAATCAATTTATAAGTAGCTATTTAAACGTGTAACGGTTTTGCATTCTACGAATTCAAGATTTTTTTTCTCGTTCAGCCGTATGTTTTAACAATAATAAATTTTTTATGGCCAACATAAAGAAGAACACCAATAAATCAATTATGTGTTTTTCTTTTTGTCCGTTTTTGAGTTATTCAAATATGCAAGAAAGTCAAATGTGTTATGAATATAGAATAAAAAAATATTCCATGACAATGTATGACGAATAATTGATATTGAGGTAATTTGAAAAAAATGTCTTTCTTTCATCTCATTTATTTCTCCATTTGTTCTCTCTTACATATTCTCTTGTAGTCTCTCTTATTCATTCTCTCATGTTCCTTCTCATCAATTTTCCGATATTTTTTCTCATACATTTTCTTATGAATTCTATCATTCATTATCATAATCTTTCTCATGTATTTCTCATGCTCTTTTTCATCTAATTATCCATACTTTCTTTCATGCATTTTCTCATCTGTTTTCTCGTACTTTCTCCTCACATATTTTTTTCCATAATCAGATGTCTATGTATTTTAGATATGTATGAACAGTGAGTTACTATTAAATACTCTATAACTGTAGTAAAAATATTGATGATGCGATTCGTCTTCACGCGGAAAGATTTCTCGATCGTGTGAAACATCCAGATGCCCAAGCGTTGGACAATTTACCAGAACGGATTCGAAATAACGAAAGGATTGTGTTAACTTCTCGTTTAAATGCAGGACACTCTCGTCATTATCAAAGATAACGAGACAAATTTTTAGGTATTTTGAACATTATCCCACATTCAGGACCAGAGAATCGCACGGGATGTTGAACATCAGCCATCGGACAATAAGTAAAGTTTTGTGGTGAGATGGTCTCCATCCTTACCACTATAGTCCTGTGAATCGCCTAGAAGACGGTGATCTACTGAAACGGTTAGCTTATTGTAAGTGATTCAGAGATCAAGTGCAGGGTGATTATGAATTTCTTCGGCGGATATTATGAACTGAAGAAGCTATCTTTAAATAAGACAGTCCTTTTCATGCTTATAATCAGCACATTTATGCACACGAAAATACTTGTTTGTGTTAAATAATCTTTTTGTCATTTACGCACTATCTTCACCCATCTTCTTTGTTCCTGATCACTTTATTTTCGAACATCTAGATTGGTCCTACATTTTTGCTTAACGGACTTAGAGGGGATGTCTGCTTAGACAATTTAGTTTGGCAACAGGATGGAGCGGGGCTTCATTGCGAAGAGGATGTCATTAGACGACTGAATTAAATGTATCTGAATAAACGGATTGGGTTAAGGTCATATTATCAAAAATAGCCGCCAAGATTACCTGACTGGACACCTTTCGATTTTTTTAATGGAAGTATATTAAAGAGAAAGTATACTGTGAACCTATAAATGATGAAGACGACCTTCGTGATCAAAGAGAAATGGAAATGGCAGCAGTTCGACGGCAGACATAAAGAGCACTAAAAGTGGCCAACCAATGTATGAGAGAAGATGAAGGTCATATAGAACAGAGTTTGGACATCATCATACATAGAAAAATATCAAAATCATAGAGAAAGAAAGAGACTAAAAGTTGTAAAAAAATGCAAAAATAATCGAGAAGAGAAGGAATACAATGAAACAGAAAAAAAGGATAGACAAATGGATAGACAGTATCATGGGATAAAAGAGAGAAAAAATGAGGTGAATTATGCGAAATGGAGGACATGAAGGTGAAGAAAAAAATTGATCACAAAGAACATGATAGAATAAATAGAGGAATCGATAGAAAAATAGATAAATAATAAATAAGAGAAAATATAAAAAAAGGAGATAAGAGAAAAGAAGAAAAAAAAACAGACAGAAAAAAATACATGGAAAAGAGTGTAAAAAAATAAAAGAATAGCGTGAATGATAAGATATAAAATAGGAGAAAAAATGAAGAAGAGTATGAGAGAAAAGGTGAGAAAATGAATAAAGAAAGTATGAGAGAATAGAAAAGAAGGAGAAATGGAAAGAGTACGAAAGAATAGGTAGAAGAGAGTACGAGAGAAGAGAGAAGAAAAACGAATGAGAGATAATGTAAGAAAATGCATGAAAGTACAAGGAAAAAGATAAGAGAATGCTTGAAAGCAAAAATGGAAGTGTAAATAACAGAGAGAATAAGAAAGAAGATGTGAGAATATGTGAGAATGAGTATGAGAGAATAGATAAGAGAATGCATGAGAGTATAAGAAAATAGATAAGAAAAAGCATCAGAGAGAGTATGAGATAATAGATAAAAGAATGATCGACAGATAGATAGACAGATAGACAATAACAATTATCCAGAGTCAAAATAATCAGGTGCTGAACATGATCGAAACGACGGCTTTACGGATTCTTTCGGGACGTACGTGGCCTATATAAGTACAAAAAAATCTGAGAGTCTAAACATTAGGAAGTACGACCGCCTATGTAGAAAGAAAAATCAAAAAAGCCATAGTTTGAGTCTTACATAGGGTCGTACTGAGGCATCATTACAGTGCAAATGAAACGGCCGCACAGACAGGCGTACAGCGGTTGTACACAATCTGAGAAAATAACCATGTATCATATCTCTGCATGAATTCGATTCAATTCTACGACTGGATTTTGTCAATAGAGCTGCAAAAGTAACGTTAATTAATTTTTTCATGCTATATAAATCATTAATCATGATTATAATTACAAAATTTTTATTAACGTATCTTTATGCTACTTTAAGTTAGGAAAATGACATATGTAATGATATTTATTTATTTTGTTTTTCATTATAAATAAAATTTTTTTAGTGTAATTCATCTACTTTATTTTTTATTCAAAAATCAAAGTTTTAATGTACATATGAAAATATAATACAGCAATATATATAAAGTTACAAAGGAATCATTTACAAAATCTGTTTATTGATAAAAAATGGTTGCATTCCAATTTTTTAAATTTATTTTCTTGTTATTCACTATATTCAATGTTATTATCCGGTTTCTCAATAGAAGCAACATCACCGATTCTTATTACATAACATAAGCCACCATAGGCTCGAAAGGACCAAACCAAAGTCCAGCTACAATAATATTTTCTTTCATCATTCGTTTCTCATACGGCAATTCATTAATTATTAAATAAAATGGCCGGATACAATAAGACCGTGATTTAAATACTGGAGCCCTGCCTGTGTACCACATCGACGAAAGATTAAATTTGTCATTGTTAGGATTATTACAGTTCATGTATTGTTGATGTAGTTTACCGTCAAATGTATCCTCCACAAAAGTATCATTGTCTTTTTTACGATTAAAACAGTATGATAAATTGTCAACGAAACTAGGTTGTAGTAGTAATTCTCGAAATTGATTAGCTGCTGGAATTTCAAGAAAACAAGACTTTCCGTTTCCATCATTATTTCCGTGGTTAACACAATTGCACGTAGATATACTCGAATGTAAGCTACTCATACAATCAGCACAATAATAATGTTTCTTGAAGGGTTTTGCATTATTATTAAAGAACTTCATAAATTTAAAGATTGTTTTCTTGTGCAGTGAATCAGATGGTAGGTGAATTAAAATTAATTGTAACAGATCGGCGAAAGCAGCACCGGTTGAGTTGTATGTCATAACACATTTCGAAATACTTATTATACTTTCTGATAAAGTTATCGGAGCCCCCGAATATATGGGAATATCTGCATCTTCATTGACATTTGTATCTTCTTCATCAGAAGTTTCATTCTCTTCATCTTCTGATTCATCTTGGCTTGTTGATTCATCTTTCTCATCCTCATCACTATCATAGTTATCATCATTATCATCATTGTCGTGATCGTCATCACTATCATGATCATCACCATCATTACCATCATCATCACTAACGATATGCCTGTCTTCTTCTCCATTAATACCTTCTTTTATTTCTGATAGTTGTAGTTCTTCATGTCTACTTTCCTGTACAATTATCACGTCTTCTGGGACTTCTACACGATTCATTGTATGTCTTTGTCAAGAATAATGTCTCCCTCAACTTCGTGATTTTTATTCTGGTACATCTCACAATTCTGCTCGAGTTGATCTGCAATTCAAGATTATTAATACAAATAAATACGTGGAAATCTAAAATATAACTAATGCATTTTTAAACAACATAATAGAAAATGTAATACGATGTAATGAAATACGTAATTTAAAGAGGCCATTTTTTAAAAATGAGATAACTTATAAATTTTCTCTATACAGTTACTGCCTGTATATAAGTAATAATCATATTTGTATCAAAAACAATGATAATTAGGATCAAAAGATAAAAATGACTACTTACTTGATAACGTCAATAGTTCTGGATTAGTACTAGGATATCTTGGTTTTTTAACATGAATCCGTATCCCTATGTAACAAAAGTTTTAATTCAGTTGGTGGGTTGCTCTTTTAATATACCAATATGTTAATGATAAGAAAAAAAATGAATTGTGCTACAGATTTAATAAATTTTACTTATTTTGTCTTATTGATCTCCAATTTTTTAGTCTTCTTACCAATTCTAATCGTCTACTACGACTATAATAATCTAAATCACTAGATAGGTTAATTTTCGGCATTTTTATTGGCACCAATGATATAAATAGCACTTTTTTCAATCACTACTGCTGTTGAAAATTTATCTGTAATATATATAAAAATACCACTGTTGAATGAGTAAAGTAATACTTCTCGTCAGTTTAGAACTCAAAATGAAAATCAGGAGTACATGTAGATTTTGATTGCCGTTACCTCGGGCTGCTTTCAATATTCTCACGGTGTTAAAAACGGAAAAGAACACGAATTCACCGGTTGTTTTATGACACTTGAATCTAGTTTATTTACAAGAGAGTACATATTTATCGGTTACCAGTGACCAGCAGCTCTGTTAAAACATTTTCATTTTCCATTCGGTGTATTTAAATGTTAAAGAGATAAAAAATCTTATGAGCATTGATATTTTGGCCGAAAACGATAGAAATATCAATTGATCAAGGAAGTGAAATTTATAAAGTGATTATACTTTATATATTACCCCAAATATATTAAAGTTGGCTGGAAATGTGATCTACCGGGGGTTGATGAGGATGATATAACAACTATTTACGAAGCAAAAATATTAAAGATTTCATGTAAGTACTCCATTCATACTGAAAGGAATTTTTTTTTTATTTATAATTTTTTGATTTCCAGAAAAGTACACGATGTTTGGTCGTGTCCTATAGAGTTGACAAGTCAACTGTGTATAGGACTAGAAACCATTATATCTTTGACAAAAAATTGAAAATTAAAATATAATAAGCACACCTCACTCATTTCTAACAAAGTACATAACGCAGACACAAAAACAATATCCTTGATACTGACATTGTAGATATAGAAATAATATAATCCATAAAGTTAGTAATTTCACTATCATAGATCATAAATTGAATGAAGTGATCCATCTACACAATTTCTTTCTCATAATCTTTTTGCTGTTCGAGAGATTCTTTAACATACTAGGAAGTTTGTTATAGTAATTAATTGCTGCATATAACGCATTTTTTCGGCTTATAGTTTTATGTATCTTTGGTAAGGCGATCGACTTGAATCTAGTATTCGCACAATTTTCGCTATAGATTAGTTTACACTTATCATAATATTGTAATATAGAGCTGAGAATAAGAGTTTTATCAATACTCATAACTGATTGGATCTTGATCTTACTAATAAGTCTATTTAATATGGACTTAAGTGGTTTCAAAGCACAATCGTAGGCACCTCCCCACACAACCAAGCCATAGTTCATAATGCTCTCAAATAATGCTTGATAGATGACTTTTAAGGCCTTACGATCTAGCGTTTCAGATGATTTATGTAAAACAAAGTTCAAATACCTAGTTTTTATAATTATTACTTTTATAGGATATCTTTATCTCATGTAACAATCAAAGAAAACACCTAGGTATTTGCCCAATTATTTATCTAATAGAAAAATTTAATTATGGGAAAAAAATAACATTTGATATAGCTAGAAATGTTTGTATAGCCGTAGCTAGCAAATGTAATTGCTGTTTTCCAAAGATTCTTATATTTTCTTTCAAAATTTATGAATAGTAATTAATTTTTAATGAAAAGTTTTTCTAAAATGAACTTCATTTTGCGTCATTATTATATATTTATGTAGAAAATATTTTTCATTAAAAAAAAGTGTTGATTGAAAAGCCTGGTATTTGGCTGCGGGGCCTAATGTTTATACCTGCTGATTAAGGAAAAAAACTGATCGCATCTCTTTCTTTCTACTAGTTTCGTATTATTTCTAAAAAATTGCATGTTATTTATTTATTCATATGTAATGTCAAAAAAAAATTATATATATCTAATAACTTTTTTCGTTTTAAAACACCTGAACTAAAGAAACTTCAATAAATGTAACTTTTATGGGCTACTAAATATTGTTAAATATACTGAATTCGATGTAATTTTTTGTTCCAGCTAATAAAAATTATTTAGAATCATTGAATATTGATATTTGTGGTCAAATATCAAAGAGGTATTTGCCGCACCAGGTATTCCAGCAGGAATATGTAGAAGTATTGCATAAATCTATTTTAAATTTGCCCACTCTGGGTCAGAAGACGCCTAATAACCATTCAACCGAGTAACAGAAAACATATTCATCATTGGAGAAAAAGCAAGACGCATCGTGTACTAATTGTTTGGATTGTGTTTGTTGATATCGGAGATCTCAAAGGAAGTGTTGAAATATAAATTAAGATAATATGTGTACAATAATTTTAATGCTATTATCAATTTCAGTTAAACCACAATTAATTGAAACATTCGATGGGATTCTTCGATCCATGAAAAAAGTTATGATGAAAAAAGGTCCATGTTCTATTAATCAAGAAAATAAGGTGACTTTGACACGTATGTTGAAAAAATGTTTTCAAAACAAATATTGACATATTTATCATCAATATAGGTTGAAGTATATTCGAATACGGGAATTCTTCTGACACGAAAGGCTATAGGTATAAGTGAGAGTAAGGCAAACCGTAAGCTACCTATGCATTAGTTCGAGAGCTATTGATGAAAATGGTAACGCCAGAAGAGCTGGTGAATTATAATACAGTAGCAAAAATGTATTAAAAAGGGCCGGATGTCCGGGATGCAATTTTGGGTAAGTTTTACTCATAAGTGAATTTCAAATTGAACATCTAATGTTCTTTCTTCATCATCTAATAAATATTGTCAAAGGATTTCTTAAACATGAGCATGGAGTTGTTATGAGCCTACCGAAGTACAATGAAATTGTAAAGAAGGAAATTGGGTATTATAAGGGAAGAATGAAACCTACAGAAGAATTCGAAGAGGACAATGGAAATAATAGGCTTTGAGTTTAAGGAAGTCGGAAGAAGAAAAGAGAAATGTTGAAAGAAAATTGTCCAAATACCCTATCCAAAAAAAGACGAAGTAAGTTAAATTACTTATTAAATGTTTGATTAAAGTTCGATAAAAACCTCTATAATAAGTAAATTAAAAAAAATGTCATATTTTTTAGAACTCACTAGTAAAGAACTTTTTTTTTACTAGTTACAGGTTTAGCTATTGACTATCAATAAAGCTTATTATCAGATGATAAAGGGGACACAGAACTATGTCAACAAGATCCATATCAATGTCAAGAGGTGTCAGCCGAAAAATTTAAACAACAAGAAATAGCGCAAAAATTCAGATCACGAAAGGAACGAGAAGAGAAATTAAAAAAACACGAATCGCAGCAAAAGTCTAAACCAAAAAATCTAGAGATAGAACAGACTTCGAAAAAACAAGAAAAACTAATGAATTACGAACTAAAACAACGAATAAAACATCAGGACAAAGAACAAGATCCCAGGAACATAGAACCAGGACAAGAACAGAAAGATCAAATACAATATCAGCAGAAACAAGGATCAGAATAATCAAATTATCAACGACAGTATCAGCAAAGTTATTACTCAAATTAATACCATCACTATCCTCATCATCAAGTACCATACTAATTATATCAGGCATTTTACCACCCGTTACAGCAATTCAACAAACAAAATTCTATAACTGGTTATCCTCCAGTGCCACAATATCTTTATTATCAGTATAATAATTATTCATCACCTTTTTCTTACACTATGCCTTCTCATTCAGTTACTCAGCCCCCCCCCCTCTTTAGATACAACAACTTTACCTCAATATACCCCCCTTAAATTAATAATCTAAGGATAATTAAATCATGTACAATTAAAGAATATCAGTTAATAGATGTATGTATAAATGTAAATTTTCAAGAATAATATTTATTTGTTCCGATAAGCAAAAGATGAATCAATAAAACATTTGTATTGCGAAATTAACTATTGTTGAGTAATTATATTTATTTTAGTGAGTAATTTTAATATATAAACGGTGACACAGATTCTCTATGTTCATTATTATTGAAAAAAAGACAACGTAAGACCCCTGTACACCTCGTATTTTATCGTTAAGCGATCGCTGTAAGTCCTGACATGAATTATAAAATGTCCATAATACGATCTATGTACGACCAAATATTAAACATATTCTGTAAGGCCGATATGTTCTACAAAACAACCTCATGAGACCGTTGTATCCCTAAAAAATGGTTAAAACATGGTCCTTGATCGTTTTTCGTATAGCCACATTTTTTAAATTGGTTATTTTTATTCGGGATTGTTTGGACAGTTGAACAAAATGTTACATCAAACAGGAAAATGATGATAGATACAGAAAAATATTTGTACACAGCAAAATAATAGTTCTGAGAAGTTCACAGCCATTTACACTCTCAGCAAGTACATATTAGTATATAAGATAACAGGATAAAAAGAAAAAAAAAAGGTTAGCAATAAAATGATAAAGAGAAAAAAAGATATATATAGATAGCACATCGAGGATGCTTCAAGGCAGAGTCCTGAACGACCAACCAGCTTTGCAGCATGTACCTGAACGATTGCAGTAATGACTTATTTTTAATAGTGTCAGGTAATTCGTTTCATAATTGTGGGCCAGCAACTGCAAAAGACGCTCCAAAAGCATCAGTGCGATAGTTTGGAACAACTTATTGCAGCTGATTGACTTAGCTCCTGGAGGGTCTAGTGATGATGCGTTGCAACAGCAGCTCAGACAGCTAGTACCCCTTTATTGATAAGTCGTTGAAGTTTAGTATCAGCTGCCGTGCCCACTCTTCGCAGCAGTACCGGGCAGTGATAGATGTGAGATAGAACTAGAACATTGAATAGGATCATATATCGCGCGTGGTCAGTACATTTTCGAAAAGAGTAGAGACTGTAGAATCCTGCATTGACTTCACCAACCACATGCTTCACATGCTTAGATGAAGTAAGCTTGGAATCGAGGTATACACCAAGGTTGCGATCTTCTGGTTCCAGAAATGATCGTCTTAGTCTTCGAGATGTTCATCAAGAGCTTATTAGCTAAAGCCTAATTTAATATTCTGGTAATATCGGCATTCAGACTGTGTATGCAATCCGAGATCTCAGACGGAGCACAACTGCAATAGATCTACAGGTCATCAGGGTATAGCAGTCTCTTCGATTTAGTGATGCAGATACCAATATTATTCACAAATAGAGAGAATAGGAGGGGGCCAAGAATGGACCCTTGAGGAACACCCGCAGTTGTCGGTAGAAAAGAAGTCATGAAGCCGTCAGGGTACTTCGCAGCCTGGCGCCTGTTCACTAGATATGAGCGCATCCAGCCAAGAGTGTCCTTAGAGATGCCCAACATAGCAAGTTTAGCCAGCAGCAGAGAGTGCGAGACCGTGTCTAAAGCTTTAGATAAATCAAACAGCACGAGAATGGTGAGTTTGCGATTGTCCATGTTGGTCCTGATGTCGTTGACTAAGCAAAGCAAGGCAGTCTGAGTGCTATTTCCTAACTGGAATCCGCATTGCAGTGGACCAAGCAAGGTGTGTTAATTTAGATATGATGTAATCCGCTCAGAAGCCAATCTTTTTAGCACCCTTCTAAAGAAACGCAACAGCGCAATAGGTCTGTAGACTGAAGGTTGCTTAGGAGTATTGTTTTTATTTGCTGATACCACTAGTGCACACGTCCAGGAATCAGGAAAGATATTTTGCTTAAATGACCGATTTACTACACAGCCTTGGTATTATAGAAGTTTGAAGCAGCGCCACAGAGGCAAATATGACATCGTCATCGATTTTGGTGGAAATACTCACAGAATATTTGTTTAGCACGTCAGAAGGTACAGCAAGCGAGAATAACATGCAAATACTCAGGCAAATGAGTAGAACAGGAGGTAGCAGATGTTCCACCTTTCTCAAGTTTCTTCACAGGTAGCTTCAACTGCTCCAGCGTAGACCTTAATTCAGCGTTCTCGAATTTCAGATTTTCCTTGTTTTTACAACTGCTCATTTACAGACACTAATGGCGCTAGACTTGCCAATATAATTGAAGGATATGATCTCTTTCTTCCTAACGATCACACTTTCACTCATGTCATTAACCGCAACAACAACAAATCTAACTTGGATTGAATTTTATCCACCTTAAACACAAGCAATCTTATTGACGTGGAAGCGCTAGATGAGACCTTTGGATCTGATCACTTCCCAGTTAAAGTTTCTGTAAATATTGACAAGACTCTGTACACCAAAAAGACCTTCAGAATTACTACCAAACGTATATACTATCCGACCTTTATTACTACTATGGACAAAGGCTATTAACTGTTTCTGTCTTCTGACTACGACTCTCTTCCTCCTCTTGCCAAATACGATTTTTGTCTCAGTCATAAAGGATGCAATTCACTTATCTACTCCATCTAGTAACTTTTCCTACAAATTTCGTCCTAGACACAAAAGAAGTAACCCTCTGCGTTGGTGGGACCAGGAAAGCTTTAAGGTTGTTAAGCTTAGGAGAGCTGTGTACAAGAAATGAAATTTTGCACTAGAACTCAGTGATCTTATCCTCTACAAAAAAGCTTGTGCGCTGGTTAAACGTACATGTAAAAGAAAGAAAAGAGCTCACTTCCGTAACTTTGCCAGCAGTATCAACATACGCTCCAACCCTTCTTGCGTTTGGAATTTCTGTAAAACCTTCATAAATAAATGGACTAAAATAAAATCTACAACCTTCTCCCACAATCTTTAAGTAGACCCTAACATTGATACTGCACTAGACAAAATAAGCCCTCCTTGGGTTCAATCCAATCTATCTTGGATTCTTGAGACCTAGGAAAACCTCTTCCTCAGTCAAGACTTCAGCTTTACGGAATTCAACGCCTCTTTACACACTAAGGAAATTAAATCTTCACTTGGTCCTGATGGTATTGACTTCGAAGTCATCAAAAAGTTACCAATTAAAATGCACTAGTTTCTCTTTGACATCTTTAATGAACTTTACTGTAACAACAATTATCCTGTCTCCTGGAAACTCTTGTACATACACTTGATTAAAAAGCAGACAGTAGCAGTCTCCGACCTACCTCACTAACTTCATGTCTATGTAAATTATTTGAATCCATAATCAAAAACAGACTTTAGTGGTGGGCTGAAACTTCACATCTGCTCCCTCCCTCCCAGCAAGGGTTCAGGAAAGGAAGATCCTGTTCTGACAACTGGGCCAACCTGACCCTAAAAATCGACGAGGCTTTCAGTGAAAAGAAGGACGTGCTTGCTGTCTTCTTGAATGTTCAGGAAGCTTTTGACAATGTCAACGCCGACTTACTGCTCTCCAAGCTCGCTTCAATTGGCTGTTCTCACACACTTCTTAATTTTGTCAAATTTCTCACTGATGAGCGTCATGTCCTTACGGCTTCAAATAGATCTGCACCAAGAATGGTCCATAAAGGTGTTCCTCAGGGTGGTGTCCTCAGCTCTCTCTTCCACTTTTTTTTTGTCTCTAATATTGATACTAACCTCCCAAGAAGCGTGTATGTTTCTCAGTTTGCCGACGACGTTGCTCTTTAT
This sequence comes from Chelonus insularis, assembly GCF_013357705.1. Classification (NCBI taxonomy): domain Eukaryota; kingdom Metazoa; phylum Arthropoda; class Insecta; order Hymenoptera; family Braconidae; genus Chelonus; species Chelonus insularis. The sequence goes on along the minus strand of NW_023276734.1, from coordinate 348,113 downwards.
GTAAAATGTTCAACGACAAACAGAGGCCAAAGTATTATTGAAAAAGCAGTTAAACTCATTGGAATTAATCTCTTCAACTTGGGACTTGAACCTACTCCCAGTAAGTCCTATCTAGTCCATTTTAACAATAAAAAAATTCTCCCGGGTTCTGCTTTCATTAAAGTAGATAATCATCTTATATACTCTACTCATTCTGCCCGCTCCTTGGGAATTATTTTCGATTACAAGCTCTCGTTTTACTTGCAAGTTGACTCCGTATGTAAAAAATGTTTTAAAATACTCACTATAATTAAATTTTTGCGCGGAATTTGGTGTGGGGCTGACCCTGACACACTCCTGATCTTGTATAAGAGTTTAATGCGATCTGCCTTTGAATATGGTGTTTATATTTATTTTTCCCAACGCAAAAATGTCGTGAACAGACTTGAACGCATCCAGTATGCAGCTATCAGAGCTGCCTTAGGTTATCGTATTAGTACACCTACAAATATCCTGATAGCAGAATCCAAGCTCCTTCTCATCAGGAACAGAGCGAGGTTTCTTTGTGGAACTTCACTGGCTTAAATACTCCCTAACAATTCTGTCCTTATTCATAAATCGTTTCTTGAAAAACAGAAGACTTATCAGTCATAGCATCTCTGATGCCTAGTCACTACGATCCTAGTTAATATCTCTTTAGGCAAAACACTGCTCAAATCTTCTGATACCAACTCGAAGTTTGATTCAATGATGTCTAAATATGACGCCTCTTTCATATTTACCGATAACACTAAGAGATCCTATCTGATGTGGGCATCCAGGGTAACTAATTTTTATAAAAATATAAGTAGTAATGAATAGTAATATTTGGTAATATCATACTTATGTGTTATCGAATGTAAATTAATGGAGCAATTACTTCAAATGTAATTAATGTTATTTAAATTATTTAGTATTTCAGAAGTAAACGTAAAGTCAGTCATTAATTAAACCAGCGATGAATTGAGAAGTTCATTGACACAATTATAAATTAATAAATATATTAGTTTAACTAAGAAAATAAATTATAAGTCGATTTCAACTCGAATTATTGAGTGAAATAATTTTTGCAACAATTTTTAGATAATCTAGTTTATCATTGGCATTGTAATTGATAACGACATTTCTCAATCGGTCATCGTAGTTGCGATAGGCTTTACGACGAGTGGAAATATCTAAACCTGTATTGATTTGAGTAATAAGAGTTTCTGTTTTTACCTGTTCATCTTTCATGGCATTTAGAAATAATCCAATAGAGGCGTGACAGATATTAACACGACGATTGAATCAATTGTGCCACCTTTCTATTAGATTATTCGATCGTAGTTGATCTTGAATAACAGCTCCGTAGCAATTTCATAATTTGATAGAAAATCTTGGTTTATCTTTTTTATTTTTGTTATGACGACTCTTTCCGATCCATGTAGATTCAAAATAAGTTAGAAATTCGTATGATATATCACTATGGCAATCGTAATAATTAGTTGAAACAATTAATTCATAACCTTCTATAACATCAGAAGGTGGAATAAATGCTAAAGCTGTGAGTAAACGCAAGTTAAATGCAAATGTTATATCGTTGTCATATAAACTTTGTAGGCCACATGATTGGATATGGCGCCAGAAGCACTGATTGAAGTGAAAGTTGCATCCAGAAATTTAAACAGATGAGAATATTTCCTTGAATGATTGAATAAAAGCTTCTTCGAAGTCTATGACGATACGGTCCGGTGAAAAATTTGGTAGATGGTGTCTTAATATCTTCAAAAACTTTATGTACGTGCTCTTAGATTTATTAGGTAGTAATATGTAAATAAGTAGTACTGCTTTGCCTTTTTTGTAACCATGGATAGAGTATAATTGTGAAAAAATATGTGGTACACTTTTGAAGGTTCCATCTCCCAGCCATTGCTGGCATGTCATCAAATAGTTTAAATGTTTAGTGGTTGTCAATATTAAAAATCTTTTTTTATTTCCACCACTGTCATGTAATAGAAATAATTCATTATTGTGTGTATGAGTAAGTTCAGGAGATAACTGCAAATCTCCTCGAGATGTTATATTGAGTAGTTGAGAGTTATTTTGATGTTGAATGCGGTTAATAGTCCGAGATAGAGATTCAGGTTTTGGCATTAAAGCCGAAACAGGTGATAGTACACCACGTAATGCGTGAGATAATATAGTAGCTGGTTTGGTGTCACTATTTTGAGCTTTTTTGATGATTTAATAATTTTTGTTTGAACGAGAGCAGCATTTCCTGGATGATTATGAGTGAGTGGTGTTCCAATGATATAACCTAATGCATGGAAAGAAGCATTTTAAATAGATACATCAAGTTGAGAATAGTGACAGATATAGGTTAAATAATCTATTCAAGTAATAAATGATGAAATGATTAAACTATGTTATTAGAAAATATATTCATGTAAAGTTAATTTAGTGTTTTGTAGCTGAAATATCATTTTAGCTGTTAAAAAATCTTATTTGCAAGAAATGTAATAGCTTTATTATAAATTAAGATACGAGTAATTAATGAAATTAATGAATTAGTGTATAATGTTTGATGTAATTAGTGTAAATAGAAATTACCTGATTTCTTGTCGGTATCAGTGGGGATAATTATAGTGCAGGTCGAATTTGATGCACAACGCCAAGCAATATTATGTTTGTTGATTTTTTTTTAGAGTATAATATACTGATGAGTAATATACTGATATTGAATAAAAATAGCAAATACACTTATGTCGCAATGAATAGATTTGGAGCAAATGATGAATGCAAATGGCGGAATGTGACATGTGTTTCTAAAGGATACCAGATAGCGCATCGATATTGATATCAATGAAGATGAACGTATCGATTTAAATCATAAATTCGACACTAGGTGGTACAACATGCCTAAAGTTACTACCAGAGAACTGTTACGAAAATAACCGCAATTTTCAAATGAGTGAAAAAATGTAGAATAGTTACGATTTGAGTTTTCAATAACTTTGAAGTTCTCATATTATTTAATTATATTGAGAGTAATGATAATATTGTGCGTGGAGGATATTTTGACTCGAGGATAATTTGTCTCAAGGATATTTTATTTGGAGATATTTTATCGAGGATATTTGGTTTGGGGATGAAAACGCATGGAACCAAGTTATCGCATAAAACATTTTTTGTTGTGAAGTTCTCACTATTCTATTTTTAAAAATTAAAGTAGTGCACAAAATTTATATGATTTTGTGCACTACTTGAAAATGTAATGTTAAAAATTTTTATTTGAGGGCCTACTTAATTTGTAGAGGGCACAGTGTGTTAAAGACGCCCGGTGCTCGCCCCTCCCATGCTATGAGTGAGCACTTACCTTCTTTTCTTTGACTACGATTCGAGTTACACGAGTTGTGCAATTTTGATAATCAAACTACCCAAACCAAACCTTCAACAAGTAACTTGATCGGTACATTTTCTGTCAAAAGAACAACTTGAAAAATGTTCTGTCATGATGATGGTCCTTTTATAAATCGAGGCGCTGAATGATAATTTTATTTCACATAATAAGTAGTAAATTTTAAACCTACATAGAAGCGGTAACTCCTTCGGTACGATTACTGTACCTATATTGGAAGATTTAAAAAATCATAGTAATTTTGTGCACAGTTTTTTTTTTTTTTAAATGGAAGGTGTCTTAGAATGTCCCGCCTTCCCCTACACTTAGCCACGGGGCCATTGTACAGGGTCTGTTTGCACAGTTAAGGCGGTCGTCTTATGTCTTAGGCTTGCAAGGTTCCCTAGGTTCCCAAGTTGCCTTGGTTCCGTTCTGAGCCCCGTAACAGTCCCTGTCCAATTTCCAATATATATAAATATATATAGTGGTACAATAGAACGTTAATTCTTGCTTTGGAGATTCCGCTAAGCCCCATGGGTCCCCCGGTTTCCTCAGCCTTAGGTAGGCAAGATCTATAGGCCTGGTGTCAACCTAAGAGGTCGTCCTAATTCCACAAGAAATCGTCCTACACTCGGAGATTCTACTGGTTACCTCAAGGGTCCTGGTTTCAGACTCAGCATCAGCAAGGCTGTACTACAATGGAGTGTCGCCTGGTTCCTCAACAGCATCGTGGCAGCAATAGCATTTTTGTAATATTCAGTCATCAGCACAATAGCTTACGCCTTTGACTGCCCTCTTCTGAGGGGCCTCCCGCTCATCGTGGTCAGAGAAAAGACTATATTATAAGTGGGTCTTGTCTCGGCCGGGAATCGAACCCGCTACCTATAGTGCGCCAGGCTGGCACGTTACCACTTAGGCCACGATGTCGGTTAAATCTGCCAGTTAGTTAACTGGACAAAATTTTAAATTTAATTGGCATAATGTCAATGAAAAATTTTCTTGTTCTTTATTAATGTTTATTAAACAATTATTATGAGTAATATTTTATACATGACGTTTTATATCTAATATTATGAAACATAGTTATTCCTCTTGGAATTAACACATCGTGATAATTAAAAAAATCGATTAAATGGTTCAAATAATTTTTTCATGGCGGTGATTTCCCATGTTTGCACTTAAGCCTTCCACAGCCTGCAAACATGTAATAACTAACGGGTGAAATTTTCCTCCTACCAGATAGGTGAAAAACTTTTTATAGTCTCAACGAAAACCCCCAGAATCCTGGACAAAAGATCAGGCCTTCCCTTCTTTTTTATCAACCCCTTCTTTTTCTCAGGACCCAGCCAGTTCTCTTTGATCCTCAACAAGCCTTCAGTTCACTTCTTTTTTTTTCTTCCCGCACTCCGCGACTTCTTTTGTCTTCTGAATTCCTTGAATAAACCTTCCTTTAATCACTCAAAGTGTGAAAAATATCTCTGTATTCTTCTTTCGTTCATTGGTAAAATTACGTGGTCCTTGATACAAGGCCTAGGGACACACCGTGTGTGTCATCGTTCAGTGCACAAGACTTTACGTTGGGGTTAGTGATAATACGTTGCATCGTTTAGTTCTATGGTCTGTCTACCTTCAACGAATGAAAAGTTATTTCCAGAAGAGGTTTTAGTAAGAAAACCAAAAATATCAATGGCAACCCTTTCAAAAGGAGAACCAACATTGTAAATTTGAAGTTGACCACAAGATTTTTTATGAGGACGTGTTACTCACCGTTGTTACTCTTTGGGTGGTATGAAAGTAATCTTTGCCAGAAGAACTTTGATTTTCTTCATAAAAAGATTTAATGTTTAAGTAATAATTGTTTCCGAGGTTGATTTATGATTATTTATATTGTCTACCAAAGCTGGCATATCGTGGATAATTTTTCTACATTTGTATCAATACCGTGGTGAATGGCATGAATAGAGCATCAAATCTGTACTTTTAAGACTAATTAACATTAATTTTTTCGTGGAAGGTAAATATATGTTTGTGAGTTTGCGAACGAATATATCTAGAAGCTTTTGTTGACAAAACCAATATCAATTGATCGATCAGCGTTATAGTATGTTTGTCCCTACCAAGTGCATCTACTAGAGCATCATTCAGACACAACAAAATGTGTGCATAAGGACTATCATGATGTTGAAATTCGATCTGTTTAAAATAAAACACAACATAGTGATTCCTGAATGGTCTGCTTGAGACAACACGATTAAACTAAAACTTCTTTAGGCCTATCTATAAGTATGTATATACTAGCTGATTTGCGTAACTTCATCCACGTAATGGGTATAATTACATTATATAGTAATAGATTTCCAAAAAGTGATTTCGTAGCTTTAACAATCGAATTCGAAATAAGTATTGCTTTGTTATATGATTATGGGTCAGTAATTGTAATTAAATAATATTATTTCTCGAGTGTAAATTATAATCATCTCCTCGTAATAGGTCATTGTCTAAAAAATGTCTTACAAAGTTTTTCCATATCCTAAACCCAAAAACATCTAATGGTTGAATTTGTTCAGTGGCCCCTTTAGGAATAATCATTATTTCAATTTCCTTATCCGGTGGTCCACGAATCAATCAAAAGCGAATAATCGGAAAAAAATACATCCTCCAACTAGATTTTTACGTGTTCTAAAAAAAATTGGTATGTAAACTTCCAGAATATATTATATAATATAGTATTTGAATTGAATTTTTGACCTGCAGTAAGTTTTCCAGATTTCGATATTTCTACGTGTACATTATCTGGTCTAAAAAGCAATACTTCTACCCGTGGACCAAGTTTTCCAGTTGGTTCTTTTAACACAAAAAAAAGGGGAGTGAGAAGTTTTACATCAGCTGATACCGTTGGTTGTATAGTATAACTGTGAGTTGTCGAAGAAACTGATTGAACTGTGCACTCTATTTTTTTTTCTTCTCGAGCTAAAGTCTAGTAATTTTTTATATTATGAGAATAGTTTTTTTGGCATCGATTGCCATATTATTTTAAAAATTGCAAAGACACGTATCTCGTAATTTTTTATGCTCTTTCGAATGAAATTGGTCTTATCAAGAAATAAATAATAGTTTTTGAGTTATAGATTCTTAGTTATATTTAACTGGCTAACAGCCAGTCTCCGAACCTGGCCACCTGCACGTGATCGCGATCAGTCCGTCCCTACCACGCGTCGTAATATGATTATACTCAGACCAAAGAATGCTTTAAATTCCTAACTCGACTGGATGATCAAGTAGACCCGATGGGTAGCGTACTTCGAATTCGTAAATGCTCACTGAGCCTTACTCGACCGAAAATGCGCGGCCTCTTTGGGCCTCGCATAATAAGCATAGAAACGGTATTTTTTTACCTCTCGCAATAGAAAGCCAGGGCTCGGCAACGGGTTTCGGCAGAGCCAGCCGACAGCAACAGTAATATTAATATAAATAGTATTATTAATAAAAATAATAAAACAACCAATCAAAACATCACAGCATGCGAACTACAAAATAAAAAAGCGGGCGAAAGCGCCGTCCTGACTTTAAGTAGTCAAACGCCGTCCCAAAATATCGCAAAGAACGCCAATATTAGAATAATAGATGAACTTCGGCTTCTTCAAATAAACCTTCATCTCAACATTAATTCTACAAAAAACACCTCTGCACTCGTGAAAGAAAAGCAACTAGACGTATTGCTATTACAGGAGTCTTTCTCTACGAATGCCAGTCAACAAGGTTACGTAGTTAGAGGATTTAGCCAAGCCCTTGTCACCGCACAGACCCATAAATCGGAAAACCCCAAATCGGCTATTGTCGTAGTTAACTCTCTTGTTAAAATGCTCTATATTGATGAACACTGCACGTGTGCTCTTATTGGAAGGCTTAGTTACTCATTTTATGCTATTCCACATCACTGCCAACATAAATATCGAATTAAAATACACTGAACACCTAAAAAAAGTCTCCACAATTTTTAAAGGCAAGCAACTACTTATCGCTATGGATACGAACACTCGATATCCTCTATGGTCATCAGACTTCGACACCAGAGAGGAAAAGCTCGCAAATTTCTTTACCGAGTTTGGTTTAGAAGTTCCTCATAAAATCGAAGAAGGTCCCACATACAGCTATTCAAGATATCCAGTGCTAATCCACTGACTGATTATTTCAGTGATATGATTGACACTGGCAATCAGTGAATATCCACTGAATGACAGTCGTTTTCACTAATTCAGTTTTAAAACAACTCTGTTAACTATGTCAGTTTCCAAAGAAAGTAATGAAAATACATTAAATAAACCTTAAAGATAAGAAACTACGGAAATAACAATTAATAAAAAAATACATTGCCTTCATCGTTTTAACAAAGGTGAAAGCCGAGGATGTTAATGAGCTGGCTGCAAAATTAGAAGTAAGTCGAGTATCAATTCAAAGATGGAAAAAACAGGAAAAACAATTAAAAGAGAACAAAGATAGCCATTTCATTAAACGTCAACGTATGCGACGGGCTGGAAACAAAGAATTGGATGAAGTAGTCAAAATTTAGTTTGATTATTGTCGTCGTAATTGAATACCCATTACAGTACCTTTTACTGAACAAAAAGTAAAACAATTGGATAGAAAAATGAATGGATGTAACAAATTTGCAGCTATATAATCCACAATCAGTGAACAGAAGTGGATCTCGAATTTTCAAGTATGATGAGACGCGATTAAATTTAAAAATGTTACTGAAGAAAACTCTAGCTGCAAACAGTAACGAAGAAGTTGCAGGCTTCGAAGTAAATGAAGAACATCTAGCAGTTACAGGTTGTACAAATGCAGATGATTCTTTTAGATTACCTTTGGTAGTGTTTGGTAAATTAGCCTCACCACGTGCAATAAAAAAAATATCAGAAAGTTATTTGCCGATTGTATACACACATCAACGCATCGCCTGTTTGAATTCAAGTCTTTTTAAAGTCTGGTTTCATAATAAATTTACACCTCAAGTTAGACATCTTACAAGCTAGACACCTCTTACTGTCTAAAAAATGGCTACTAAAAGCTCTAATCTTATTGGACAATGCTGCATATCATTCGAAAAATCTTTTTGATTGACAAATTTCTGTGATGTTTTTTCCAGCCAACTACACTTCTTTTACACAGCTGTTGGATTGAGGAATTATTGAGAACCTGGAGAAACATTATAAATATTACTTTTTTTCTGTTCTTCTTGAAGCTCAAGAAAATGGAACGTTAATTGATAAAGTTTAAAATATTTCGGCACAAGATATAATTGGCAGATTGACAGAAAGTTCAAATGATGTGACATCATCAACGATTATAAAATATTAGAGACCGTTGTTACCCAAAGAGTAACAACGGTGAGTAACACGTCCTCATAAAAAATCTTGTGATCAACTTCAAATTTACAATGTTGGTTCTCCTTTTGAAAGGGTTGCCATTGATATTTTTGGTTTTCTTACTAAAACCTCTTCTGGAAATAACTTTTTATTCGTTGTTACAGATTATTTTACTAGATAGCCTGAGGCAATCCCTCTGCCTAATCATCGAGCTTCTACTGTTGCTGAGGCTTTAGTAACTGAAACATTTTGTAGATATGGTGTTCCTATTGAAATCAATGATCAAGGTAGAGAATTTGAATCTGAAATCTTCAAGAAATTGATGAGTCTTTTTGGTATTAAACTACAGTACCTAATAGACATTCTCTACCCTGTAGAAGTTGTAGGACAATGCAATCAATGTCATAAAAACACATAGCTCAGGAACTACATTAATCTAAACGAATAAGGACTTTATTCTTTAATTCTCTTTTTTGTTCCATTTTCTTGTTTGATCTTCAGGTATTCAATAATCTCTAATGCATACTTTTACATATTTCAGGAAATTTTGTAATACTAATTATGTATTCTTTTAGCTGGTGACAATATAACGGTGTCTCCCCTCACACCATACACAACTGAGGCCACTGACCAAAGCGGATAAAACTGGTACTACGGGTGACTGAAATCTAACCCCGTACCTGGGGCTGCGAAGTCGAAAAACAATATGTAGAACCATGTGCTTTCGGTCGATTGAGGTTGGACTTGTAGTGGTATGCCGTAAGACCTCGGGATGGATGTGTGTATGCTTGTGACTTTTTCAAGGCGCGGGAATATTACGTCCCAAGTAACGCCGTCACAAGAGGTAGAACTACTCCCAGAGTTATGTCTTATAAGGCAAGGTACTCAAACAAAATGTCCTTTTCAGCACAGGGAAGCATGGCTCTGTGCCAACGGAAAAATTAGTTTATATTGAACATAATTTCAAAGAAGAAATAGGTCGTTTGTAGCTAGAATTTACTAGTTCTTCTAAGCGGAAAACATCCTTTGAATCATTAGTACCTAATGAAACAGTAATTGCAGAACATAACATTCGGTGGAATTGTATATGAATATAATAAATCACATGCTTAACAGCTGTTTGAGAAAAATTACAGTAATTACAATTTTTTTGTACGAGATGTAACAATGTATTTTAATCTGTGGCGGTTGAGTTTATGTTTTTTTTTTCTTTCTTTTCTGACCAATTTGATTACCACTAGTATCACTATCTAATTTATTATCTTTCAATATCACATATTTATGTTTATTACCTGAACTCTTGCTTCTGACAATGATGTTTTAGTAGCTAGTTTTTCTCGAGTTGATACACAAGGATAATGAGATCGTTCAAATTCTTTTTCTAGTTCCTGTAACTGTTCTGGACTGAATGTAGTACGATTTCGTCTGAACTTTGGCTGCTCAGAGCTATCCAAACTGCTATCCTCAACTTCTCCATCTGAAATAAGAACGAATAAATATAACTGAAAAATGCACAATATGCTTTTAGAAACTTCTGATGTCAGTATTTATAATCAATAGGAAAAAATGATCCCGCTTCACAGATAAATACGTGAAAAAATTTATATTATTGGAATGACATTTTCGCTTATTTGCTATTATTTACTCTACCCCTTAATCAGACTATGACTTTATATCAAGAAAGACTGATTTCCTGATATCAATAGGTTTTCAGGCACAAAATTCCTTTATGCCACCTATAGAAACTTAATTATTACTAAATTTTTCAAGAATATTCAGGCATTTGGAAAGAAATTAAGAATAAAAATGCTAAGCAGCAAAGTCATTTGCCTACCGCTAACGCAGTGGGGTGAATGAGAGCTTTAAGGTCAGTGAGCTAAAATACGTAGACACGCAGTTGACAACTACTTGCTCGCTTTCCTGCTCTCCGCATACCTCTCGCAAATAAACGCACAAATGATTTAAAATTATAAAGAAATTGTGGTAGATATCTATGTTGAGGTGGTCTTTACCTGTTAAGATTCAAAAATCACTTCAAAGCTGGAACTTCATGCATACACAGATTTACAAGCAGCATAACTCAAAGTTTCAGCAAAGACGAATTAGGTAAATTGTTAATTGGACATTTCCAAGCCCGATCTTGTTACTTGAGCCTTGTCGAACTTCTGGGCCACCATCGTCGCTAACATCATTTTTTTGGAGATCCATGGTAGACCCCTCTTTGTGGGTATACCAAACGATTTTACCTTTATTGTAGCGGGTTGGAGGCCAAGAGTCACCACTACAATCACCTCTCCACCAGTTCAGGTTCTGCCTGAATGATTCTTATGTAGATATAAAGCAAAACACAAGTTAACTTTTTTTTTCAATTACTAATTAATTTTTTCTCTTTTAGCTAAGTACCACCTGTAATGTAACCTCTTTCCACGAGTCGGAGCTCTGCTCGAATGGCTTTTATGTTAATCCCAGGCATTTGGTTTCAGCTCACACATTCGTCAATATGACGGTTCACTTACAACGTCGTTATAGTAAAGTGATTGGACGAGCAACCCATTCGCTGTTTGAGTTCAAGGCAAAAAAAAGGTAACCTTACAAAAAGATGAAAACACACTTCGTGTGATATAAGGTTAACGGAAAATAACATCGGTAACATTGATAGATTGCAAAAGATGTCCAAGTATTGGAGCAGAAAATTTGTACATAACTTCAACAATTTTGCGCACTTGCCCGTAAAGAAGTTCTTCACGGCTCTATTGTTGTGCTGTAGGTCTCTTCAAAAATCGTCGATGTTGAGTTTTTAATAATAATTTTTTCTCTGATGAAATGTTTTTTTTTTCAACCAAATCAGTAATTGCAATATTTACTGATATTGGATTACAAATCAATTTAAAATTCTAACAGTAATTCTTCAATTTATAATGTTTTCGACATAAAAAATTTTAAATTCTTCGTATTATTCCGAAAATCTGTATCGAATCTTTTAACAAGAGAAACCAACAGAAAGAGAACAAGCGTTAAAATTTAAGGGTCAAAAAATTGAGACGTAGTGTTGAGTTGGCGAGAAGAATCGAGTTTTGAGGACTCAAGATTGATAGGTTAAAGATAGAAGATATAAAACATGTCAAGGGGTAAGATAAAATGCAGTTAAACCTGGAAGACATGGCCGACTGAGAGGAGTTTCATGAAGTAGGAAGAAGGTTCCAGCATCACCAATCGAGACTTGAAACGAACAGCCAATTCTCTGCTGCTCCTGTACATCGTATTGTGTCTAATTTTATGAGATTTTTAATAGCTGCATAGAAATCTAGAGTTATAAAATGAACAATAGTTGATCTTCCACACTTGGTTTGCTCACGTGATATTGGTTGATAAATTCAGTTTAGTTCATTATAATTTATTTAGGAGTGTAATGTCTGAATGTATTTTAATTATTTCACATAATTATTTAAAATATATTTTAAGAAAAGCTAAAAATGAATAGCAATAAACTTAAGGATTGAGGTTAACGATTATTACTCAAGTTATTTTTTGAGTTTTCCTAAGATTTCGTTAAAATAAAAAGGATTTCGAAGAATAGTTGAGGAAGTCATTTTTTAGATATTTATTTGCTTTTGGAAAACCCACGTAGCGAAAAGCAATAACTTTAAAAAAAGAGTACGTGACGTAAAAAGAGAGTTAACTTTTCCAAAAAGGGAAAAGACCATGCGAAGGGACTTGTGCGCGCCTGAAGCAAGGGACTTCTAATTATGTCACATTCGACTAACATCTCTTGAAATCGTAAGTCTTGAGTATTGTATTGATAATACTTCAAAGTTTGTAAATTTTTGTATGAAGTTTATTTGATCGTCAAATTATTTTTAAATTGATATTTAAATTAATTCGCGAGAAAAAGTGAATAATTGCGCTGACTGAAACATCGAATAAGGACCAATTAATTGTAATTCATCTCGACCAGAGTAATAGGAATCATCTGTTGGTAACGTATAAATTGTTGTTATAATTTTGCAATAATTTTCATTCAATAAAATTTTGTTATTGTTTTTATATAAATCACACATTTTTACTTTCTCTATCGAAGATCCCCTCATCCCTGTCTATTGGTCGAAAGGCTAGGACTAAAAAGAGGAACTTAAAGTCTCTAAGGTTAAGCATATGGTTCACATATTGACACCTTTAAAGAGCAAAATTACATAACAGGAGAAATATCAATAATTTTGGTTCGGGAATTGAAGTACATTACCGGATAGAATTGGATTTTATTTGAGCTGTGAGTTGTTTATTGAAATTGAATACTGTTCGAAGTTTTGTAAGAATATTTATTTAATTGAAGAAATTGTATAACGTTGCAGAACTTAAGTTAAAGTCATTCAAGTGTCAAATATTTTATTTGGTTGCTGCAGAGTCACTACAGAATGATTGCCTTTTGGTGTAATAAATTTATAGTTGATAAATAATTATCATTTGTTACTTTACGTAATGGGGAACTTTCAACTTCATCATGTTATTTGTTGTTTGGATTCTTTTAAGGGGTTCAACCGATAAATTTCTTTGCCGGACCTGACCCTCTCTCCACGACCCACATGATTAAGCTCCAGGAGATACCCTGTCTCTTTAAAACAACTGATTTTAGGGTTTTTTTTCTTTAAGCTCACTTCGCGATACAGATATATGTGACGTATTCTTTTTCGATCAGAGTTTTTCAATCTACAAGCACGCCACATAATTTTCTTTTTTTCTCTAATAGTTTTCGAGACATTAACAAAACTATTTATTGAGTAGTTCTTCCTATTTTTCGCTAGGGTCGAAGCACTGTTTTCTTTGAAAGGATTGTTCCTACGAGACTCCTGAATTATCTTCTAAACTTTCAGCCCAATGCGTTTTTTCAGAGTAAATTCTCTAAAAGCACTGGACTAAAAGGGCAATAAGGGAAAAAATCAGACTTCTATCGTAAGATTCGATTTCTGCCCATTGACAACGAGTTGATGGTTATAAACTAATCGACTCTGTTTTTATTGCACACCTTAATAATTGCTTCAACGCCATTTGGTGGTAGAATAAAACTCAGGACGTAACAAAACTCAATATGAAAAAAATTAAAAAATGACAGTTTTTACAGATGCACTAAAGATAAAGTCTTAGGGCACCAAGAAATTCACAAATATTGATTAAATTAACAATTATTACCGAATGTTCGATAGACAATGAATAACTGAGTACTTCTTAATGGAGTGCCTTAGCTGTTACCTTAATCTTGTAACATGAAAAAAAAACATTCATTAACTATTTTTTATCAGTTTTTTGTATATATCTGCTGCTATTTTAATCATTGAATAAATCATGACAATTCATAAAACATAAAAAATTTGTTGATTTTAAACGTGATTTTAAACGAGATTTTAAAAAAAAAATCTATCTTAGTCAGTAATTACTTATATGGTATGGGGCAGGCATTAATGAAGCCGAGTGTAGGTAACAGAGACATCGTTCGGAAATTGCACATTGTTAGGGATGCCTTCCAAGAAAGGGAAGTCTCTGAATACCAGACAATTTCAGAATTTTCTAATCATCTGTTCCGCGAATGATATAGCACTGAGTATATTCATCTATCTCCATCTTATTTATCAGGGAAAAAATAGCGAGTTGTGGTAACTCTCAAGAAAGCTTAATCCCAACTCTTCACGCTCAAGCGAGTAGGTCATGATTCCTCAATATAAATAATCGAAGAGTCAACATGCTTGCTCTGTAGTAAGAGCGCTCGATTCTTATTTCGGCAAGCTGGGTTCAGTCCTATTTGCGGCAATATTTTTTTTCTTTCGGTTGTAGGATTTTCTTTAAACAATTATTAATAATGGGCAATGTTCTGACTTCGATGAGCTGATAAAAAAAATATAAAAAAAGATCATAGATGGACGGTAATTGCTATTATGTGGATAGTTGGATGCTAGAACAGTTGGGACAGTTAAACGATCGAAAATAAATTAGCTGACACTATTTAACAACAACAAACAACTTTGTATTAACCACTGAATTAACAATAACAAATGAGATAATAAGAGAAAATGACTGATCATGTTTGGTATGAGTTTGCTTAAAACTGAGTTTGTGAATTGTTTGAGAACAGTGTTGAGTTCACTGATATTTCACTTATAAAGTTCACCGACGAGTAAACCGATGATTAGAGGATCACTGACTACAGATGATAGGCTTTTGGTACACCACCAACGATTGAAGATCATCTTACAGAATAGTTCTTTTTCTGGTTTTCTGCTGGCCACCAACGGATTCTCAAAATATGAGAATAAGCGTGGCCCCCGGGGTTACATAGATGTTTCTGTTCTTAAAATATGTCGCGTAACAACGGAGGCAGATTATAGTTCGTCATGCCCCATTTTCGTACTGCCCTATATGGTAGTCTAAATATGGCCACGTCGAACACGCTGAGCGCGAGACGCGTTAGCGACAGCCGACCAAAGCGGATAAAGTTGGTACTACGAGAGGCCAAATCCCAAGCCCTGTGCCTGGGGCTGCAAAGTCAAAATATGACATGTAGGCCTAGGTACAACTGGCCAATTGAGGTCGGACTTGTAGTGGTATATCGTAAGTCCTCGGGCTAGTTACTTGTATCCCTGTGCATGTTTCAAGACGCAGGTATATGCGTCCCAGGAAACGCTATCGCGAAGAGAGTAGAGTTATAATTTCCCAGAGTTATGCCCTAGTAGGCGAGGTACTCAATTTCCGTCCTTCGGACGGGGGAAGCATGGGTATGAGAATAAGCTGAAAACTTAAATTCTTACAACGAACGTTCACGTTTTATATTAAAAAAATTTGAAAGACTCAAAAGTATGATATCCTTCCACTTTGACACGCCTAGTGATGTCTTTTCAACTAGACCGGCCAACGCTGAGTAAAGCTTCTGATATTGAGTCGAGTTTTCATTAGTTCTTAATCAGGAGTAGGGTAAAGAGTTTAATTACGCCCTCATCTATAACTTTGAATTTTGATTAACTATTGATTATTTCATTGATTGAGAAAGGGTTATTCGGTAATTATTGACGCGACCTCCTATGATAACTTTAAGGCAGTATTAAATGTCGTCAGTATTAGGACGATCCTCACAATAACACGTCAAGTTACAATACCTCTTCATTTCTCTGTCACATAGAGAATTAGCTGTTGGCGTTGTTTATTACTTAAAATTAAAATTCATTATACTCTGTATTATTCAAGCATTATTGACAATCTCATACATTCATTTTAGTGTTCAAATCAAATAACAACATTTGATTAATCATCTTGAAAATATACCATCTTTGTGACGAAGTCACGGGTATATGCCAGTATATTTTGAGAGGACGTTTAATTGTGTAAGTGTTTATGAACACATAAGCAACATTTCACTTTCTGCACGTTGCGTGCTAATCGCACATTTATTGTTGTTCCATCTGATGGGTGAAATCAATGATAATTAATGTCAATGTTTCACATTTCTCAAAGTAAAAATCGTGACGTAATAAGGTAAGTTATACATTTGTTATCGAAGTTTCAGATACCTGTCATTTTTCATCAAGTTGAAAGAGCATCAGGGCCGCGTGAAAAAGGATTTCTTCTTTTTATACTGTATATCATATTCAATTAAAAATACGAGGAGTGTCCAGATCACGGAATTTCCAGAATTTCCGTCAGACTCACGTACGCTTTTTTCTCCTCTGAGTTAAATTGCTATGTATTTCTAAAATTCAATTTCCCTACTAAAATCTTATGTCTGTCTGTTTCAGAAAAAAGTCTAATACATACGCGAATGACAAACTTAGACCGTCATATGTAAATCTGCTGTCAGTATTATGTTGATTTGGCTACTAGGGTACGGTTATGTGATTTAATAAAAACAGTCATATATTTTAGATAACTAAAAATATAAAATGGTACAAAACATGAATACACTGGCTGTAAATGTGTATTAGTATATTTAGTATACTCGGTACTAAACACTAGCGTAGACAAAATGATGAATATGGGCTAGTAATATATAAAATGACAAAAATAATTGAAATCTCACCAAAACTGCCATCTTCGGATGTCAGTAAAACTTCGCACCATGTACACGTTCAAAATGACTCTGCAAATGATAAAATTATAATATTTCAATAATTAATCAGAAGAATTTTAAAACTGCAAAAAGATTTGCAATCAAATGAAATCCTCTTTCATCCATAAAATTAATTAATTTTTTTTTTATTCTGATGAATAGTGTAAAAAATACTATTTTCGAATTTTCCTTCAATGATCCGAAAAGTAATTTTGCTGATAAAAGTTTACAAAAAAAAATTTCTTTAAACGAATTTTTACTTAATTTGAAAAAGTAGTTAGTTAAAAAAAAAGTTCATACGACGTGGTCCAACTTTTGTAACGTTCTCTATTAATAGAAAATCTGTGAACATGGTTCTTAAAAATTGGGCCAAGTCTTACGAAAGTTTTTTCATCGGAATCAAAAAAATATAACTTAATTTAATGGATGACATAGTATTCCATTTGATTGCAAATCTTTCTGCAATTTTTACAAATCTTCTAATTAATTACTGAAAAATCACAATTTTATCATTTGCAGAGTCATTTCGGACGTGTACATGGTGCGAAGTTTTACTGACATCCGAAAATGGTAGTTTTGGTAGGTTAATTATGATTTGAATATTATTAATTTTCGAAAATTTTCGTTTGCGGAAACGATTTTTAATAAATCAATTGAAGATGAATTATAAAGTAGTTTAATTAGTATTTAAATCGGCAAGGATTTTTATTTCAGATTAAAAAGGAACAAATAATATTACAAATATTAGGGTGAATTTTACTGGTTAGAGAAATTTCTTGCAATCTATTAAAGTATATTATAAATGAGTTTGAGTTCTATATTATATTGAATTTACATGATTGATTTTAATTAAATCAATTCATAATGATTGTGACAATGCCAAATAATTGGTAGTTCAAACGAACTAGAGTAAATTACTCTTAGCGTTATTAAGATTATCAAGATAAATAAAATGATGATATTTTTTGTTTTTTGGCATTAGTAAACATTGTCTGTTTGTAATGAATCATTAAATTATATTTCATTCTATTTTTGCAGCCTTGCAATTCAATAGATACTTCGGAGTGGTAATGATGATTTGCTCAAACTAACGCCACAACAACTTCGTGAAAAAAGATTGCGTTCGGAGCACTTTGACATGAAACATTTTACTGGAGATCCAAAGAAGCAAAGTCGTAGATTAGTAGGTAATGCTTTACCGAATAATTTTGTGCATGATAGTAGTGACAGTGTAAATTGTAATAATTTTGTATTAAATTGCATGTTTGCTTCATCACCAAATGAAGTAGAAATATCGTCGGTACTACCGGAACAATATAAACCCGTGTCGTCTAATCGCGAAAATCCCATCGATTTATCTTATAAAGATAATATTAACAATATAAACTGCGACCTTTGTCTATTTAGGTTACCCTCTCCCAATTCCGATTCATGCTCGTCTAATTTCGCGCTTCCAGATTTGACAGCTTCGGACGCGATAAACCCTACCGATGTTAAGAGTTGCGAAAATATTTATCTGTTAAAAAAGAAAATAGCAATGTTGGGAAAAAAACTTAACAATGCACGGAAAAGCATTAAAAATTCAAACCGAAAAGAAATCGCGAACCGTAACACCTACAACCATTTTACAAGATGCAGAGAAATATTTGAATAAAAATCAATTGATGTTTTTAAAAATGCAACTTATTCGTGTTACCAATAAAAAAACAAAATGGACGCCATCCGAACAAACTTTTGCCACCTCACTCTATTATGTCTCGCCAAAAGCCTACAATTTCCTTCGCGATGAAAAAAAAATTACTCTCCCGTGTGTTGGATCTATACGTCGATGGATTAATAGTCTCGAACTTGCGACAGGTTTCAATGACCGTTCGTTTCACACAATACGCGATAAAGTTAAAGGTATGTCTCCTGAAGCATATGACGCGGTTTTGACCTGGGACGAAATGAGCATTAAAGAGCATTTAGAGTTCAATTCGAAAATTGATTTTATTGAAGGTCTCGAAAATCTCGGTGAATTAGGGCGAAAAAATAAAAATGGGAAATACGCGTTAGTTTTTATGATTTGTGGTCTCAGATGTTAGTGGAAACAACCGGTTGCTTATTTTATATCAGGTCAAGGTATTAAAGGCTCGACATTAGCAGATTTGATCGAGGCTTGCATCGTAAAATATTTCAAAGTCGGAATCAAAGTTCGGTCAAGCGTATGTGACCAGGCAACTACAAATTGTAGAGCTGTAAAAATCTTAGGCGCTAGTGAATCTCACCCCTATTTTTAACTTCCCAGTGGGAAGTTATAGTAATGGGTCCGATTTTGCGAATCGCTAATTTTGACATATCTCCACGTTTTAAGGTCCCCAGAGTTGAATACGATAGTTTTTACGTGGACGTCTGTGTGTGTGTATGTACGTATGTGCGTATGTTCGTATGTTCGTACGTGCGTTCGGAATTATTTTTTGATTCAAAATCGCAAAATATATTTCAATTACGATATATGCCACCTAATAAAATCTGTACGAAATCGGTTATCTACAAATGATATTTTAATTGGCGACGAACGAATTTCATGGAAAGCGGTTGAGGAGTTATTTAACATTGAAAAAATAAGCCTCCGAGAGCAGCTTCAAAACTAACTTCAGCACATATTTATCCGAATAATTGGCAAAAAACGACGGTTAAATTTGCGGTTCAAGTCTTTAGCGCGTCAGTCACGGCAGCACTAAAAGCCGAGTCAATGAATGGAGTATTACGCGAACCAGCATGCATGTCAACGGCAGATTTTTGCAAAAAACTTGATGATATATTTGACTGCTTTAACGCTAGCTTTAGTTCAGATTCGAATCCCCTCCGGCGCAGTATTTCAATAAAATCTTCGCAAGTGGTGGCGTGTTTAGAGGAATCTCGCGAATGGGTAAATACGTGAATTTACGACAATAATCGGGAATCACCCCCTTGTTTCGCCGGTTTTAAATTAACATTAAATTCGGTAATATTGTTCGCAAACGATCTTTTAGCAGAGAATATGAGTTATTTACTAACTGCGAGACTTAATCAAGACTGCATTGGAAATTCATTCGGAAATATACGTTGCTGGTCCGGAAATAATTGCAATTGTTTTGCGCTACAGTTTAGACATAATCTCCAGTACATAATAGTAGCACGACTAGTTGCACCACCAAAAAGGGCTAACTGCATGGATGATGGCACTAATATTATGGTCATTTCTAAAAAAAATGTAGTACACAAAAGTGATGATTCGCCCGTAGATATGCATGATAAGGCAGTGGCTGGGGACGATAAATTCGATAGTAGCATGTCTGAAAGTTTATTAGAAAAAGATGACAGCTATGATTATGTTCGGCCGATTACGCTTGAAACGTGCGCGATGAAATATGTTGCAGGTTATTTAGCATACCGTTGCCTTCAAAAATTTACTTGCTCTAGATGTAAAATTAATTTAATAAAATCCGGTGAAAAGTTAGAAGATAATAGTGAATTGCTTATTTTTTTTAAAAGCATTTCATACGAAAGAGGGTGTGACATTTGGACATTCGAATGTCCCTTCCGATAATTTTTTCTCCTCCGTAATGACCGCATATAAAATATTTAATGATCAATTTCGAAAGTACTTTTTCAGTTTGCAAATAAGTAAAACATTAGAGATGGTAAAATCTGAAAATTTGAACAAAAAAGATTTTGGCACGATGACATTTGCATGGAGCATAAAAATTTCATATTATATTTATTTGTTTGTATGCATATATTTTATAATATTAAATGGTTAAATTTTCAACAGGGCTCTGAGTGTAACAGCCGCAAAAGGAAAATGCTATCAGACAAAAATACGAACAATAAATTAAGAAAAGTCATGCACGAGTAGGCAAATAAGAGGACCGTAGACAGCGTACAGAATGGAAAAGACTCATCGTAGATTGTATATATATATATAATGTAAAATTCATTTATTAATAATTAGATTATGACGACTAACCTATAAAACAACAAAAAAAAAACCAAAATAAAATTTTTTTGCATGATATAATGTAAGCATGAATTGTAAAAACATACGTAAGTAATTATCCGTAAATAGTCGACGTAGAATATATTGTAGTACTTATTTAGTATGCGTAATAGAGTGTAACATTTAATATGTAAATGTAATTCTTTCAGTGTAATTGATATACATTTTTCATATTATTAGTATATCGGTATGATCATCTTCTATCACAAATCCCTCCCTCCTCCTAATCCTTATCCTTTCCTGGTGGATAATGTCTATCACCTTTTCGCGGTATCCACCGAGTAGAATCAGATATAGATGAATAAGTGTTTTATAATTGAAAATTTTTTTGTAATGCCAAAATAATTTTTTTACATTTGCAACGTGTACATTAATTTACTTATATCTGATTCTAGCTAAGAATAAACGCATTATTTTTTAATTCCTTTTCTTCTCAATATTTTATTAATATTATCATCATTTTTATTGTAATATAAAATTTGTATGTTATGTACTTGTTAAATTTGATGTACACATTGAAAACACTGTTAATTAATAGATTTATTAACTTAAAGTTTACTCTTTTAATTAAAATAGATTAATATAGTACTATTTATGTATTTAGTAAGTTTTAATTTAAAAATTCTTTGACTTATTATATAATGTATGTTTCTATCGATGGTATGATCGTTTTGTTAATATAGTTTCACCACATTGTCTAAAATAAATTATTATTAATTACAAACTGAATCAGAAGTTATTCACAGATATTTTAAAAAAAAAAAAAAAATAAAATGCTGTTGGTTAAATGATAAAAAGAATTTATAGAAAAATATGAACACATTTTCGCCAATTTTTTGCATATGACAATTTGCAATAAACTTAAAACACAAGTTCAAGCGATAGAGAATTGAATTCTTTATCGATCAGTATACATAAAAACGTGTACTTATTTTTAGACATTTTTAGCTGAATTTCAGACGAAGTGGAACTTTGCAAATAATATCAAGATATACGAGCGCTTATCGAGGTTCTATTTGGGAGGAATAAACATTTCCCAATTTTTTCCTGATTAAAATAAAATTTCTAAGCTTTTGAAAAATAATAAATGCATTTCTTTTTGGCTCCTCCGAGTCTAGTTTTAACATATTTACATCTGAAGACGAACAAGTGGTACTTTTTCACGTAGGTAATCCGATTTTATGACTGATGCGGGTCTACCTTTTTACAATAGCGTTATTTACGTTGAAAAACCCACGGGTTAAGTGGTCAATGTTTGGCGCGTGCTCGATTACTTTTTGATAATTGAAACTCTGCACCCTCATCATTGTCTTCGTCTTAATTTTTCGTTTCATTTAAAAAAAAATTTGATACAAATCTATCCACTCTTTCGATTTTTTATTTCTTTCTCTTCTGTTAACATGAAAGAGAAATTTCTTCAGAGAACAATGTTATGCTCAGCAACGTCTCCGAATCTCGACCATTCTGCCATCTGACAGCAACAACACGTATCAAAATTTCCGGTCACATTGGGAGAAATTACCGACCGAGACGGTTTTTTTTTTATATGAATTATTCCATCTATTATTTTTTAAATATTCTATGACTAAATTCTCCTCCGGCCCTGCCCCCTCTTAAAAATAAATTTTCCTACTCCAAAACATCTTATTTCCCCTAATTTTAATTATTTCCTCTCATTTTTGACAGCTAACAAACATTTTTGTTTCTAGATAATAAACAGTGTACAGTGTCAATTTTATAAATGTAAACATAACTCGTGTTGACATGTATTCGAGAGGCGAGTTATCATAGGATATCTAAAGATTTTTGTAAGTAATTACCAAATTTAAATTTAATTTAATATTACAGGTTATAATGTAATTAAAATATAATTGATATCAATTATATTTTATTATGATTTATCTCAATTTTAGAGCCGGCTTTCAAGTACTCTTTGGAAATTAAGCGATAATAGTCAAAAAATTGATCAATTATGTGGTACATTCCAATGATAATAAGAAAAAAAGAAGCAAAAAGTTATAGTACAAAAAAAATGATTAAAGGTGAATACAAAAAAGGAGATAATTGTGTTATTATCGAAGATGTTATTATCAGTGGAAGTAGTATTTTAGAAAAGACTTAACTCCAGAAGGTTTGAACGTTACTAAAGCATTAGTAATTATAGACCGAGAACAAAGTGGCAAAAAAAATATAGAAAATGCTGGTATTAAAGTAAGAAGTTTGTATACTCTTACCAAGTTAATGAAGTATCTTGTTGAAGCTGTTAAAATTACTTTAGAAACGATTAAATTGTACGCCCTCGCTACCTGTGGTAACAACAAGATTTAAAAATCAATCATTCATGTTTATGAATGTTTGTTTTGCAATGTTTTAAAATTTATATTAATTTTTACCTTTATTCAATGTTATCAATGGTGCTGAATATTCTTTCATGTATTGAGAAACATTTTTAATCGTTTTTTTTTTTCGACACATTTTACATACAGAATTACATCGTTAACGAACACTTCTGATGTTTGTTTCAATATTTTACGATCTTCAATCGTTTTTGATAATATCAATGCGTCAACATTAAAAGAAACAATACGATGAACACTTTTGAATGATAGCATCCACGTTGAAGATGCTTGAAAACGGAGATCATCAACTT
The DNA here is from genome assembly GCF_013357705.1 of Chelonus insularis. NCBI lineage: Eukaryota > Metazoa > Arthropoda > Insecta > Hymenoptera > Braconidae > Chelonus > Chelonus insularis. The sequence continues at coordinate 324,593 of NW_023276734.1, read as the reverse complement.
TTTTTTTTTTTTTAGCTAATGATGCCCAATTTGTTAAATTGGAATCATAGACTATAATCCCAGCATCGATAGCAGTTTTAAAATTTTCGAACGTATATTTTCGAATTTGCGCTTTTTTTTCTTTGTACATTCCACCTTGGTTCAATTTATGTACTCAGCGTTTTGATTGTCGAGTAGACTTTACTTTTCTGAATTTTTGCTTAACACTATCGGTACTTGAATTCTTTCTCTTACCACTTCGCCAATACTCAACTGCTCGTAATTTCTAATCATGACTTAAGCTCTCTTAATCGGTAGAACATGCTCCATCAGACACTTTTGGTTTATAGATTGCAGATGCATATTCTTCGTCCTTTATAATTTCTAGCTCCTTGTCCTTATATGGTTCTTTAAAATGTAATAAATTCTCCTCCATCATTTCGACATTAGTATACCCATTCATTGCATTAAATAATATTTGTTCAAAGTGATTCCTTAATTGTATTTTAGCATCATTTACAGATGTCTCCATAATTTTCATAGTTTGAAATGTTGATAAAAGTAACCGAGTAACATTAAGGGGGTTCACTCTCATTTTCAACTATTGAGTGTTACACAATTTTAGAATAAAAGATAATAATATGTCTATTTCGAGTACACGATTTTATACATATATAGAATAATGACTATTAACCAAAATTTAAATTAATGCAAGATTCAAAAATATCCATTAACTACAGTATTAAAGATGAATGCCAAAAAATGCAGTTACAATTTTTTAAATGATCGACGTATGTCACATTCGTTCAGAATGCTAGCATTGAATAATCCGTATATCAAGAGTGATCTGCTCGTCACTCGCGCCAAGTCCACGTCCTACTTTCTGTTTCTCACTCTTTTTCACACTATCTCTCTCTCGCACTCCCTCATGACAGTGCGCAACAGCAGACACTCTATACAAGAAATTTTACCCTCCCCCTTTCTTCTCAATTCTATTTTTTCTATTCACTTTCAAAGTACAGCACATACGCATGATTTATCAATAGATTTGCCATACAAATCATCTATGAGCTTTTATTTGTAGCATTAATCATAACTTTTAATCTATTTATTGAAAAGATATTCATTCGTTAAGATTGAAAGTCTGAACTTTTCTGAAAAATATTCGACAAAAGTCAAGATTCTCAGATTTCTTAAGTTGGCAACTCTATATCAATAGACTATATATGAGAAAAATATTCTATCCGCCATATTGTATTTTGTCCACAGCCAGAAATTTACATTTTCAAATTTTCCAAGTTGGTAATCGTACATAGGTGCAGAGTAGCGGTAGATATTCGGCGCCAAGGACACATTCACCTTCTTTCTCTTTCTCTTTGTTTCTCACTAGTGCGCTCTTTCCCCCATGAGCGCCGAGACAACCGACTATACTCTATACACGAAAAATTTTGTGTGACGTAATCAACGCATTTTCATATGCGGTATCTTTATAATTACTACATATAATGCTGTCATATTTGATAAGTAGTTATTTTATATCATAAGCTTCCGATCAAACGTTAAACGAGCATTTTTCGTTAATTATTGACGGAGTTATGAATAAGCCACGCCCCTAACAGCGATATTTCTGCTATTCAAGATTTTTTCGCTTACTTTTTCACTCTACTTCATCGAGCGTTCTATCATGTGTTATCTCTTACTGAATGTGTCTTTTATCACTCACTTTCACGTTGGAGTTCCTTCAGTGCCCTCTTTCTTTCCTTGTATATTGTTATCACTCTCTTTTACCTTAACTTTGTGATGTTTTCTTCTCTCTTGCCTAACCAAGAGACATCTATGTTCTAACAAATGAAAAATGTTACTCACGTGTTGCATATCGATTTAAATGAATTTTCTTAGGAATTATTAATAAAAGAATATTTTCAACCATTAAATGAAGAAATAATTATTTGCTGAATAATTATAACAAAATAATACTCGTGTAATTGACTTTTTTATGTTGAACTTTTTTCTGTCGCAAAGAAAGAAAAAAAAGGCTCCGCACCATAATAGTAAAGCAAAAAATACACCTATGTAGCATAGGAAATAGCTGAAATAGTTATAAATTATGTTTTTATAAAAACATGTTTCTTGCAGAAAAATTCTACGAATGCATATAAAATTCCAATTTATCCATAGAATAGTTTGTACATTTCTACCTTCTATTAATGTTACTAGTCTTTTTCAAAAATGTCTTCGTAGGATAACCACTGTTTTTTCGAATGATAGTCATTTCAGTAACAGCATTCTAAGCTTGTAATGATCGTGTAACTTCTTTTATTAATGTGTCTAGGTCAAAAATTTTGAATTTCAGAAATTTTAAATAAAAAAATATTTAAATAAAATTACCCGAGTCGAAATATTTGTTCTCCTTTTATTCTCTAAATTCTAAATTACCGGGGGATTAAGAGGACTAAAAGAGTACAACAGATACTCTTTTAACATTAGAATTGAACTCCTCTTTTTAACCTGAAAGTGTCTCTTATTGCCGGATTCAGAACATTCAGGATTAAAAGAGTTGTTCCTAAAAAAATCTTCAATGATCCTCGATGTCCTCAATTCTTCAAATAAAATAATTACTAAAAAATTAATGCAAAAAAGTGAACATTTATTAATTTGCAGTTATAAAACTACCACTATTCAAAGTAATGGAAGATTTATGACTACAACTTAGTAAATATTCACTTTTTTACATCAATTTTTTAATATTTTTTTGTGTTGAGAAAAATTTCAAGTAACATATTACAAATAATAAAACTATAAAGAAATTAACTATTTATGAATAATCCAATGAACATTTATTGATTGTATAATAATATACTATTGAAATTTACCAAATAGGTATGAGTACGACAGGAAAAATTGAAATTAAATTATTGTCAATAATTAAAAGTGTAATTAAAGTAATATGAAAATAAGGAAAGCATAATGTGATATGTCGCTAAAGTTTTGTTAAAGTTTGTTTGTTGTTATTATTCCAAGATTGAACTTGAACCGTTGAGTGACGTTTAGACTGCGGTGAAGTTTTTTTTGCTGGTTTACCTGAAGAATCCTCCTTCCCTGCAACATAATTAAGTTTTTATGAACTAATTCATTGAGATTTTAAAAAACCGTTCATAATTACAATGGAAAGTAACTCACCTTTTGTAACTGTAGATTTTTTTTTATACTTCCTTTTATTGCCATTACATTTATTAATACATTTAATTAGTCCACTTCGACTAACAGGTAATGGTGATCGACGATTTACCCAATCTAGTAAGTTACAATTAATCGCACCATAAATTAGCATTATTAGAATATTATTTATTCTTTTTTTTAATTTTATAAGTTATACAATTGAAGCATAATCTGCACCTTTCAATCCCTTGAATAGTTTACTATTAATTGCGGGTTTTCCTCCTTTACCAGCAGCAACAAGACCTGTTACAGCATCACCATAGACTTCAAGAAGAGTCTCTCGGACTATGACCTGCCAATCTTGATGATTGTCATAACCCAAATCAATATATGAGAATATTGAATTTGGTAAATAGAATCCACAATGAGGTGACAGCGGTGTCTGCAAATTGAATCGACATATTTATAATGCAGAATTGATTTTCATTTCAAAGTACTAACGATTAGTTCTTAGATAAAAAATTACCGTATCAGCAGTCTTAATAAAATATCTCTCTGGCAGCTATAAACATTAAAACGTAATGTTCAATTCAAATTAATATATCAAATTGTTATAATAATGAATATTAAATTTTTGTGAGTAAATATCAAAAATATATACCTTCAGAGCTATTATGGGTGTCTTCAATGATTTTTTCGAACTAATTTTATTGTTGTTTCTCTTTAATTGCTAATGCTTGCTTCATTGCAATACCCAGCGTATCGTGAAATTTTATATATCCCCGTGTAACTAAAAATCATAGAATCTGGTTATTTTTTCTGCTATGTAATTTTATTAATTGTATAAAATATTATATTCATATCAAATTCATAAAACTAAGGTTGAGCAGCAAATATGTTTTAAATATCAATTCATTGGTTTTTTAGAACGTACTAGTAACATAATTGTATTCTGAGGTAAAGACTATTTTTGATGAGATAATCTTGCACGATTTCTGATCCTTCAGTGTCTAATGACGGCGTTTTTTTACCATCATCAAACTCGCAGTTGTTATCATCATTTTCTCCATCCATACTCTGTGTCTTTATCTTTATCAGTTTCTCCATCTGTTTTCTGGCTTTCAGATATATTGTCATGATTTTCTTCATCTATACCTTGCGTTACTGTGATATCTCCCTGATGTTGAAACGAATTATCAGACATTTGTTGTTTAAACATTGAATTAGATATTTGTGTTTCTTGAATTTCTTGTGATCGGGGTATAGAAGATTGTAAAAATATATTATCATTATGTTCTTTAAGATTTGGATGATAAATTTGGTTTTCTGTACTTTGTGCATTATTTTTCATTATCGCGGATGTATTGTAAGAAGATAATATAGGTCCGTCATGAACACTTTGATAAGGATAATTTTTGCTATTAAGAGAACGAGTTTCATGTATTTCTTGTCCGAGTGTATGTGTTGATGCATAACTGAAGCTATGGGAGCTATCAGTATTTGGATTTATGTTTGAAAAATCATGCATTTGGTTTTCAATATTTTGTAATGAGTTTCTCGATGTTAGTATGGTACTTTGACGAGCAATACCATGATCAACTTGATTTACATTGACAGGATAACTCATTTGGTGTCCTGTGTATTCTAAATTACTGATTGGTGTTTTTGACGGATAACAAAGAGATTGTGTGGAATTATTATTTTCTATTGCATGTTGATCAGTATAATAACCTTGATGTTCCATGTCAAATGATGCTTTTTTTAATTGTGGCTGTAAGTGACATGGAGGTTGTGGAGAATTATGACTACTTATATCACGAATATTTTGAGGATAATTTGCTGCTACCTCTATGGAATAGTTACTATTTTCAGAAGTAATTGTATGTGGTTCTTTTTATGTTCTTTTTATTAAGCTTTCTTTTGGAAATTGCAGGAACTTGAGTAAAAATAGGTTGATCTTTTTCTATTTCCATTCCATACTGTTGCCGATTAGATGTTTTCATAACATTGGTAATTTTTACTTGTTCCTTAAAATCACCAGTTTCTTTTACGACAGATGCTGAAAAAATTTGCTTCTGTGGATCATGTAACTCGCCCTTGCCATTCACGATGAAACGCTGTAATTTTTTTTCAACATCTAAAAAAAAGAGCATAAAAGTGAATACGAATAATAATAAACAAAAAATAATACACTACGCGACATAAATGCTGTCTGAATTTGGTATAGGAGAGTATCGGAAATCGCACGTATAACCATCAAAAGATCCGACACCATTTATGTCGCGTAGTGTATTTCAACGCAAAAAGATTTTTTTATTTGTACAGAAAATACTTACCACTGATATACAGTATCTTAGCTTCATTTCTTGTAATCGTCAGTGTCTGATAGTCTTGCCACAACAATGTGGTTATGTCACCAACGTTCCGATTGTTTTTAGGCAGCTTCGTTAATGGTAATATGTCACTTTTAGTTGTGTTCACCCACCAGATTAGGGCAAATTTCTTTTTTCTTGAAGCCATTTTGATTTGTTATTAAAATGAATGACACGCTAAAATCTTTTGTAACTCTAAACTAAACTGCAGGAGACATTACAGCTTTGAAGATAATACGATTCTAGAATTTACGAAGATAGCAACGGAAAAGACGCCAACAAATACTACGCTATCCATAAGTAATTCAATTTATCTGTATTCTTTTTCTCCATTCTTGAGAAACATTAAAAATTATGAAAATTATTTCAATATTTTTATTTTTTTTGTATTGATAGGACGGTCTATTGTCATGTATTATTTTTAATAATTATTTTTTATAAAATTATTATGACTCACTTTTTACTCTGACACGTGATGTCATGAAGCTATGTAGTAGTGACATCTACTTCCGTAATGTGTTTAAAAAATTTTCGATAAAGAAGATTGTATATACTTAAAAATAAATATCATATCATAAATAACCGTTATTATCAGATGTATCTAGTATAAAACTTTTTGAAGTGATTTCAATTTTTTTTTCTGATATGAGAATAAGGTTATTTATGAATCAGATCTCTACAATCAATTATCGAGTGAGTTAACGATTAAGAGCTATTGCACATGAACAATTTGAGTGTGTTGACTTTTCGGACAGCTGTCTGTTATCCGAATTGGAGTTTATATCACCGAGGACATCATTCTAGGTTATACATTTACAAATAATATATCAGGATTATAAACTTATTCATTCTAAGTTTTTGGATTTTTTTGAGGTTTTGAAGCTTCATTATCGATAACATCTACCATCTGAATAGATCAGGGTGGCTTGAGTTTTATAAATTAAATTATGTCACGAAAACCTCTCAATGATCTTCAAAGTAGACGGTGGCGTGATCGTATTAGACGTTTGTTACAAAGTAACGATGGTGAAGATCATGCTCATGTAGAGCTATCACAGGAAAATAATATGTAAGTATAATATTATTTGATTGTCTCTAAAGCTATTCAATTAAACTGTATATTTATGAGTTATTCTAGTTAACGCTATTATTTTTTATTATAGAGGTGAGTCAGATGAAAGAGAACATCAACTGAATGAAAGACAAATTTTTATTGAAGCTGAAGAGTTAAATGCAAGCAATGAGCAAAGGTATGCATTTGTAATCTCAGTTCTTCATAAACATACTACTACTCAGTATTAGAATATTATATTTTGAAAATTAATTTTTTGTATTATTTATGTAGAAATGAAGAAATTGTGCAGGAACCTATGGTGGAGCAACAACTTATATTTGAAGTTGAAAATAGAAATGCAGGATACCAGATATTTGATGAGGTGTATATGGAAGAAAATCTACATACTGATAATACAGAAGATGATGAAGATGGAGATGAAGATTTCGTACAACAGCAAAATGATTCTGAACCATTGTATCATAATGCTCCTTTAACAATCGCTGAAAGCATGCTATTAATATTAGCTCTTTTCATGCATCATAATCTAACACCATCATGTATCGGAGATATCATTACTGTAATAAATTTACACTGCATACGGCAAGGCTTAAAGAAGAAGAGCCTGTTTAAATTCAAAAAATATTTTTCGTTCGAAGAGTCTGAAATGACTAAACATTATTACTGCACAACGTGTATGCGATCTTTATTGTCTGAAATAGATGTTTGTCCTTCTTGTCTGAGGCGAGGTAAAAATCCATATTTCATTCAGCTCCCTTTTCTTAAACAATTAAAAGAAATGTTTGCACGAGAAAATTTTTATACTTTACTTCAACATCGATTTGAAACACCAAATGAGTTTGGTCTGATGACTGACATTTATGACGGAGAAATTTATCAATCATGGTATAATAACGGATTTCTTTCCAATCCGAATAACATATCTTTCAGCTGGTACACAGATGGAGTTCCAGTGTTCAATTCATCTCAAGTCAATGTATGGCCTCTGTATTTTACAATAAATGAGCTCCCTTTTGAAGTACGCAAGAAAAAAGAAAATACTCTACTCTTGGGATTGTGGTATGGAAATAACAAGCCTGATATGAATAAATTTTTTTACGCTTTTTGACCAGATCTAGAAGAAATCGCCAATGGTATTGAAATATTTCGACCAAGACATTGTAATCCTCTTACTGTTAAAGGAATATTGTTGATGGGTACATGTGATCTTCCTGCTAAAAATGACTGTTTAAATTTTACTCAATATAATGGATATTTCAGCTGTCCAGCTTGTTTTACAAGAGGTAATCATCTACAAATTGGTCGAAGAAGCTACGTTCATGTTTACCCGTATGAAGATATAATGATATTAAGATCATCAACATTATGTCAACAATTTGCTTCAATAGCAACATTCGATAATCCATTTTTTGGGGTCAGAGGTCAAACGGCATTATCAAGACTAATGCCTGATTTTATTGATGGCATGGCAGTTGACAGGATGCATGGCGTTGATGGTGGCGTGGTAAAAAAATTGTAGCAATCATGTTTTTTCTCTTCATGCCGTTATAAATATCATTGATGACAGACTAAAAAGTATAGAACCTCCTAAATGTATACATCGGATGCCACGAACTATCAAAGATTTGCTGCATTGGAAATGTTCCGAACTAAAAATATGGTTCTTTTGCTATTCTATTCCTGTGTTAGAAGGTATCATGCGAATAGATTATTTTCAGCACTACTTGTGTTTAGTTATGGGACTCGCTATTCTCAATTCTGACACTATCACTGAAAATGCTATTGATATTGCAAATGACTTACTTCATAAGTTCGTACAACAATTTCAAGCCATGTACGGTCTTCAGTTCTGCTCTATAAATATACACCAGCTTCTACATCTGTCTGACAGGGTAAGAACTAATGTCATTCAAATGAGAACATAGTTGCTATTCCAATTGAATGTTTAGTTAGCGTATGTGTACACATAAAATTGCAAATCAGAGCAAATAATGATAATTTCGGCAAGGAATTATATCAAGAATATGTATCACACTTTGTGAATAATAAAGAGTCAGAATAGCTATTAAATATATAAATTTTTTGTAATATATCTAGTTTAAATTTTTTTATACTTATGATAAAAACAATACATACATAATAATATAATCACTATATTAATTTACGATATTCGTTTTTTGTGTATTGCAAATTAAAAAATTAATTACCGAATAATTTTAAAATCAGTGTAAGAGAAGTAAAATAGTTTTTTAAGGTTTAAAACAGGATGTGCATGCAGTACATACTTTGTAGGTATTTGAAAATAGAAAATGTAAAAGTTTTGGAAGTCGTAAAATAGAAGTTGAAGAGAACATTGAGGTCAAAAGCAAGATATATTCAATAAAGCGAAATTTTTGAATTTCTTTTTAAAAAATTATGAATTAAAAGAGAATAAAAAGAGAATTTAGAGAGTAAATGTAGGATAAAGAGAACTGTAAGAATCAAAGTAGAACAAATATTTCGACTTGGGTAAATTGTTATCGTCGTAGCAATCTTACAGTGAGTTTAAAGAAGAAATTTCAGGCAATCATAGGGACTGGTGATAGAAGTGAAACTTAAAACTATCATATAACAATAGTTTGTTTGAATTTTTGAATAAATTGTAGTATGAATAATTGAAAATTTATAATTTGTGAATTGAACTTATTGGTATTAGTCCACGTTTCAATATCTATCATAGCTATAGACATACTATTAACGTTACCATATCGGTAACGCTGATGGTTTGGTAATGTGAACTTACAAGTTTGTCTTCTACTAAAAATTGCTCCAATATGCCTAAAGAAGTTTTCACTTGAAAAGGAGTAAAATCCGAACAAAACAGGCATCTACAAATGCCTGTAAAAATTGGCGCCAAGTCCATATTTAAGTGAAATTAGTATAAATGAAAAAAAAGTACGATCAAAAAAATATGTGAAATCAAGTAATACGCCAAGTTAGCCGCGTCTTTTTTTCATTATCCTTTCGAACTAGTAACGTACTATTGACTTATGGAATTTAACTTAATTTTGAATTACAAAAAAAAATTATCTTCAAAATTCAAAAAACTATGGAACTTGGCCCATTTTTTATGATTCTCTGAATAGTTTCATATATTATAGTTCTTCGTACATAAGGACATTTGAAACTGGATTGGGCAGACTTTAAAGCAAAATTGAGCCAAGTTCTACATTTTTTTGATTCTGAAGATAATTTTTTTTTGTAATTCAAAATTAACTTAAATTTCATAAGTCAATAGTACGTTACTAGTTTGAAGAGATTATAGAAAAAAGATGCGGCTAACTTGGCGTTTTACTTGATTTAATCTACAAAATTAACTGAAATCCTACCAAAACCAACTTCACCAGATGTCGGTAAAATTTGTGTCAAGTCCACGTCCTCAGTGACTCTGATATAACAACATTCATATGTGATAGACTATTGGAATGTTTGGATACCAAAAATAATTGAAATTACATGGAATGCCAAGTTCTTTATTAAATAGAATAGACTCTTTTTGCTTCCAATTGATAATGAAAAACTAAAGACTTTTGAAAAATCATTTTCATCTTAATTACAAAAATATTCTTCGAATAAAATTTTAAGAATTAACAGCGATTTTTGGAGTGATTTAAATTAACAAAAAAAAATATTTATTTGTAAAAAAATTGATGACTTGGCCCAATATTAATGATGTTCTATTTTTAAAATACTTCATGAGCATTTATGATTTGAAAAAATTTACATATATTTTAGTGAAAAAGTATACGGTTATCATGTTTCATATTTTTTTCCCGGAATTCGTAGAAAATTGGGCCAAGTCATCAATTTTTTTAATTCTTAAAATTTTATTCGAGGAACATTTTTGTAATTAAGATGAAAATGATTTTATAAAAGTCCTTAGTTTTTCATTATCAATTGGAAGCAAAAAGAGTCTATTTCATTCAATAAATGACTTGGCATTCCATGTGATTTTAATTATCCAGTCTTGCAGCTGTGTATTCGTTAACAACACCAAAAAGCACACCTACAATAGTAAAGGATATAGGACAACCGGTTTCTGTTGTAGGTACTCGAACATATAAAGTATCTTTCATCAGTAATAAATCCTTTTTTTTTATGTTGGTGAACTCTTTCCTTCTAAAAGCACCGGTAATACCAAAAATTAAGCTAACCCATACAAATTAATTAAATAAAACACAAGTTAAAAACTGTGATCAATTAATTCAAATACGAATAAAAACAAAATGTTTATTACTTTCGTAGCAAGATAAATAGCATCTGGTGCTTCACTCAAAAAAGTGATAATGTTGTCTTCGGAAAATACAGCTGATTTTTTTACCACATGTCTAGACATTTTCTTTTCCAAAAAAAAATGACTCTTTTGAAACTACTTTTATCAAGATGATGAAAAGCAGCAAAGGTAGCTTTTGATTAAGAGAAATACACCCACAAACTAGGAGGTGCGTAAGTTTGTGAAAGAAAATCGAAATAAACAAGAACTACGTTTGTTTGTACTAATCTTTTGGTGACGTCTGGTCTAAGAACCAACAATGAATGAGATGAAATATTTCCTTAAGTGTTTTTTTTTGGAAAAATTTATCACGTTTTAAGACACAGCATAATAACCCCAAACTTGGTGTGACTGCCAATAAAATTCTGTTTAAGCATAAAATTTCGATTGTATTGAAAATATTTAAGCCAATTTTTCATTTTTCAGAAGAAGGGGGCTATTTTCGATGATTGAATAAAAAAGGAATTGATTGTAGAATAATTATAGAAACAAAGTCATTACAAACATTGCAAAATGTGTCCTTCGATTTACTCATCAATTCATGTATTTTCCTTACTCCTATATTTTAAATATAATAGTAAACGAATTGACAATTTTTCATTAGTTGATCATAACTTAAGGCGTATATGCGTTATACGTAATCTTGATTTTTCGGTGCTCATATTGATTATTTAAAATTTTTCGCAAAATTGTTTGTATTCATTGTACTGGAACAATTAAACAGTTTCTGCGAAGATTGTTTGATATCGAAAGAAAAAAAAACGAGCAACTCGGACAGAACGGATATCTCCGGATACCTGTGAAAATTGATGCCAAGCTTACATTTAGATGACTTCCAGATACTTGAATTTGAGTTCATCAGAAAAAATTTCAAGAGACAAGTATTTTTTACTTGTTTTTGTTATTTGTTATGTTTTTACTGATCATAAACTGAGAAAAAAATTTACTTGATTGTACGTAATTCAATGACTTTTGGCTACATTCCAACTTATGAATATTTATGAATCATCTATAAATAATAAAAAAATGCAATGAAAAATAATTTCTAAAATATATTGTTGTCAGCAACGAATGGATGTAGTGACATTGATACGATACAAGAAATATCTCAAGGCATTAAAAAACTATTCAAAGATTGGAAAATGGAAATTGCAGAGGCCAATGAACATACATCTGCTTTTGATAAACCAGAGTTATCACTTGTCACATATACAACTAATGATAAGGACTTGAGCTACGAATACAAGTCAAGCGCTGTCGAATATTGGCGAAGTAGAAAAATAAAACAATTAATCTTAAACTCCGTTCAGCATAATTTTAAGGACATTCAATCAATACTAGAGAGGTTAACAAATTCGTAACATCTTGTTATTGTTAATTTGTTTCTAATGTAAAAAACAGAAATTGAATAAATGCTGTCAAACCTTTCACCCCGGATATTGAAGTAATAATTAAAAAAACAAGATTTACTCGAAACGAACATTAATCATATTGTCAAAAATTAGCTATTATAAAAGATTAAAGACCTATGTGTTGTGTAATGTCATTTTTCAGATATTTATTTGCTTTTGGAAAACCCACGTGGCGAAAAGCAAAAAAAATTTTAAAAAAAGAGTACATGACGTAAGAAGAGCGTTAGCTTTTCCAAAAAGGGAAAGACCATGCGAAAGGACTTGTGCGCGCCTGAAGCAAGGGACTTCTAATTATGTCACATTCGACTAAATAAATACGTAAGGTTTGATGCATCAGTCAGTTGTCGAAAAAGTAAGATCGAGATCAGATCGTCGTGGAACATCTCTTGAAATCGTAGGTCTTGAGTATTGTATTGATAATATTCGCGAGAAAAAGTGAATAATTGCGCTGACTGAAACATCGAATAAGGACCAATTAATTGTAATTCATCTCGACCAGAGTAATAGGAATCATCTGTTGGTAACGTTTAAATTGTTGTTATAATTTTTCAATAATTTTTATTCGATAAATTTTGTTATTGTTTTTATATAAATCACACATTTGCACTTTTTCTATCGAAAATCCCCTCATCCCTGTCTATTGGCCGAAAGGCTAGGACAAAAAAGAGGAACTTAAAGTCTCTAAGGTTAAGCATATGGTTTACGTATTGACACCTTTCAAGAGCAAAATTACATAACAGTTGATATACACGTTGAATTATTCTGAATAAGAAAAAATTTTTCAATACAAGAGATTTTTTGAAAAATAGATTACCTATCCGGGTTTTACTTGGACATAATTTTTTATTTTATTATTTTTTTGATTATAGTCTCATTTTTATATATTGTAAGATTGACTACTATTAATTTACAAAAGTGAAGACGTCCTGTCAACTCAAGTCTCAGTCAAAAACTGAGGATAAACAAACTCTACCCTCGTCTATTAAACATTAAATGACGGCATACAAATATTTTACACTTCTCCCCATCTTCGAAAAATTACCTATTAGTTGAGCACAGTATTGGATTAGGCTGAAATAAAATTAAGTTAAAAATAAAAATCTCTAAGTAAATAACTAAAATCTTAATTCAGAACAGTTTCAAAAACAATTTAAATTAAAACTTCAGTCTAGTTTCTAATACTGCTGCTCAACTCTGTCTGCTTTGAAAAAAATTAAAGAAATAATTAAGAGGGAGGAATTCTGCGGTGGGTAAAAACCTCCAAATAGACCAAAATGATCTAAATAGAACTATCAACGTGATTCTATACAATTAAAGATTTTTTAAGAACTAATCGTCCGTCAGTCAAATTAAAAATTGAAATTCTCATCGTCAATTCCCTTACCTTCCTTCATTTTCATCAGGAACAACCACTGGAAAGATCTCATAAAAACCCAAGAAGTAGGAAATACCAAGATCTGGAAGGTCACGGAACTAAACAAAATACAAGTTCCTTACAAAATCAAAGTTATTTGAAAATTTCGTTATTTACTCGTAAATTCATTGTTCAATTAATAATTAGGTTAAATGATCCAACTCAATTGAGTTGATTCTCCAAATTAATGACTGACTACGCATCCTTTTGAAATTAAATCTGACTCTTGAATAAATGATTCAGTATCATTATATTAACAAACTTCACCTTGCGCAAGGAATTTTGAAGAAATATTTCAATAGTTTCTGCTCACTGTGAGATTAAAACGAAAGATTAAAAACTAAATCAGTTGTAGAATTATCCATAGAAGAATTATCTGAAGGATTAATTCCTCTAAGAAGATCAATGGGCAATTTTAATTCACGGCCTAACATCGAAACAGCTGGTGGAAACTCAGTAGTTTTATGGCTTGAAGAACGATAGACCAATAAAAAAAAATCTACTTATCCGAATTTTTGTGATTTTTGCTAATATATTTAGACAAATATTGGAGAATAGTCCTATGCAACCTTCTGACTAAACCATTAGATTGAGGATAAAGAGGTGTGTTTCTGGTCTTTATAATACCAAAAAGACTCATCATCTCTTTAGAGATTTTAGATTCAAATTCTCTACCCTGATCAGAATAAATTTCAATACGAACACTACATCTACAAAATGTTTGAGTTACTAAAGCCTCAGCAACAGTAGAAGCCTGATGATTAGGCAGAAAGATTGCCTCAAAATATCTAGTAAAATAATCTGTAACAACAAGTAAAAATTTATTTCCAGAGGAGGTTTTAGTAAGAGAACCAAAAATATCAATGGCAACTCTTTCAAAAGGAGAACCAACGTTATAAATTTGAAGTTGACCACAAGATTTCTTATGAGGACCCTTTTTAGGGGTTTAGTTTGAGGCTTTAGTTTGAGGAATAACAACGTCAAAAATAATATGAGAAAGATTTGGAGCTTCCCGACGTTTAACTAAAATACCATTTTTTAGTTCTGAAGAATTTTAATAAAGTAAATAAATTTAAAAGTTAGTATCCAAATGTGAAACATCATTAAACGCGGGAACTTTATTCTCCTTTTTGAATTTGATAATTAAATTCCAAATTTTAACGTCATTTTGAAATTTGATCCAATCGAATCATTGTTAATTTCATAAACGCCACGGAAAATATGCCTACTATCATATTTTTCATCAGAATCTATTTTGAGACATTTTTTACAATCACATGGACGCTGAGATAGACCACCAGCATTGCCATGTTTATAACCAGGCCTATGTTGAACTTCGAAATTATATTGGAACAAGATTTCTAACCGACGAGCTACTTTATCTTAAGAAAGTAACCAAGTTAGATAAGCATTATTAGTTTTAACAGTGAACCTCTTGCCAAGAAGACAATGACGAAAATGCTAACAGAAATAACAATGGCTAATAATTATTTTCTTGTAATACAGTTGTTACGTTCACGATTATTTAAAGTTTTGCTAAATTGAGCAATAATAACTTTTTCTTCATAAACAGTCTCACCATTTGTAATAAGTAGAATCTTTTGAGATAACACAGCACCATTTATTTTTAGGAACAGACCAATTAATAATGGCAAAAATTTTATCGGGAGAACTCTTCAGTCCTTCACCAGAAACTACATGTCCAAGGAAAATACCTTTTTTTGGAAAAATATACATTTCTCAGGATTTATCTTAAGAGAAGCTAGTAAAAGTCTTACAAAAGAGATTTGAAGATAAGTAAAATGTTCATTTAGACTTTTACTGAAGATAATAATGTCATCCAAATAAGCTGAACAAATTTTACCGAGAAGACATTTTAAAACTATGTTCATAAGTTTAACGAAGGTGGCTGGAGCATTACACAAGCCAAAAGGAAGAACCTTAAATTGTCAAACCTCATTCCAAATACAAAAAGCAGTTTTAGGTCTATCTTCCAGAGCAACTTCAACTCGCCAACATCCACTTTTTAAATCAATGGTAGAAAACCATTAAGCACCAAGAACCATATTCAAGATGTGTTCTTAATGTGGAATTGGTGTTGAATCCTTAACTGTGACATCGTTTAATTTATGATAGTCAACACAAAATCTGATTTCATCACCTTTTCTTGGAACAAGAACAATAGCAGAAGCCCAAGGACCATTACAAAGTTCTCTTGCGTTCGCTGTTTCTCAGTTGCGGACGAAAAGCAATAAACCGTCTCAGTTGCGGAGGGGGTTTTGACCATCGTCGTCTCAGTTGCGGACGGGATCTTTCCAGGTAATTTCCATGGTCTTTGGCGTTGTCTCCTCCTACGAGTCCAAAAATCTAAAAGTGGGGAGGAGTAGGTGGGAAAAGTGATGCTGATTGGTTCGGAGAAAACTTTTTACTTGTAATTAATGCAAGTAAAGCTCCGAGCAAAAGCATCAATCGATTCTGAAAATTCGGCGAATCATGGAGACGATGCTGAGTGAGAAAGGTCGAACATTAATTGTCATCGATAGCTTCAAATTCCGGTTTCATAGAACATTGAAAGGAGATCTTCAGCGCTGGGCTTGCACTAACAAACAGTGCAAGAGCTTCCTTAAGATGACGGATGCGAACGTCATCTCGGAAAGATCCGGAGACGGACACACGCATAAAGCTGAAGATCTCCTTCGATTAAATGTGCAACATTTAAATAATAGCTTAAAACGGAAGGCCATGGATGATGTTTCTGTTTGTCCATCAAAATTAATTCAAACGGAGCTGAAGTCGAGGGACGTAGATACTCTGACCACTAGTCATCTTCAGCAACTACGAAAAAATCTTTCGAGAAGCAGACTGGCAATTTTCCCGAAAATTCCAAAGACATTTGGAGAAACCCATGATGCTGTTGATAAACTAGCAATCATCAGCAATAAGGGTGAAAATTTACTCTCCGCGAATGACCGGAAAGCCAACATTATACTTTTTACGACTTCCATTAATTTATCGGCACTGTCAGAAATGGACCAAATATTCATCGACGGAACTTTCTACAGTTGTCCTAAACCGTTCAAACAAGTATTTATCATTCACGGTCTGCGTAAAAATATTTTTATGCCTTTGGCTTTTTTTCTCTTGCCCGACAAATCCAGCTCGACTTATGAACGAGCTTTTCAAATCATTCTTGAACGTATTGGTGCTTTTAATTTGTCTTTCAATCCATCTTTGATCCTCGTAGACTTCGAAAAATCCATTCATATAGCTCTTAATCGAGTTTTCCCTCGTTCAAAAATCATTGGGTGTTGGTTTCATCTAGGCCAAAGTTGGTGGCGTAAAATTCAAGATCTCGGCTTAGCTGCTGAGTACCGAACAAATAATGATTTGTCAAATTTCCTTAAAATATTTTTCGGACTTCCTTTTTTACCAGCTCAAGAAGTCAGTGACTGTTTCACTGATGATATTATGAGTATACTTCCAGATGATAAAAGAGTCGTAGGTTTCTGCGACTATGTTCTCGAAAACTATATTAAACCAAATTCGCCATTTCCTCCCGAAATTTGGGCTCAACATTCCGAGACAACTCGTCGCACAACAAACAATTGTGAGTCATTTCATTCTAAATTAAATGCAATGTTTAACTCCGCGAACCCTAATTTGTTTCAATTTTTAGAAGCACTCAAATCGATTCAGACCGATATTTATATTAAACTTCGAAGTTCAGCGACGACATCCAAAAAAACCCAGGAAAAGGAGAACTTTCTTCGAGAACTCATGCTGAAATATGAAATGAAAATAATTTCTAGATTGGACTTTGTCCAAAAAATTTCTAAAAAATTCCTACCGAATACTGCTCCTTAGACAGCAGCTCCAATCAAAAAATGGCCTTTTTAAGGGCCACAAATATATCCTACCGAAAACCTCATGTTCTAACAAAAGTGTTTTAGGGCAGAACCAACTTGCCAAGTTCTTCAAATAATGTAGAAAAGTCTTACATTTTGATCGTCGATCAGCGTTCACGTCATCTGTAGGGTAGCGCATATTTTTTTGCAGGCGGAGCTAATTTTAAATTCTTTTTTGGTACTTGAATATTCCCTCAATGACCCCGTCCGCAATTGAGACTATGATGGTCAAGACCCCGTCCGCAACTGAGAAATTTTATTGCTCCATTTTTGGGCCTCGTCCGCAATTGAGGTGCAGCCATTGCGTTCTGTTGTTTCATTTCTTCCATAATTGAATCAACTTTATCCCTATAATGTAAAGAATACGATGAGGAGCCTGTTCAATAGAAAGTGCATTTCCAAAATTTATTTCATATTGTAAAATTGCGCACTTTGGTGAATCAAAAAAAATTTTCGCACAAATATCTACATTCTTCAGTAATAGTCCTTCGAAACGGAGTTTATCACTGTGTATTTTGAAAACCGAAAATTATTGATTGGGTTGATTTAGTTAGAGCTAAAAGATCGATAGCGATTGAGCTACGCCGTAGGATGTGGTCAGGAGAGGTGCACATACACAATAGACATTTTTTTTGAGCTTAATTATAGGTTTTATAACAAAAATAAAGTATTTTTCACGTTAACAATGACTTATTAACAATTTACGAGCTTAACTGAACTTTATCGAAACTGAATAGAATTTATCAAGAGCTTGAGATGATTAGGATTTGCAAAATAGGAGCGAGCGATAATCGAGCACGTGTACTTGAGCGTCGCTTGAGCGTTAATGGCTGCAAACACGTTGTAGCCGGCGTCGGTAGACCTAACACAATGATAGAGCAACTGTCATTGGTTAGATTGGAGAAGAAGAGCTAGAATTCGCCGAGCGCTGAAACAAGAGCTAGGATAGGGCGAACGGATCGGGTGAGCTCGACTGAGCACGAGCTGGGACGAGAGCGAGTCCAACTGACAGGTTGCGATTAACCTCTCGCAACACACTGTCATCCAAAAATTCTAAAGATCCTTCGTACAAATCTAGAACAAATTCTGGAAGTTTATTCGAAAAAGAATTAATTTGAAACAACTTTATTACCTTCTAAGAATTTTTTATTAAAAAAATCTTTGAATTCAGTAAATGAACCAGAGTTGATTAAGAAATCTAATCCTAAAATACATTCTTCTTTAATTTCAGCGAGAACGATCTTTAAATTAACCTTAATATTAGAAATCTTGATTTGAGCAGTCTCGATAAAATCAAAATCAAATTTATCACCAGAAACTGTAAATATAGAATAAGAAACAGAAGATTAAAATTTCATTGAGCAAAAATAGGTCTGAGCACACATTATCTGTGCTAACATGACGAACTTCCCATTAGTAATTGTTTATCACAAATTTTAATAGTTATAATTAATGTTTGTTGGAAGCATCCAAATCTATGTGACAAAAACATTACTTATTCAATAAATACTTATTGTTATAAAAAATCTGTAATCGTTGAAAGTCATATTTGGTTGTGAACAATAATGTCTTGTCAGTATCGACTCAATTTTCAAATGAAATTGTTATTGTTTGAGTTAAAAGTATTTTAAATATTTAATCTCTTCATTTTTTTATTAGTTATTTTGTTATAACAAAACAACAGCTCTACCACATTTGTTCAGATTTTACTCAGATCTTCTTTATGATAATATCTTTCGAATTAATTTTGGTTGAAGTCGATATCTTAATCCGTTCTCGAGATATTATAAACGGAAGAAACGCTGACGTCCATACATACATACACTTTGGTGCAAAACTGAACCAATGTCTTTAAAATAGGTAATAACTTTCATTTCTTTTGTTTTTAAAACTGTAGCGACGTGTTTACTTACTACACGCAAAAAGAAACCGCACGTACTGTCTGTTAATCAAAGTAGAAACGCGTTTGAACTTGTTTATTTCGTTGAGTGTGTGACTCAGTTATGCACCGCTACTTGACAAAGCAACGTATTTATTTCTTTGAGCGATTAAATAAATCAATAATACACAAATTTATACCGAAACCGCTTATATATTTAATATTTATACTCAAATATGTAATATAAATACAGTTTCAATTGGTTTTAAATATAAGGCAGTTTTCAAGATCAATACGTAATAAAATAAAAGAGATGTTAATCGAAGGCAATAGTACACGTCAAATGGCTGCAATATTAAATGTGAGTCAAAGTACAGTTCAAAGGATAAGAAAGACGTGCAAAAGTGATTTAAAAAAAAAACTTGGTGGTCGGCCGAGGAAGTTAAGTATTAGGGACAGTCCAGCTTGTTTCTCAAAAGTTTCAACTATTACTGTGGCCAGCACAAAGTCCAGACTTAAACCCAATCAATTCTCAGTTTGAATTTGCCAGCTGACAGGAACTTCGGCGGCCTTCTTGGGACTGGGTCGATAACCAATCGACCAAATAATCAATAATTGTTAATCTAGTCACTCATTTGACTAATTTTCAGTGTCCTTTTTGACTCATGAAGTTCCTGTCGCCATTCTTTCACTGTTCTCTTTTACGTGTACACGCCATTCACATTCTTTTCCAGACAATCTTGAGGTTTTGAGTCAATCATTAGTGCTAGTGCTATTCTAAATCACTAGAAATATTCAATTGTTATTCTACAATCAAAATCAACTAACATTTCAAGACATTCCATAGTAAATTTACGAAATTACATTAAATTCATTTTGCATTGCATTGAAAGGCTGACGCCACATGCACAATCATATTCTTGCTCAACTCTTGTTCTCTATCTGATGAAAAGACGCGTTAAAAGTTCTTCGAACTGCATAAAACTACTAAAAAAACAATGCAATAGTTATTACTTCACCTTGTCTAATGGAGAAGATAGAGTAATTACAGTTAATATTACATACTTATGTTTGACTATTCAGCAATTTTCAACTTCTTTACATTTATTCAAGGTCAACTATCTCAATTTAAAAAGTTTATTTTACATAAAACCGCACTTCGAACGTACATGTGAATACGATGTAAAAGAATATACATTGACGGACAGAAGTGTAATCTATGACTCTAGAAATTACTTTTTTGTTATCTCTTGTAATTGCGTCATAAACCTGTGTTGAAAAAAAGACAAAATTTTATCAACCAATTTTGCATTGAAAAGTATATTCACAAGTAAACTAAACTTTATTTATTTAGAACTGGCAAATACACACGACTTTGTCCACGTAATGTGTATAATCACGTTGAAAAAACTCAAATTTATCAAAAAGATCCCGTTTTTTATTATTTATAACAAATTCAATTTTTGTAAATAGAAGGAGTATGTGTTTAATTCATGTAACACAGTTGGTAACATTTTTTCAGCAAAAGAAAAAATTACGCCTTAGAAGAACTCAAATATCTTGCATAGATCTTTTTTTGCATTGTTTATGGCAAATTGAATTGTTATGAACAATTTACATAAAAAAAAGTAGCCTTATCGGATGAGCCGTTTCGGAAATTTGCGCAAATTGACAGATAGATTTCAAATACTTTTTACAGAATGCACGACGCGTAAGTGTAACTATCGACCAAAACAGATGAAGTATAACACAGTAGGCCGAATTCTAAGCCCTGTAACTGAGGCTACAAAGTTAAAACATGATATGCAGGACCAGGTGCACCTGGTTAATTGAAGTTGGACTCGTAGCGATAGTTCAGGGTTGCAAGCTAGTTACGTGTATCCTTGTGTATTTTTTAACGCACAAAAATTGTTCGTCCTAGGTAGCGCTGTTGCGGAATCATTATATCTCTCCAGAGTTACGCTCTATGGGCTTGTCCTACTTGTTTGAATCGTCCTTCTCAGGACGAAGACGCACGACACTTCAGAAAATATAATAAATGAAATTTTAGAAAGCTCCACTCTTAATGTATCTTTAAATGTGCAAGTTTCTCATCAGTAAATAAATACATTCGCATATTTATAACAACTGTTCTTCTTTTTAAATGATTTAAAAATGAATGACTACATCATATATTACATTACAGATTTCTTTTATAGCTTAGAATAAAATATTACTTTTACCTTGTAAGTACCTCCGAGTAAGTGCATCAGTCACTCGAATAGAATGTTCAGAATCAGTCGTAATAGTTGATGATGGATTCGTATCGTGAGAATCTATTGAACCGGGAAGAAAAAAAGTTGAATCAGCTCTTGACATCCCGGTTATTAAAGGTGGGAGTACCCATGAATGCCCTGGAATTGCGGTTGACGGCCAATTCATTGAGAGATGAGGAGAACTTGGATGGTTATGGACAGATTGTAAATATGAATGAGTTGCACTTGAGTATAAACCGTATCCTGCGACTCGTGCAAATTCCGAAGCAGCTCTTTCAGCTGCTCGATTTCTTAATATCCTATTTATACTACTAACAGACGGTGCAGTAGTATTACTGCAAATACCTGAAAAATTATAAGAAAAAATTACTCAATATTTTTTAATAAGGAAGATCATGAATTCATTTCCCATAATAAAATAATGTTTTATGACGTCATTTCCTCCAAAAAAATATGACGTATTATTCTAAGAATCGCAAGACGAAGAAAATTGCGTTGTTAGGAAATGTGTTTTGGAAATTGACCTCTGAAGTGAGATATATAAGACAATAAAGACTTCTGACATGTCAGTTTAGTCACAAATGTTATCGAATTCAGAGCTAAGTTAACGCCTTTTACTAAAAAATACAGTAATGCATTGCTGAATAAATGTGGATAACATAAGAATTGCCAATCATACCCACAATTCTAAGAAAAAAATGGCAGAATTGGAAACAACAAAGCCGTATAAAGTAACAGGGCTGAAAATGTTCCTGGACTTCATCAAACGCAATAAGTTGGCACTTTACTACTTTAGTGGAAAATAGAATAACTCCAAATTCATTGACATACATAAAGAGAACATCTTAAATGATTGTACAAAGCAAGACAATTAATTCAACAAAAAGTACACTTCAATGCATTCGAAATAATGTAATCAAATTCATGTTAATAATTCATTTACTTGTAGCACCCTCTAACAGACGATAAATTAATTGCTAAATTTTTTCTGAAAATCAAATCGTGCACCCTCCACAATAGCAGCGTCATACAATAGAGAATATTGGTAATAATTAGACGGAGATTTTGAAGAACTTAATTTAAATTACCGAAATAACAACGCCCTTCGGTAAAGAGGTAAGTAACAGTTACTGACGAAAGTTTTTGAAAATTCAAATTTTTTACCCGCTGTAGCAGCGCCATCAAGTAAAAAATATCAGTAATAATTACCGACAGCAGATTGATACAGCGTCATCCAGCAGTAAAATTGGTAACTATACCCAAAATAAATGGAAATCATATGAATATTTTAAAATGTGTCGACGATGTTACGAGCATCATCCGCCGAAGGACGACTGTAATCATAGCTCTGTTCCATTCGTTAAGGATTCTTGAATGTGTACAAAAGAATAAAATGTTCTTTGTAAAACTTGTTGTAGAAAATAAAAACTGTTTTTTACATGATTAATTTCGTTTTTTTTATATAATTAATTTTTCTTAATAATACAGGATTAACGCTAATATTATATTTGTCTATTTTTGATCTAAATCTTTCCGCTTTTCTAATTGTGTTGAAGTTTTCACTGTCCACACGGTTTTCGTTGTTATCGGTAACGATAGATATTTATAAATTTTTCATGATCGAAAATTCTCTGTTATTGGCGGATTCTTGGCAATATAATAATTATTTCTTTTTTATATCTGATGCTGTGATGCATCAATTTTATAGCTTCTTGTTAGTATTTTAGTAATTTTATCTCGTTCATTTATATTGTAATAAAATTTATTATTTCCATAATCAATATTTACAATAGAGTTAAATATTAATAATTCAACAAGACCCAGTACATAATTTTTTGTTCTTTCGAATTCAATAGGTGGTAACTAATGTACCTCTAATGTGGAAGACTGACAAGACAGCGTTTTTATTGAACGAAAAATTCATGACTGAAGTACTTTCACTCATTTTTACTTCTTATATAGCTTTTGAGATTAAATTCCATACCAAGTCTCCAGACGGTTTGTCGAATAATCTTGTTGCTTCGTATGATTATTAAGTAGGCTACCAACATCGAGATATTTTTGAAGTCAAGTTGAAGGTTTTAAATTACCGAAACTATCGGAACATATTGCTTTCTTCCCTCGTTTTTTATATGCCACCCAGAGAGTTCCAGGTCCATCTTTATCATCAAGGTTAATAATAGCTGACTCATTTTCCCATGGTTTTGATTTCGGTAAATCATTTCTTATAAAAACTCTATGAAAGTATGGAATTTTCATGATTTTTGCATTACTCGAAATGCTGATTTTAGTTAATGCTCGATGTGGTAGCTCTATACGTTTTTTTCACTGGTTTCAAAGTAGACCATATCTTCGTTTTTAACGTTTAAAACATAGACCTCTACTAAAGGCTTCTATTTTTCGATTGTGACATTTTGCTTCATCCAATTGACGGTGAGCAGCTTTAGCATCATTTGCAAACTGCCTTTGCAATGCCTGAAGCTTTACCAGCTGAAGTTCCAATTGCACGTAGATATTAGTATAATTGGTAAAACACCGCTAACTTCAGTAGGCACATGTAATACACGAGGAACTCGAACACTTATCTTTCCACCAATTTCTTTTTCTGCTTTTTTTGCAGCTATTAATGCAAATTTTATAGGATTTGCACCGGAATTCATTATAAATTTTGCAGAATCCTTAATTTGCCTCAGGGATTTTTTCGTTAAATCCTTTCCTAATTTTCTGTTCAAACCCATTCCGAGTTCTGATTTAAGTTTTATGATATTTGTAACTCCTTATGCAGCAGCTATTTCACTTAAATTCGTATCTTTAGCAAAAAATCTTTGTCAAGCTTTTTCAGCAGGTACTCTATCAGCTGTGTTTCTTGCTTCTGCGTTTTCTCGATTTGTCAAATATGCAATATCATGCTCTCTACACGCTGCATCCAATGAATTTACACCAGTATCACCACGTTCTAGTCGTTTTTGTATCTTTTTTCCATGTCTACAATACTGATATCCAGGAATGTGTAACTCGAATATCAGTGCATTTAAGATAGTATTGACTAAGCCGGTGCTACGTCTGTACGGTGTCATAACCTGAGTCATACAGAAATAATTTCCATACAAATCGCACAATTATACTCTAGCTCTTCAGTTGAAATCGAGATAAAGTTTGAGTAATAAAGAACTCAATTAGCGGTGTCGAATTTCGACAACGTTGTGCCACAAACAGTCAAAATTCAACATCATGGTAATTTATTACCGTGTAGCGTTCGTGACGTGATATGTGGTCCCGCAAATTGCCGTCAAACAAATGCTCTTTTAGCTCTTATTATACACTCGAATAGATTACGATTAGGAATATTACGATAACGAATATGAGTTTTTAGAAAAATTACTAAAATCTGTAAAAGGTTTGGGTTATTTCCTTTTTAATGATCATGAAGAAGTTGCGAAACCAGAGCAAGCAAAACCTAATTCAATAATGATATTCAATGACGTAGCGTGTGAGAAACAAAGTAGTACAAGGGCTTATTTTTGAATGGGACGACACGGAGATGTTGAAAGCTTTCATCTCTGTCAAACGTAACTTTGTTCCAAATGTTGGAATGATAAGTATGTAGGAGCTACAAGCTTCCAAGGAACACATGATGATACTGTTGATTATGATGTGGATAACAATGAAATAATGTCAATAAATTGACATTGTAGTTAATCTATAAATATTATTTTCAGAATAATCAGAAGTGTCATATTCCTGAATGTATCATCTATGTGTACATTTGTAAATATAGAGTTTGTGTTCTCCACCTTCCCTCCCATCTCGGGATTAATTTCATATCTTTGTAATTACGGAAATTTTCCATGGTTTTTCCATGAACAGCATTATTCATCAGTTTGTAAAAATTTTTCGAATTTATTTTTTGATTGCTTTCTCATATTTGTATTTATATCTATGGATTTTTTTAACCAAGCAGATTGCTTGAATTTTAAAACTCGATGATTTTTTTTAATTTTTACACTGTTACAATACGTGAACGAAGCATGACCCTCCGAGACAAGTGGCGACATCTGTATCGTCAAAAGGAACTACAAAGTTACTCATCACTCCATCTGTGGGAGCCAACACTCCTAGCCCTGTTGCAGGACAAGCAGAGGATCACCGAAACCAGCCGTCGGTATAGAAGACTCCTGGACGACCACCCAAGGTTACAAATGGACATGACTACCAGCTTCAGTCAGGAAGGCGCTGCAAGAGCGGAGTGGGTGGAGCTCCTACATGGAAGGGGGTCCCGCCAAAACGAGCCTCGAGCACGCCGACGAGAAATCACAGTAGTTGTTGGGCTTCCGCCGTTGCTGCGAACACACGAAGACGAAACGCTGCTCTTTGACTGTAACTAATTAACATCACGACAAGTAAAGTCAGTCCGGGAGTCGGAAAACAAGGTCGGATTCGTGGCATCCACGACGAATCGCTGTCCAGGTGCTAGGGAAGTCGCTGACGAGACTCTGCAACCTTCAGGGAGGCGCCGGGTAGCCAAAGAGTTCATCAGGACTTTCGACAACGAGTAATACCAGACCTGTAGTCCCGACCAGGGCGAAGTAACAGCATCTCCAAGAGAAGAGGACACTCACTGATGAGCTCACACCTAATACAACCTCATTGTTCAAGGGCATTAGGGCGAGTCCGTGAGAAGACGTGGAAACACACTTTGTAACGCCTGTCCGATTCTTAATTATACAAATCAGAATTGTAAAACAATTAAATTGGAGAAATAACAATTGTTAACTTCGCCGTCCCGTACCCGGGTCATCAACTCGCTTTTGTCTTAAACATAACTTATTGTAAATTAGCTTATAAGGTACAATACAGCTCGCTTCAGGACGCGGGGGGATAACCCTACGAATTATTGTCTGGAAATCATTCTTTTATAATAAAAGTTATTCTATTTCAATATTTGCTTGGAGAAATTATCCCAGTCAATCCCTTGCGTACCCTTATTTGCATGCTTTACAGGAGTGGAGACATTCCAGGGGAAGTGACACTGCTATTACAAGGGCATTTGTCCCGAATATTCTTTTTGCATCGTTCTCGTCGTTGTTCAGCACGTCGGTGCCCAAGAAGATCTCACCAAGGTCGTTCATCAAATCCTTTCGTATCATTTACTTTGTCGTAGCAGATCTGTGACGATCAACAGAAATACAATTCCTGATCAGGTAAGTGAGAATACACAATATCTTCTTGAAGCCTCTACAGACAGTTAATTTATTCAAGGTCATACTAGAATAAGCCAACCAATACACTACTGCAAAAACCTGGTACACCAGATTTCCATTTTTAACCTCTTTTACCCTGAGATAATTGCATTAGACGCCCCGTTTCCGTTCCAAAAGTCTGAACACTGAGCCTATTCGAAGCATTCCTACAGTTACTGAATTTTCCCTTGGATTCTCTGACGGAAACATTCTCGCGCTTTTCCCAGAGCCCAAATATACATAACCTCTCCCCATTCAAAAGTCCAACCGCCAATTTATCTCAACACCTAGATCAACACACTGCTGTAGGTTCCTATAATGTATAGCATACTCATTTTTAAGTAGTAATGTTATCATTATCTTTGTATTTTTGCTATCAGGTGGTTTCCAATATTTTGGGCAAAGCGGTAAATGTTTATGATGTTCATGCAATGACTATAGAGAATCTAAGTCTACCTTCCAAAATATAACCGATTGGTGAATCTTTGGGAAAATTTAAAATCAAATGATTGATATTATCGCAATCAAATTTTTCAATTACTCATCTCAAAGAACCAGTGGGAAAGTATTCACTCATTCCTGCAACATAAAGATTATTTACATTGAAATACATTAAGTAAGATTTATCTTTGTTTGGATCAAAATCATCTCTCATAAAACGATTATTAGCTTTGCCATATCTATTGTAACATTGTGACACACCTCCTCTTATCCCTGTCTTAATGAAATTGAGCATTTCAACATCTTGCAGAGGATCGAGTTCTATTTTTGCATATTTCAGCATTGCATCAAAAGCTAAGCCAGGTCCAGTTAGGCAATTTAAAGGGTCTAAATTGCACGCATCTAAACAATTTTTACGAAAGTTTTCAAAGATGTCTGCTAAGAGCAAAACAACAGTTTTCAAATATAAATCCGAATAATCATCTAGAGTTTTGAGCTGAAACTCATTTTACACAGAAGTGTATGTTGATAATCTTTATCTGTAATTTTTGTATCATTTAATTTAAAATAAAACAATGATTGAGCAGATGGATGGATTTCATCAAGTTTATCCCAATTATGAAGATAGTTATAGGGCAAAATTCCCTTTCGCACTACTAATTGAGACTGTTCAAGATCATTATAGAATCTTTTCGTAATATTCTTATTATCATCATGCAAACATAAAGCTAATTGTTCAATGCTACTTGTCATAAATTTGACCGCTATGTTACAAGTTCTTTTTCTACTGTTTCTGTTAAATTCTTTTTTACTAACACTCTCTGTGAAAGCTGTATATTTTTACTTGTTAATTGGTAATAGATCAACTCTTTTAATCATATCCTGAAAGATTGTGGAAAATCAGTGGAATAATATAGAAACATTGATTATTTGAATTACATCTGTTGTAGGCAGGGCCACGATAATTACCAGTGAAATGACAATGGTTACAAACTGTTGTTTCATTATTTAAAAAATTTTACTACAGATGCAACAATGGTTCCATTAGCACAACATCTTTAATGGTTTTCTGTATATGTTTAGATAATTTTTTAATTCTAAGACAAACCAATTAATGCAATTATCACCACGTTTCAAATACAATCTAGATCGAGATTCATCAAATAAACAATGAACATAGAAATCTACACTTCATGGAATATGTTTTTGCATATCATCGTCTGGTCCGAGAATTCGTTCAAGATCAGCATAAACTATAAATGGAATTTGTTCTTTATTTTGATAATTTTTAAATACCATTTTTTCATCACTTAGAGAAAAGGTGATTGCTGTATTATTCATTTTAATGTAGTCTTTTTGATGATTTATAAATGACTGTTTAATTTTGAAATAACACAAGCATCTACCACATAGAAATTTTTTCGTTTTACCATTAGAAATTTGAGAACTAATCAATCTAGAGTGATCTTTGATTAATCAAAAATGATACATAGGTTTTATATTATTATCTTTATCAGCCTCAACATTACTCTCGACCATTAACAAATGTACACATTTTTCATGAGCTTATTTACTTAAATATTATGGAACTATTTCATCTTTATTATTTAATTCATCAATATCAATAGATAGACCATTGTCTAATTCAAATTTAAGAGTATCATGCAAGGTTGTTGGACAAGTAATATTTCGATTGTGAGCGAAGAGTTGGGTTATATTATTGTTTTTTTCGGAAAAAGTAAGTCACAATTCTACAAAATTGAAGAGTTTAAGAATTTTCTAAAAGGAGATGAAAAAAGTGCAACAGTTTACTAGTATTATGTTCATCAAATGCTTTTTTCTTATCAATATGGTAATAAAAATCCATTGAGTCTTTATAGATTTATGCTAAAAATTGCCAAAGAAGCTGAAGGAAAAAAATTATTCATTCCTTATGAAGGTAGTAATTTTGAAGAATCAAAGTTGAGGAAGTTACAGATCAAAAATTATATCAACTCGAATTCAATTGGATGCTAAAAGAATCAAAAAAAAGTTGCCTATGGTCCAAACAAAGAGATATATTGTTCGAAATATTTTCTAACAAACTTGTACTAAATAAATATTAATGAACCAATGATTGTATCAATTTCTATTCCCATTAATAACTTAAAATATTTATCTTCTATCATGACAGAAGTTCTAAATGTATTTTGTAACATTGAATGTATTTATGTCATGAAATATTGTTAAATAAAATAGTGTTGTTATTGCAAAATAAACTTTTTAAACAATAACATCCAACTTGTGGGAAATTAATACTTATCGTTTAATAATGATGTACAAAAATTCAAAATAGTGATAAACAGTAATTATAATAATGATTTGTCATAGAAAACTTGTATAATATTCGATAATAACCTTTCAGAACCCTTCCTATAAGAAAAAAATCTCACACCTACTTTTAACTCTAATAACTTGATGATTTTAAATGGAATGACCCCTTTAAAATTTTTGTATCTTCTTCAAAATATGAGTTGGCAGGGTGAAGACTCTCAAGATTTTGAAAATGAACAATTTGATGTTGAAAATAGTAATCAATCCGATGCATCTTTTAAACATAGTGAGCATAATACAGGGACTGAGCAGTCAAATCATGAAAGAAATGTTAATGATATAAATATCAGTGATGAATGTCTTAAATATTGTACTGTAAAGGACTCGACTTTGTGGTCCCCGAATCTACGTAAAAATAAAAGAAAAAACAATTACAAAATATTGTCCTAAAGTTGTCATGGGTTAAAAGTGAGGCTAAAAATTCCATGTGTGTTTTTCAGTGCTGAGAGTTGTTTTTTAGTGACAATATGATTGGAAACAAGAGGAAATTGCCTGCTCAATTTTAAAACATTCGAAATAGAGAAATTTTTATTCGTAAATTTGCTATTCATGCCAACATTTTATGCAAGACTCGCCCCGAAATTGATCAGAGTACTGATGTGAAGATGAAACCATCGATTCAAACCATGCATAACGCAACTAAAACCGATGTTGATGTAGTTGATAAGCTGAAAGCAAACTATTCTGTGGGTCGTGAGACTTATCAATGGCCAATGTTCATTTTTTATAGTCTTCTCAACATAGCTGGAATTAATACTGCAATTATTCACTGCCAAAATAATGAAAAGCATATCATTCAAGGAGAATTTCTTCGTCAATTATCAATGAAGCTTTGTCGTCCACACTCGATAACTCGGAGTAACGTCCCATTGTTGTCTACAGAACTTCGCAATATTATCCGAAAAGTAGCTAATTTAGATCTAAGTAAAAACGAGGAATTAGACAAGAATAATAGTTTATGCTTTTTTTGTCCAAGACGAAAAACTCAAGAACCAAAAAAATCTGTTCAATTTTTTCAGACCCTATTTGTCCTAAGCATTCTATTTTATATTGCATCGATAGCCTAGGACAACTAGATAAAAATAATAATTAGTAATCCTATACTAAGTTCTTAAAATTGTACTTGTGATTTAAAGACTTGCGAAAAATAGCTTTATTTCGTAATAAATGTACATTTATTAATTTTATAATGAAGAATTGGAAAGTCAAACTAATTTTTAATGATTTATTTTTATCTAATTTGATTTTGGAATTTTCAGTTCACTCATTGAAATTTAAGTTTCATACTTATTACGTGCATGCGTAAAATAACCGGCATTTAAAACTTCAGTAACAAATGTATAATTTACCTCATTATGTCGAGATTGTTACCTCAGAAAGTATTGAAGAGTGATATTATTTATCGTTAATATTACCTATCAGATAGAACTACAATAAATGTAGGTTTCGCACACAACGTGCAGCGAATTTTACAGTGCTTATGTGTCCATAAACACTTATACAATTAAACGTCTTCTAAAAATATACTAGCAGACAGCCGTGACTTTGTCCAAAAAAATAGTATTTATTTAAGTATAAGTTGAACTGTTAGCAACATATTTTTTCTTAATTGAACGATATGTGACAAAAAACAAATCAAAATTTCGTTGTAATACTTGATTTTTGATCATTTATTACAAGTTTACTTGTTATAAACAGGTTTGTTTATATTTATTATATATAAAGTGTCTGTTTACATTTATGTTACAGGATTGGTAACTTTTTTTGGTGAAAGAAGCAATTTCACGTTGGAAAAACTCAAATACGTTGCATCGATTCTGTTGTCAATTGTTTACAACAGATTCAATTATTATAAATAGAAAAAAAAACCGTTTCTATTCATGTGACATGGCTAGTAGTTTTTTTCAGTATCTAAAAAAATTCTACGTTAGAACAACTCAAATTTATTGCATGGATTCCTTTTGCATAAAATATAATTATATATATTTATATATATAATTATCATACACAACCGCCTCTACACGTCTGCCAAGTTTGGTCGCAATCGGATTTTTCCTTTCGATCAACTTAAGCCGTCAATGAGAACACTGCAATAATAACTCAAACCTCAAATCCGTAATTATTAATGAATCAATACATTTTAACAGTTTTATAAATATTAAAGGCTAGATATAATATGAAAAAAGATTACACATTGAAGTCAGTGAGTGCCAACTTGAGAAAACGGGGAGCGTCCGACTTTTACCCATGGGAGTAAGAATGGCTGAATGTTTTTCAGAAAACTTCCAACTTTTAATCTTTGAAGTCAAGTATCTTTTCAATGAATTTTTGAAAAATCGTTATCTATGAAGCATATAAAAGCTCTAAGATGATTTATATGGCAAATGTCAGTATAATTCACTTCTACCTTTCATAATCGTCAAGTAAGTGAAACAGGAAAATGATAATAGATACAGAAAAATGTGGGTACAGCGCAAGGATGACATGCTGGTTGAGCGTTTTAGAGCAAGTTTCTTCAGCTCACACCACACAGCTGTACAAGAGAGCCCGAGGACTCAAGAGCGATAATTTGAATACGTGTTGCAGATAAATTGCGGTGATGCTACAAGCGAGCCTTTCGCAAGGTACTTAAGAGTATGAAACGCCAGTAGAGTCGATAAAGTCTATTTACTTCACGAATATATTAATATTATCCCGTAAAAATGACGGACAATTATTAAATATTAATTCGACTGTCTAAATCACAATTTTTATTTTCAGTATAGACTCTAACAAACAAGTTTCACATTAGAAAACTTGTTTATAAGAATCTATATTTATAATGTAACTTGTAAGTCAGATGTTTGGATTAATTTTCACAAATTATTATATAATCACACAAAATATTATAATTCTGAACTAAATTATAAAATAAAGTACATAATATATGAAATAAGGGAAGAATTATTTGTTCACAATAAAAGCATACATCTCCAAAAATAGCAGAAAAATATGTCCGTATTACTTCTCAAAATTATTAAAGTTAGTAACTATTTACTCCATGAGTGTAAAAAACATTATAACTATTTATATTGATCATTTCAATGGTCAATAAAGGAGATGAATGAAAAAGCAAAGTTAACGTTTACATTATAAACTACATTCATCATCATCTTTATCAAAATCATTAGAAGGACTTTCATCATCATTACTATCATTAAAATCTGAATTATTTTCATCGATATCGATATTAAAATTATCATCATCATCAACAATAACAGCAATAGAATTGTCGTTATGTATGCTATTATTATCACCATCGTAGCCTTCGCTATCAATGTCTGTCTGTAATCCACTATTAGAGTCAGTGTCTTCTTCTGATTTTTCTTCTTTATTGAAGAACAACAAAGAAATTTTACTGCGAACTATGTAATTTATCGTGAACAAAGCGTGTCTGTGCCGGCTTGGGTACAAGTAACAAAAACAAAAGCGCGTGATTGAGCGCTGGTATCATCTCTTTGCGTTACCAATAACATCTACAGTATAGTACGTCTCTGTTTATGCTTGTGATGGTTGAGGCACAGGCATCAAAATGAAGGCACGTAGTATACCATCGCGTTTATAAATTTTCAAAAAATGCGTTTGGTTCAACACGTAACAATAATTATCATGATTAATTTTTTCTTGTTAAATTATAGAACTTAAATTAAAATGAATTAAAGTCTTTCTATAGTTTGATATTCTTTACAGAATGCATTTGTCCTTATGACAATACCTGAATATTTCACTATGCTAAAATAGAGTAATAAAATATAAAAAATAGATAGTAGAAGATATTAAAGCATCATTTGTTGCATTCAACTGATGCGTTTGAATGTAAATTTAAAGAAGAGGGGGGGGGGTTCAAATTTCATCCGTCACAATTCACAGGAACTTGATATCAGAGAAGAGAAACTAGTCTTATGCGGACTGTTGCAATGTTTAATTTAAGAGCATCAAAATGAGAAATTAATAGTATATTTCGTATCAAGGGAATAAAATATAGTACTTTTTCCATGAGAAAAATTTTGTCCTGAGCCGAAAGCGGGGATAAAATCTTGCGGATAGAAGTACTGTATGTTTATTCCCATGGTGTAAATATATCTTTTTGTCATATTGTCACAGAAATTCCAATTTTATTCACAGTTTAAAGGTTAGCAAAGCGAGACGTTCTGCCTTGCAGAGAAGGACAGCATGCACACGAACAAATGTTGTCATTTTATGGCAGGAAGAAACGTCGGGCTTTACTACCTCTGAACAATTCGTGAAATCGAAGTTTACGTGTGGGCATGACAATAATAATCATAACGAGGTCTCCAAAACTATACGTCCGATTGACTTGCAATTCGACATAGGTATATATCATCCGTTATAGACACCCGCTAAGAATGGATTTTGACTAAATCCTATCTCAAATATTTTTTTTGTCGATCATCAATTATACATCAATACTAGCTAATATCCACCCGTCACGATGGTTAAAGTTGTTATAGTAACCGTCGCTGTGATATTAGTTGCCATGGAAAGCATTGCTAAACTTTAGTATATTAACTTTTTTCTATAAAAAAAATTCGCGAGAGAAAGAGTAGCGACAAATTTTTGTATTCCTTGAAAAAATGTCTGAATTTGTTAGTGTTAGGACACTGAAACAACAAGTATTAATGTATTTATCAGTAACTAGAGGAAATGTCTCACAGTAAATTTAATGGTTAATGAATGGTTATAGTTACTATTTCGTGAATCCTTAAGGTAAAATATTAATCAAAATATTACGTAATGCAAATAAATCAAAATTATAACCGAAATAATATGCATTCTGGATGACAAAATAAAACTTTCACATTTAGAGCAGAAATGTGTTTTATACTCCCATCTAAAGAAATCGTTTAATGCAACATGAATGATATTGAAAGATTTCATTATTTCCTTTGCTACATTAGTGTAGGGTACACTATATACCATAAGCTTACTGAGTTAATGCTTGTAAGCGGGACAACTCAATAGAAGCTCACATAGTCATCACACATGGCGAAATTTATCACATTTGTGATTACTGTATGTATGTAATTAGCTTCGCCCGAACACAACTGCTGAGTAATGAGGGGGGGGGTAATTTTTGAATTTTTTTAATGTTGAAACTGTTCATTACATAAAAATATTAAATTCAACGGTAGTAAATATTGCAATAAATAAGAAATATTTTATTGAAATCACATTTTTAAATTGACATTGTGCGATGATACTTTGATTCATTACATTATGAGTAATCATAAAATAATTACATTAATTACTCAAAGTAGTAGGCAAGCAAACTTAAATCCGGTTAGAAAATCAACTCGAAATTCAACGTGTTTTTCCAATTAAAAACCGATTAAAAAGAAAAAAAATTACTCTCGTATTAAACTGAATATAAACGGTTGAATTCTGGTTAAATAAATACAATAATTTTCATGTGTCCTGATGCATTTCAGAGTTAAATATTCATTAAAAATGGTTGAATTTTAATTAATAATAGAAATAATTCTCACGTATTTAATGTCAATAAGCGTTAGATTTTCAATTTCACAGTAAAATTTGTTTGATATAATCAAAAAAAGATGACTGATGACTTTATGACTGCTCTGACAACATTATTTTGTTTTATATATATATAAAAATACAAAGAAAAATAAATATTTTGATTTTACGCCAGTAAGTTCTTCATTTATTAATTTTCGAATTCTTTTTTTTCCTGACGACCAGAAGTACAGCTATCTCGCCTGTACCCGTTGCCGTTCTCGTAATTAATCAACATTATTATTTTTACTCACTTAAGAAAGCGTTACAAAAATTACTATTTTTCTCCTAGTAGTTATGGAGTCATCAGTCACCTCATGGTGACATTATTTAACAAATTCCACCGTGAAATTTAAAATCCAACGCTTATTGACGTTTTTTTATTGATCAATTGCTTGTTGAATTTAACTGAGTTCATATTGTGAATTTTATATTGTGCAATGACAGATTTATATCTAATTGACTATGACTTAATAATTATTATTGTTAACTATCTAGTAAATATATGTTTCTAATTATTATTAATAATCCATTAAAGAAGGAACAATAATAAATTTAAACTTTTACTATCAAGCTAATTTTTATTCATTTGAATTTTAACTTCCTAACAGTCATTATTCTGATTTCTATATGTTTACTAGGATTGTGTTCGGACTAAATATGTTGACTCATCAAATACTGGGTGTTGAGTTATCCCGAATACAAGCAATTTCTTATTTTTTTCAAAAATGACAAAGTTCAGTATAAAAATCTCCTTTAAAAATAGTGGAAATGTCGATATTTCAATAGGACATTATTTAAATCTAAATATATAATTCATAACAATTCAACTATTTAGAAAATTCACAGAATAAATAAACTAAAAAATTTACATAGTACACAATTCATCTAAAATACATGTAGAGAAGCAGTCGGACGTCAGTTATCTGTTACATATAATAATTATCACTATATTATAATTTTTAATTCATGTTTATTGTCATCAGAAAATCAAGCAAGTCATTAGCATCTAGGTTCCACAATTGTATTCCATCTTATGCCCAGTGAAGCGGGCGGGTAACTGCTAGTTCGTTATACATATATGTATCTACACCTACAGAATCATAGTGTCTGTCTGTTTGAGCTCATTTCTGAATCGGTTGAACTAGTTTTGATCAAACTTTGTAGACATAAAAAAAAGGTGTCCAAATTGACTTCGACTACTTACTTTCTTGTTTATGACAGTTGTATTTATTGTAAATAATTAAACGGAGCTCTTTTTACGGAGAATCAAATTGGATTTGATGAGAAATCAAAAACTCGACTCGAATAGATGCATAAATTGATGTGAACATATTTTAATTACATTTATTATAAACAATTGAAAATGTATCTTTTTGAAAATATTTACGTACACAGAAAAAATTTTTCAGGAATCTTTACTAGTCAATTTAGAGTAAATTTTACTAGCTAAAAAAATTAATAATTAACAACTTTCTTAGTAAAAATAGCTAAAAAACTTAGGAAAAAGTAGTAGTTTGGCTTGTAAAAATTACCAAGAAAGTAGTAAAAAGTCCTATGCAGGCTGGTAAAAATTTAGAAATTCAGAAATTTACTTTTTATTCAATATATCAATTAAAAATAATTATACCTACATCAAAGGATTATTTTATACTTTCGTATAAAGGATTATTATCTGTTGACTGTTTTTTTTTTATCGCAAGTTCAAATACATATACTTGAAAAAGATTATTTTGTAACCATGATGAAAAATTCAAAACTCCTCTTTTCCTCCTTATCCTTATGCTCTTGACCCCTTCTTCAAAATTTCGAACTTCTAAATTTAATTTTTATTGTTTTTTTTATTAATTTATTATAAAAATATTTATATTATAAAAAAAATTTATTATAAAAATATTTATATTATAAAAAAAATTTATTATAAAAATAATTATAAAAAAATTATATAATCAATAGCCGTCATATGGTCATCGTCATGTATGATACAATGTTTTTTTATTTTTGTTATAATTAATACAATGCTAATAAAATAAAATTTTTCATGAACTTGATTAGAACTACCACTTAACAATGTAATCGCGGTTTTTATTTATAGTTACCTCATGTGTAATGACAGAACTATCAAAGTCATCTATATTTAATATTTCCCACCTAAAGCATTTGGACGTGACTCCAAAAGTATTTATCTCACAATCTTAGAGCACATCATATATTCTTTTTGTTATTATTTTTAGTTCATTATCATTCACAATAATGCAGTGTATTTTATGAAATAATTCACCATTTTTCCAAGGTATCCCGTTATAAATATCATGTAAAACATCAATACACAAATTTTTGGTAATTTCTGTAGAAATGCAAGGCTTTGAACTTTGTACTTGCGATTAAAAAAAAGGCAACAAATAATAATCAATGTAGGAGTTCGTAGTGCAATAAACAAAGTATTGTACTCATCCGCGAAATCTCCGAAGGTAAGACGATTTCTTGTGACATTGGGGGACGACCTCTAAGGTTTACACCAGGCTTCTAGATCTTGCCTACCTGATGCTGAAGAAACCTGGGGATCATGGGGCTGGTAGAATCTTCGAAGGTGAAAGGATAATGTTCATTTGCACTTCCATGGAAATCGACAGGGACTGTTCCAGGCCTAAGACATAAGATAACCGCCTTGAATGTGCAAACAGATCCAGCACAATAGCCCTGTCGTTCAGTGCAGGGGAAGGCGAGACATTTTAAGACACCTTCTTCCATTAAAAAAAAAATTTTTTTAAAAATGTATTTTGGTAGTAGAAGCATATATTGATTACGGAGATTAAGTATTTCATAAATATTGAATAACAGTACCAACTTAATACATTTACAATGTTCGAACAGAAAATGGATGAGGAACTTGAAATTAGGATCAACAAG
Organism: Chelonus insularis; assembly: GCF_013357705.1. Taxonomy (NCBI): domain Eukaryota; kingdom Metazoa; phylum Arthropoda; class Insecta; order Hymenoptera; family Braconidae; genus Chelonus; species Chelonus insularis. The sequence goes on along the minus strand of NW_023276734.1, from coordinate 286,293 downwards.
AAGCATGTGTAAGACCTTCTCTAGGAATATCATTAAAAACAATCAATAACATTTTCTCATATTTACTTGAGGGTTATTTTCGAAAGAATTACATTTTAATTTTCTTGAGGTTTGTAATGAAAAACAGTTTAATGAAATCTTTATATTGTTTCGAGTCCACAATCTTCATAAATGGACGTGTTTTATTCTTGCGAGTTGCAAGTCGGTCGCATTTTTTTTTCACTCTAATATGCACGCATAATGTGATTGGCTCACATCCACGTTGTTTTCACTGTCCCTGCTTTTAAGATATCTCTAGCGTCTAATCGAATACCATTGATTTCACTCTGAAAAATAAACGTATACATGTATAAATACATAGAATGAATATATATATAAAAGTATCTCAAACAAGTCCTAGAATACATTGTGCCATAAAAAAAAATATTTACAAAATACTAATAATTATAAATACCTTTCCATCATTTATTGGTTAGGGTGCAATTTTCTGCGGAATTACTTTGAGTTCGTTGATAATGCTTCGCTTGAATTTTGCAAGCTCCATAAGTGAGCCTTCTCTCTTATGTTTTCGTCCTTCTTTAGTATTTGAATTACATACTGATCTCTCGAAGACATGGGATAGGCTGCCAATAGTCGCTGATTCTAATGACTTCCTTGAAAACAAAGGGTCTAAGTCTGAATTGAAGGTTAGATTTTCATGCATGTTCTCATTGTTTATGTTCTCGTTGCTCATTGGTAGTAATAATATTATATCCTTATCAGAATTTTACTGAGCTCTCAGAAGTGCTTGGTTGTTGGCTTTCTGAAAGTAATAAAAAAAATTGAAAAATTGCAATATTAGACCCATTTTAATAAATTCCAACTAAGGAGTTAAAAATATATTAAATATGAGATATTACATATTTGAATGAATAGTGTAGTGTATACCATAAGAAAAATGAAATAAAAACATTTACTTTTAGTTTTTTAGTTTTCGCTAAATCATCCATTTTCTTCTTTTTTCCATCCATTTTTTCAGAAGGTATTGGTGTGTAACATAATTTCTTCTGAATTCTAATTCTTTTCTCTCTCTTACTCTTTCTTAATAGCATCAGATCCTACTTGGTTGCTAAAATTTTGTTTACAAATTGAATAATTTTTAAGAATTACAATCAATTAATGTAAGAATAATGCTTTTTTTCATTCGAATTTGAAGATATTCAAAACTTGAATGATTAATTGACAAAATGAGTAGAAAAACTTTTAGAAACATTTGACTTGTGTATCTTTTTATATCAAAATATGCAATTTCTTACCTCCATAATGAATCAAGTTTGATTACTCTTATCTGATCATTAAGTTTCATATAAAGTTGAGCCTCTGAATAAACTTGATGTTTAAAAGATTCTTTAAACTCTCCTAAATTAGTTTTTATTAGAACTAATGATAGATAAACAATGTGTCGTCTTTGTGTTTCGTGATTTTCGATAAAACATCGATTAGGCCGTTCCATTGTTGCATGAGCTGATAAACGCTATTTAATATTTCACCGATATGCGTCACTATTACAAAAGCAAAAAACTTGTCACTTATAATTCACAATTTTAACTGAATGCCTGATACCACTTTCGTTGAGTTTAATTGTGCAAGTAAATAATGAGGATATTCTTAAAGAAATGAATGTTGGGGCATTTTCCATTTAATTTTTCGAAATTTCTTAAGAAGCGAAGATTTTAAAATTTCAATTTTTCATTGGCAAAATGATGATAGAGGAAAGGAAAACTCTGTTTCCTTTCTTTTTCAAAATACTTCTTCTAATTGAAAAAAAAAAACATTATTAAAAAAAAAAAAAAGAAACCCCAACCTGTGAAAGTCGGAAACATGGAAAATTTTAACGTATTCACAAAATATGTTTATGAACACCAAAGTAATAAAAAACGGATTGGAATTATATACAGTGCCATACACGTTAGATGTTCTCTTACGTTTTTTAAGCTTTTTTTCATCAACATCACGAAAAAGACTGTTTAAAAATAAAATGTTTTTTCCACTACAAGTGGTTGGAGATGGAGATGAATTTTCATAACTGCCATCAGTAGAAATATTATTATCATGAGAACATTCAGTAGATTTATTCAATCTTCATTTTTAATACATTCTGATTTAAATCGAAAAGTAACTTTTTTCATGAAAGCAGTCATTCGTGTAGCAACAGCGGGTGTTTTATATGTTGCTGTTTGTAGATCCTAATGAATATAGATTGAAGTGCTTTGAGAACAATCTCAATATGTTTCGGATGAAAAATTGACTTATACTCTTCAATATTTCCATTTAGTTTTATAAGAGCCTGCTAATCTATATCTGTACTACTGTATAAATTTCTGGCGTCTGTCTGTCTGTCTGTCCGAGGTAATCTCTGACACATTTTAAAGATTTTTTAGCAAATATTCTATCGTCTGCGTTCCTAGCGTCAATGTTTTCTTAATTTTTCGGGTATGGAATGTGTTCTTTACGAGTAGCGTCTAGTCGATTGATTCCTGGACCTCCACGTGCCAATCTGTCTATCAATTTAGTTCCTGGATCACAATATTGATATCCGTGTATGGAAAGTTCAAATGGTAATTTGTTTATTAATGTGTTAACAAAATCACCACCGCGTTTCTGAATATGTCTCTGCACTATCATTGTTTAAGATAGACTTGGCATCTATAAAACATGCTAATTTACAGTTGAGACATCATTGATTGTCAAGATGAAGTTCAAACAACAAGTCTTTACGCTATTTGTTATAACCTTTGACATACCAAAAACAACAACTTCCAAACGCCATAGACAACATTTACCTAATAGCGTTCGTGCTGTCATTTGTGGTCCATCACATTGTAGTAAGATAAACACTCTTTTAGCACTTTTCATTGATCCAAATGGTCTGAAATTTAAAAATATATTTCCTTATTTGAAATCATTCAATTAACCTAATTATTAATTTGTAAAAAAAAAGAATTGAACCAATCAAAGCTATTGAATTCTACGTTTTTAATAAGCATAAGTGTTCTGACTTCGAGTCAACCAAGATAAAAAAATCGACAAGATCTAGTGGACTGTGATAACTAGTCGGAGGTCGGATGCGAGAAGGTGCAGAAAATAATGCACGTACACTAAAAAGTATGGTTTTCCGGGTTTTTCATTAACAGAAACACTTAACCTATGAATGTATATAATTAATCACTGATTGGTTTCGAGTTGTCTGTTCCTTCTCTCTATAATTCTCTAAAAAAACCTGTCTGAACAATTGAATTACTAAAAATAATCTACAGGTGAGTTGTTCGATAGTTTCACGCTTCACAGCTTCACGCCCAAAAACACAAAAATGATTATTCTGGACCACTAGCACTGTGTAGAATGATCATTGCAGTTCACGTTTGTTTGTGATACACTACTTGACACAGCTGAACTGTGGTTTTTGAGTGTACTAAACTGTACATTATTCAAGTGATTATCAATGTGCTAACATCAAAAATACGGAGCTGCAACAAGAAAAAAAAATTTTTGCATCGAGTTGCAAAAGCTAGTAATGCAATACGCCAGAAGCATGAATTGATCAAACTTGGTAGAAATATGACTAAACAAACCATGAATCGAATAACTAAACCTATAATGACTTCTCACACCTGATTATAAAATAACTGATGATGAATCTTTTACAACCGCAACAATTACCCATCAAAGTACCTCGATCAAATATATACCTGCAGAAAGGTACTTGAAGACGTTCGATATTGAACTCTTTTCCGAAGAATTAGATACAAAGTACAGCATAAGAAAGTTAAAAGGTAATCGATTGATGATAAGTGACTCCGAAATCAGGTTTGACAATAATTTTATTTATATTACTGATGAAAAATACAATACTCCTCCGAGTCCATCGGAATTATTATTTATGAATTCACCTGATCGATCAAAAATAACCAAAGATGATGAAAGTACGTACAGTAAAATTATCAACATGACAAATGCCTATTGAAAGCTAAGAATTCCAGTTACACCAATGAAATTTAATCAATTTTAGAGAAATTAAAATAACTGCGGATCAACGGTTCGATATAAATCATAAGAGATTGTTTAATCTCGTTGAACCAGTAAATTTGAATGACGCAAGATCATTAGAGTTAATTGGAACAAAGATCATGCTTTGAAAACAAATTATCAAAATAGAATTACGTATTTTTTTCGGCAGAAAAACGTTTTGAAGAGGTGAAAATCACCCCCAAAGTTAACACCCTATAAAGGTGATTTTTAATTTTCACATATTTCTAATCGAAATTTTCTAAAACGACCTTATGCGTTGAAAACAACATAAACAATGATAAAGATGTAAATTTTTTTTTATTTAAAATAACAACAAACCTAAAACTGAAAAACTAAAAATTATTCATGATGGAACTGATTTCAATTGAAAGAGTATAAAAATTTTCGTGATACACGTCTTTGCAATTTTTAATATAACATTAACGACCGTAAACGAATTCGCAATTTGAAAATTTCCAATTGCTATTGGTCAATTATTCACAGTCACAACAATCACTGAATAAAATACGCCGTAAATAGAAACTGAATAGTTCATGATTAGGCAAAAGTTCATTTTTCATTATCGTCATGTGGGCAAACGTAAATATGATTCTTATCACAGTCAATGATAAACTATTTTTAAGGTAAACTATTTCTGTAATTGTAATATACGGATTATTCAATGCTAGCATTTTGAACGAATGTGACATATTTTAATAAGTTAACAAATTGTCACATTATTCTTTCGCATTTATCTTTAATACTGTAGTGAATAGATATTGTTGCCTCTTGTATTCCTTGCAATTTTAATAATAGTTCTCATTGTATATGTGTATAAAATCGTGTGCTCGAAAAAGAAATATTATTATCTTTTATTCTAAGATTGTGCAACACTCTATAGTTAAAAATGAAAGCTAACCCCCTTAATGTTACTCGGTCACTTTTAACAACATTTCAAACTATAAAAATTATGGAGACACCTGTAAATGATGCTGAAATACAATTAAAGAATCACTTTGAACAAATATTATTGAATGCAATGAATGGGTATAGTAATGTCGAAATAATGGAAGAGAATTTATTACATTTTAAAGAACCATATAAGGATTAGGAGCAAAAAATTATAGAAGACGGAGAATATGCATCTGCAATCTATAAACCAAAAGTGTCTGATGGAGCATGTACTATCGATAAAAAGAGCTTAAGTCATGATTAGAAATTACAAGCAGTTGAGTATTGGCGAAGTGGTAAGAAAAAGAATTCAAGTACCGATAGTGTTGAGCAAAAATTAAGAAAAGTACAGTCTACTCTAATTTGCAAATATACGTTAGAAAATTTTAAAACTGCTATCGATGCTAAGATGATAGTCTATAATTCTAATTTAATAAATTGGGCATCATTAGCTGAAAAAAAATTACAATTTGATGATCTCCGTTTCCAAGCATCTTCAACGTGGATACTATCATTCAAAAGTGCTCATCGTATTGTTTCTCGTAATATTGACGAATTTATATCATCAAAAACGATTGAAGATCGTAAAATATTGAAACGAACATTCGAAGTGTTCATTAACGATGTAAAATCAAAAATTCAATTATATCGTTTAGACAACATATATAATCCTGATCCAAGTGACTTTCAATTAGAAGTACATTCAGAGAGGACTTTAGCTCCTCTATTTAAACACTATCCTGCTCCTTCTCTACTACCCTTTTCTATGAAATTTCGCATTTCCACATTTTCCAAGAATTCGAGTCCAATTTCTGTATATTTTAACATAGAATTTATAGCTAATTTAGGTGCAGTGTAGTATGTAACGGATTAAGTTTGTCAGTGAAAAACCAACTTTGTCTAAAATTTTAAACAATGTATGCTAATTGAAGAACGTCTGTCTTCAAATACAAATCTGAATATTCATCGAAGGTGTTTAGTTGAAATCTTTCTAAATGCGGCGTGCATGTCGGTTGTAGTCATTGGAAAAGTATGAATCATTGAGTTTTAAGTAGAATTTTGATTTGTCAGGAAGTTGTCGTTCGTCAAGTCTTTTGCAACTGTGAATATATTCATACGGGAAAACACCTTCATGAGTTACTAATTCAAATTTATCTGAATCTGGATAGAGACTCTAGGTAATTAATTTGGTGGTATTATCCAAAAATAACGCAAGTTCCTCAATACTATTGTTTATAGATCGGAAAAAATCAGTAAACCGTAACTTAACTACTATTTTTCTTTTTCTTTATCCATGAGAAATTTCTATGTATTTTTGAATTCTATGTATTTTTCTAAATTGACTGGTAATTCTGTGTAACCTTTAAATGATGTCACTAACGATTCAATTAATCAATGTGAGTCATATCCTAAGAGATTCTAAAAAATGACTTGAATGATGTGTGAATTTTGATAGTTTAAATGAGCAGCGCCTCGATAATTGCCAATAAAGTGACAGTGATAGTGAACTCTTGTATCATCTTGTAAAAATCTGCTGATGTCAGTGAAACCTCGCGGTATATACACGTCCAAAATGACTCTGTATATACTAAAATTGTCACTTTTTAATAATTAATTAGAAGAATTTTGAAACAGCAAAAAAATTTGAAATCAAATAGAATGCCATGTCAACTATGAAATTAAGGAAGTTCCCTCGGCAGTAATAGAAAAAATAAATTAGTAGATAATGATCCGAATTTTCAGTATGTTAGAGCTAACGAAACATATTATTCTATAAAACAAAAATTTGGGTACCTTGTCTATCAATTAAGAGAGTAATTATTAATTAAAAATACACTAAATAACGTAACCTGTTATGAGGATTGAACTTCAGACGTGTAATATTCATCTTTATGGAGTAGATGACAGTAATTTTAATAATTTTCTATATATTTGAGTTTATTAAAATTATAATAAAATATTTTAAAGTTGACGTTATCGTTAAAATTTTTGAAATATTTGTATTTGAAAGTGTTAGACAGCCCAAATAAATTTCGTTCTTAAATCTTATTGAAATATGGCAACGTCGCATAAATTTGCATACGTATATATATATATATATATATATATATGCTGATAGTTTAATACGCTAGATTTCAATAAAATCAAATTAACACATAAATGAAAATATTAATTAAAAATATTTTTTAATCACTCCAAATTTTATTATATTTATTATATTGAATAGATTCGGTTTTCCACTGTTTACAATAAATTTAATGGCTATAAATAATTTACATTAACACTATTATCTTCTGCACAATGCTCTTCCCATGTCTGCAAAATTTGGTGACAATCGGATTAGCCGTTCCAGAGTAATATGAGATCTAAACACTAGGAGTATTTTTGATTTAATATGGTATACAGTTTGAAAAAAAAGAAATTTTTTCTCACACGGCCCCGTTGCTTTTTTAACTTGATGAAAAATCACCGGTGTCTAAGACTTCAGAAACGAATGTATAATTTACTGCATTATGTCGCGACTGTTACTGGGAGAAATGTTAAATATTGACATTAATTATCGTTGATATTACCTATTAGATAGAACTACAATAAATGTGTGATTGGCACGCAACGTTCAGAGAGTTTTATAGTGCTTATGTGTTCATAAACACTCACACAATTCAATGTCTTCTTAAAATATACTGGGATATACCCGCAACTCCGTCCCGAAAACAGTATATTTTCAAGATCGAGTTAAACTGTTCACAACATATTTTGTGACATATGTAACAAAAAAATTCAGGATTTTATCGTATGAATCAATTTTCAATTATTTATAACGAATTTACGGGTCATGAACAGGGTCCGTTTTTCACACATTTCAACTCGATTTCTAGCCTCTTCTTTATCAGTCTTACCTAAATGCCGTCGAACGCGGACTTTTGTTCGAAGTCCTTTATTCCGGTACACCGCATGCAATGTCATCTACAGGAGCTGAGGAGAGGTAAGTGACAACAAGATACTATAGTACAGCATAAATGGGTAGAATCATAGAACAAAAACACTCGATTCCGAGTACCCTGGTAAAATAAACTTCAAGAGATCACCGGAGATTTTGGAGAAAATTTAGTATAGTTCATGTACAGCAAATCAATTTCTTTTTGAGAGAGAGTAACATCATCTGTCCCTCTATCTTTTCTTTTGTTTAGATCTTATTCTAGCACGGACACCTATCTTCCCGCCAGAATATCTCAACCTATTCAGATTTGCATAATCCTATTAGATTTTCTGCGAGTGGCAGAAATTTCTCAACTTTTTCTACTCAAATACGATGTTTCCTATTGAAATTCTAAAAAAGCCTATCTAATTTATTCTCTTTCAATATCATCATTCCATCAAGGTTGTCATGGAAAATGCTAATGTTATTAGAGATTGTTCTGACTTGGAGGGGCCCAAGTCAGTTAGTCAGGAATAATCAAAATTTCTTAATGCCGGACTTGTCCACCGGCGCGTCAGTTAACTCATTGGACCAATCATCGGGAAGTATTTCCCTCATGGCCCAGAAGGCAACTCTACGGCCCTAGTGACGCCAACAAGCACGCGGTCGAGCACTTGTGGCGTCAGTTAGCTCCAGGCAAGAACTCTCTTTTCAGTCCGACTATACTGGCGTCATTGACAACGTCGCTGACAGCCGGAGAGTGCGGTCGCTTTCGTGGCGCTCTAGGCTTCCGTTCTAAAACCTAGTTCGAATTCAAATCTCTCAATATCAGAACGGTGATAAAGTGCAATTTTTTTTTTTTTTGTGATTTTCACCCCTCAGGGGTGAAACCCCAGTATCAGTGCAATCTTTTTATTGATTTTACAAATAAAATCATCTCTTAGTGACGTTTTTACGCGCTCTTCCGCAATGGAAGTCGATCTTCCCACTGAGGAGATAGTGCTGCCTCAAGACAATCAGCCTACGACTAGTGCCTTAACCAGTGAAGTGAATTCCCAAGATAACAAACAGTGTTCCCTTAATCTAACTGCTATTAACCACACCCTTTCAGCCTCTTCCAGTGAATCAAAAAGTGATAATGACAACTTTGTAATAGTAAGATCTAACAAGAGACGGAAAAACAAGGATGGATTCTCCCAATCATCGCCTTCATCACCACGACTCTTCGCGCTAAGCCATCCACGGAATCGCCGGCACTCGGGGTAAGCGTGAAAGCAAGCAACTCTGGAATTTCCCCTAATCCCCCTATCAACCTGGAAAAACCCATAAACAATAGACCCGTAATAAAAAACCTGTATCCATCTGGACACCCAGGCCCCTTTCAAATCTTTGTTAAGCCCTCTAACCCGGGAAAATGGCATCCCATTAGCCTCGGTAAACAAGTTTTTACAACTCTTAATTCCCTCAATATAGCCAAAGACATCTTAACATCCAACTACCTAGGGAAAACCCTCAACTTAACTTTCAATAAACGCAGTTCGGCTAATCTCCTCGTCAACCACCTATCTCTTATCGAAAAAGGTCTTGAACCCTTTATCCCTAACCATAGGCTCTATAGGGAGGGAGTTATCAGCAACGTCCCCACGGAAGTCTCGGAAGACGAGATGAGACCCGGTCTTTCCTCTTCAATACCCATAAAAGAAATCAAGAGATGCATCAGAAGTGACAATAAATCCAACTCTTTTGTCCCCTCGCGGACTGAAAGCCTCACCTTTATCGGGCAGGACCTTCCCACCCAAGTATCCATCTGGGGAATTCCATTTAAAGTCCGCCCCTTCATCGCGAACGTTAAGCGTTGCGGCAAATGCCTCATATTTGGCCACTCCACCTCCCACTGCCCTGGTAGATTTAGATGCAACCGCTGCTTTAAAGATGCACATTCGGATGGATCGATCTGCCCCGCGGCGGAAAAACTCCCGGCCTGCCTAAACGGTCGCGGCCCTCACGAAACCCAAGATCCTAAGTGCCCTAAGCTTTTGGAACTTAAAGCAATTCGCGAAACTTCCGCCATCAATAATCTATCGTACGCAGAAGCCAGCAAATTAATCCGCTCAGCCACCCCACCCTCCCCCCCCCTTGCCCGTCACCATTCAGCCAAGCAGACTTCCCCTCGCTCCCAACCACCCGCTCTCCACTTTCTCTTCCCCAACAACCTACATCTCCCCTCAGGTCACCCCGACCTCCCCCCGCTCTCTCCCCAAAATGTACATCTCCCTCTAGACCATCCACCCCCTCTTCGCGCTCAGGCATCTCCCAAGCGCATTACGACCTTCTCCTCTCCCCAAATGAAAGATTCCCCTCCAGCCCAGATACGGGTTTCCCCCTCTCATCTCCCTCCTCAGAAAGCCAATCAGACTCTCAAATTATCCTCGGATCAACGAACCTTCAAGTCCTGACCAACTTCTTAACTGGGATATCACGCCTTCTTCTCTCGCTCTCAAATGACAGGCCCCCTAGCGACCCTCTCCATCCTCTCCTCGCGAATCTCGTCCAAACATGTGACTACCTCATTTCAAACGTGAATCAGTTTGTTCCACTGCAGGCTGCCTTCCCCTAAATTCACTTAAAATGGCTGCAAAAAATCTCATGGATATCAACATCCTTCAATGGAATTGCCGCAGTATACGAGACAAAAAGTAGAGTCTATTAACCATCAGCAACCCCTACGACGTTATCCTTCTATCGGAAACTTGGCTTACACCTAATTCTCCTTTCCGCCTTCCGGGCTTTAACATTATTCGTAATGACCGATTTTCTAGATCAGGAGGTGGGGTTATGATCGCGGTTCGCACCAACCGACTTTACGAGGTTGACCGCGGCTTCCCCACCTTTCCCGGTTCGCTAGACACCCTCGCGATCTCCATTCCAACCAATCAAGGCAATCTGCTCATTGTCTCCGCGTACAGACCTCCCGACTCAGTCATTCCTCCCACTTCCTGGTCCGTTATGTTCGAAGCAATGGCCTCTCATCCCTTCTCCTTTATCGGCGGAGACTTCAATGCTCACCATCCTTCCTGGGGCTCGGTAAGTGCTTGCAAGAACGGCTCCGCCATTTTCTCGGCCTCTATTGACCACGACTTGCATATCCTAAACTCTGGATCTCCCACCAGAAAAACCAGACCCGGACAAAATCCCTCGGCGGTAGATATATCGCTGATCTCAACGAACCTCGCCCTCCAGACTTCATGGTCAGTCTCGAAAAACGCCCTGGGAAGTGGCCACTTCCCCATCTTCATCCGGTGTGGCGTTGCCTCCAAGTTCTTCCGTCTGTTCTCTCAGCGGTTGAAGCTATCTCGCGTTGACTGGGACCTCTTCCTGGACAACCTCGAACGCCTCTGCCCTAACCTTCCCGACTATTCAGATGACAACTCAGGCCTTGCCCTCTACGATAACCTCACAAAAATCATTAAAGATTCATTACTCTCTTCAGGAGCCCGCGACAGCTCTCAACAATCCTTCCGCAACCCTCGCGCCACAAACCCTAGGCCCCCTTCCCCCTGGTGGAGTGATGCCTGCGATCAGGCTCAATCTAACCGCCAGGCTGCTTACGATGCATACAAAGCCGACCTAAGAGAGCCCGCCTTCTTCAACATTCAACTACAAGAAGCCCTCATGTGTCGTACTGTCAATCAAGCTAAGAGAGAAGGGTGGATCGCGTTCTGCCACACATTTAATCATCGCACGCCCCTCGGCCTGATCTGGCAAAAAATTAAAAGTTTTAAAAATCGAGCTCTCAACCCTTTCCCTGCCGCAATTCAAAATATCTCAACTATTAATTCTATGTCCTCTTTTGCCGATGAATTCTCAAATAACTCCTTTGTTCACCAAGGACCTCTTGACTTTGAGTCTCTCATTACTCCCCACACTTCCCTTTCCCCTAAACTCGATTACTTTAAGTCCCAATTCTCTAAATCAGAACTTCTTTCTGCCCTTAAAACCTCCAAAACCAATTCCAGCCCCGGCCTAGACCAATTCACCTATGGTATTATCAAAAAACTTCCGGACTCTTACCTAGACGCTCTTTTATCCTGCTACAATAAATTTTTCTCTTCAGGGACTCTGCCACCCTCGTGGCTCCAGTTCCTGGTCCTTCGTATCCCGAAACCCACCCCAGGAAAATTCAGACCCATCACCTTAGCATCCTGTTTCCTCAAACTCATGGAAAAAATCGTTATCCGCAGAGTTATTTGGTGGGCGGAGCACTTCGAAATTCTCCCGGATTGCCAATATGGCTTCCGCATGGGACGCAGCACAGCAGACGTCCTGGCCTCTCTCACCGCGGAAATTCTTAACTCGTTTTCCTCCAAAAAAACGACGGTTGTGGTCAGCCTCGATATGATCGGAGCATTTGACCACGTCGTCCCCGAGATCCTCGTCTCAGACCTAAGCTCTAAGGGGCTCCCAGTCAATTATTGCAAATTTTTCTTTAACCTCGTTAACTCGCGCTCACTACAGTTTGTTATAGGCAACCGCCTTTCCAGTCCGAGGAGGGTGAACAGGGGTGTAGGCCAAGGTCTTATCTCCGCTCCCTTCCTTTTTAACTTCTACGTTGCGGATACCCCACGCCACATCGATCGAAACTCCCGACTCCTGAAGTTTGCTGATGATTTCTACCCCATCTCCTCGAACTCCTCAATTGACCTTGCTATTCAATCCATCCAACGGTCTCTCGATAAAATCACTCCCTTTCTCTCGGCGAGGAACCTTCATATTTCATCCTCCAAAACCCAATTTATGGTATTTACTAAAAAAAGCATCCCCCCAGTTAACCTCACTATCAACGGTACCATCATCTCTCCACAATCCCAGGCTAAATTCCTGGGAGTCATATTTGACCCCAAGCTAACGTTTGTACCTCATTTTACCCAAGTCGCGTCCAAAGCAAAGACCTTTCTCCCGATAATTAAAATGCTCAGAACCACATGGTGGGATGCTGACCCCTCCATCCTACTGAACATTTACCGCTCCCTTATCAGAAGCCAATGGGAATACGGCTCCCATATTTTCTCCTTTTCCAACTACACCACCTTTACCAAATTGGAGAAAATACAATACAACGCAATCCGACTAGCTCTTGGCCTCAGAATCTCGACTCCCATTCCAGTTCTTCTCGCTGAAGCTAAGGAACCTTTCATCAGGTTTCGAATTCACGAACTCGCGCGTCACTACATCCTTAGATCGTCTGCATTTTGCGCTCACTCGGTTCTAGACTCCTGCCGAGATTTATATTCCACTCTCATCTCGAAACCCTCCCTAAGACCCTCCTTTTACAACAACTTCGTTCTCATCAGCGCCTATAGAGCCACCAAACACTACACCAATCTTGTCTACACCAGCCCCTCACCCTTAGCTTACCACTTTCCTTACCTCCTTCCCTTTACTAATATCTCTATAGACTCGGAAATTGGAAGAAAACTGCGAAATACCAGCCCTAGCCTTATCCCCACCCGATTCAACTACCTTATCCGTACGTCCTACCCCGGCTATAACCTCTTTTATACCGACGGCTCCAAAGGGGAAACTGCTGTTTTCGTGGGTTCGGGGGTATACTCCGCTAACCCCCGAGTAAGAAGTAAATTTAAAATTTCCTCCTACGCCTCCATCTTCACAGCCGAGGCTGCCGCCCTACATCAAGCCCTCATCACCATTGAACATTTTAAACTCAAAAAAGCCATCATCTTTACTGACTCCCTGAGTGTCCTGTTAGCCCTCTCCAACCCAACTCTAAAGCAACAATCTCCTCTCCTGTTCATGATTCGGAAAATTTACCAATCTCTTACCGACTCCAGTACGCTTGTCACGCTTGCCTGGATTCCTGGACATTCTGGCATCAAAGGCAACGAAATTGCAGACAACCTCGCCAAGGCGGGCATCTCTTCGGGGACCAACCTCGACATCCACTTACCCTTCTCGGACTTCTACCCAGCACGCCGGATTAAAACACAGTCAAGGACCAAGAACCTTTTAACTATCCTATCTATCAACAAAGGAACCTCATACTTCGAACACTATTTCAACGATGCTGCAAACCCATGGTTCCACAAGCTTCCATTGGAAAGACGGGAAATCGCAACCTTCTGCCGCCTTCGCAGCAACCATTACAACCTAAACGCCAGTCTGCACCGCATCCATCTGGCACCATCTCCGCTCTGTCCTTGTTCCCGGAATCTCCAGGACATTTGGCACATTCTATTCGACTGCCCCTCGTATAATCATCTACGAGCGAACCTAAAAACCACGATTAGCACCATCACCAAGCTACCTCACTTTACCATCACCGACATCCTGAGGGACCCTTCATGCCGACTAATCCACGCCATCTGTAATTTTCTACGAAGAGCTAAACTACAAATCTAAGACACTGCCTCACTAAAGAAGTTCTCACGAACGCCACCGGCTGGATGGGGCGACCGCTCCAATGCCATTCATAATAATAATAATAATAATAATAGCTCCAGGCAAATCACGCGGTCATCTCTGTATAGTTGTTCGCAGTCAAAATCGCGGTTTTGTGCAGTCAGCTCACCTTTGGTAGTACCAAAGACGGTCAAGTCGACTCAGACAACTCTCACGAACATACGTGAATCATCAAAATTACTCTCATCAGTGCCAGTGGTCCAGTATAGTCAGTTGTAGTGTCTTTGGGCGCGAAGCTGAACTGGCGTCGACGCCATAGTGCCTCACGGACATTCACATATACATCGCACACCCGAACAACTCTGGTGTATACTGTGAATGTTGCTATTCACTGTTTTGAGACTTTTTTTGGTGACAAAATAACCATCAGACAATTCAGAAGTGTATGAACAATTAATGTACAGTCAATTCACCTAAACTCAGTGATTAAGAATTTCTATTGTTTAAGTTAAGTGTTATTGTTGAATAAAATCTATAAAACCCCAGCAATTCGGTGTTAATAAACTATTTTTAGGAACCTTCTAGCATCCAACCTTTGTTCTTATTCTGCTCTTAATTATTACAGTCCACTAGTTTTAGTTTGCTCGTCCGGCCGACTCGAAGTCAGAACAGAGATCGTTGTTTTTCACATTTAAATGAATATATATATATTCTCACAGTATAAAGTGATACGATTCATGAATACTTTATTGTCATTCAATATTTTACATTTTATAATAATATAATTATTATCAGTGTATTCTGTACTGCCAATCCTGATAGATTGTTTTTTAATAGTTAAATCTAACAATTGTACAACTTCTTGATAAATTCTGATAACATCATCATTTCCTGCAGATAAAATAGCATACTGCGATAACTCAGTAAATTTTTTTTCTCGTCAATGGACAATCTGCACAGAACAGATATTTTCGTATGTTTGTAAAAATTAGTGCCAAGCTCATTCAAATGATATTCGAATTTTGTTTTGTTGAAAACAAAAAGTTTCTGGAATCATTCACTCGCACCATGCTTTTTTTTATCGATATCGTAAAATTCATAGAGTGTCAATTATCCTACTGAATCATTTTAATTAAATTTTAAAAACTATAACTATATATCACATTTAGGAAAAAAATATAAAATTTCTTTCATCTGCTAATTCGTTAATAATTGGTAAAATTTTAGATGTCCATAATTAGTCGTTCTTCAATTATAAATAGAGATTATTTAATTATTTTTAAATGAAAATTCCCGTGGCTTGGCTTAATTTTTGAGCCAAATTTTCATTGAGACTATGACTAATTTCATCCATCTACACGTTAAAAGAAATTTGACAAATTTAATTTCTCATAACTAATTAAGAATCTATAATTTTTTCATTTGATCATCAAAAAATTTATTCCATCGATAATGCTCAGAAAAATATATAAAGACTGAAGTTTGATTAACAGACAGACACTTCAATTTTATTTGTAAAGATAATGAATTTTTGAGCGCAAAATAGAAGGCCATTTGATAGAGAGTAAGAACGATGGAATCATTGTCATCATTTATAACAAATCTTTGAACCTTCGTAATAATAAAAGAAAATTTGAAAATATGTCTGAGCATGCTTAGTCTGTGCTAACATGACAAACTTGCAAACATTAATTGTTTATAACAAATTCAAGTTGTTATAAACAATGCATAATTGTTGACAATCATATCTCGTCAATATCAATAACCTTATTCTGTTGAAAACATCCAAATCCATGTGATATACGCTTTAGTTAATCGATAAACATAATTTTCAATTGTTTATAACAAATTTATGTTGTTAGAAACAATGCGTTACTGTTAACAGTCATTATTCGTTATAAATAGCATTATTGCGTTAATAAAATCCAAATCGGTGCGATACACGCTGTGACGTTATTTTTGGGATAACGTCCCATTGACACCTTAAAGAATAATTTAATTAGTATTGGAAGCTAATCGTAGCCCATTTGGGTTGCTCTAGCTATTGTTCACGTCATATTTCATTATTTTGAGTCCTTAGGGGCTATTTAACCGATGGTTACAGTGATGGTTCACGTTTGGTTTATAAACTATTTTAATCTAATGAATTGTAGTTATTTTTGTTATTACTTGTTTTGAAATATTAATGTAAAGAGAGGTAGCAAGGTTGGAAGATTATGTATTTAATTTTGGTAGTAGGAAAAGACTCAGTAGGATGGGGAGGAGTTGGTAGAGGAGAAGTGAGAAATATTTGAGGAGCTGTGAAACCATTAAGTGGAGAAGTGGATCGCTAACGTGGAGTAGAGGGCCAAACGAAACGTGCCACCCGTTAGTTGGTCCATGCTAGAAGACGTTCTAGCCCTGTGAGTGATCATCACTCGATCAGGCCCAGTAATATGGCACTCCAATGGAAGAGATGGAGGTGTGGAAGGTGCATTTTGGAGATGTTGTGGAGCAATTAGATTTAAGTTGAAGAATTAGTTATAAGCTTGCAGGCCTTGTGGGGGAAGCCTGATCATCTTTGCCTCCAAGGAAGCACCTAGGTTAAGACGCCCTTCCACAATAAAATCTAGGAGAGATCACGTGATGGAAACTACTAATGGGGACACAATTTCGCAAATCACAAAGTACTTATGCGATTGGAGGGGGAAATGATAAGACCTCGAACAATTGAAGGGAAGAGGAGTGAGGTTTTAGCTCTTGGAGTAGTAGTACGATTTTGACTTTTGGGAAGAAGAGTAAGATTCTGGCTTTTGGAGAAGAGAGTTGAAATTCAGCGGTTGCTGAGTGAAGATGGAGGAAGCGAGTGAAGGTTGAAGAGATTGAGCAAGGCCAGGAGGAAGATAGTGGACAGTAGAGGTATGGCAGAATACAGGGAGGTCCCGGATGCAGAGAGGGGGTTCCAGCTCTTCCAGGAACCAGTCGAGACTAGGATCCGACACCTAAGTATCCTCTGCAGCTCCTGTAAGTCGTATTGAGTCTGACATTTGGTAATTTTTGGTAGTTTTGTTACAGTTTAGAATTAGACTGATGAAGTGTAGGGAATCTTCCACCCTTGGCTTGCTCTCGTGATTTAGTTAGTTAATAAATTCAGTTTAGAGTGTTATTGTTTAAATTATAAGAGGTATTGATGATTTTGCTTCGGGTTTTAGAGTCATTTATAAGATAAAAATTAGTGTATTTGAGACTAGAGTCGTTAGATTACGGTTAATTAATGTTTAAACGTCAGAAACGATAGGTGATTATTTGAAACTTGTTCCAGAATTCGAGTCACAGTTATTTGTTTGTAAACTATTTTTCTTTATTGATGATGCAGAATCGTTACAGAATGATTTATGATTCTTGTTAATGGAATAATGAATAAGAAAATTGATTTTGTTTTAATAAATTAAGCATTAATGGATAATTGGTATTTGAATAATTGGTAAAGAAGAACCTTCAACTCCAGTTTGTTTATGTAATAATTTTGAATACTTTTGTAGGGTTCAACCGAGGATTATTGCCGGCCCTGACCCTCTCTCCACAACCCACATAACTGAGCTCCAGGAGATCCCCTGTCAGGACCTCTTTACCAGCAGCATCTTAATTAAGTTTAGTCTAAGATTTCGTAATTAGTTTTAAGATTTTTGAGAATTGTGAGAGTTTGGTTGGATTTTGATTTTAGTTTTGAGGATTAGTTGTAAGTTTTGGTCTAGGCTTAAGTTTTTTTTGGATTTAGATGTAAGTTTTGCCAGTTTAGTTATTCTGGCGATAAAAATAACTTGGCGCCCGTCGTTTATAATGATTATAAGCGAACCAGGGATGTTAGCTGATAAATTAGGGTCCTGGAGGAAGGTGAATACTGAGTACACCTACCCCAGTGGAAAAGTATCGTCACAACGCATAAGTTAATTTATTTATACATTTTTTTAATTGTTTATAACCAATTCATATTATTGTAAACAATGTGTAATTGGAAAACGTCATATTTATTTGTGAACAATAATGTCTGGTCAATTTTCGGATGAAACTGTTATCCTCTCGCTCACAAGTAGTTTCACTAGTTAATTTTTCCATTTATTTATTATTTTTTATTTCTGTAAAAAAAAAATGGCTCAACTGAATAAGTTCTCATTTATTCTACATTCAACCTATTAAGGCGCATGTATCAAATCTATACTTTTGTGAACGCAATGATACCGTAGTAGAATGAAAATGTAGTCATTCTATGCGTTTATTATATGAATCATACCACAAACAGCCCCACGGACTGTACAAAACTGTGCGTCAAGTTTAAATGATGAGGACGATAATCTGTGTTCTTGAAATGCTATTATCGTAAATGTACATTATTTAAAAAATTACAAAAAAGCGTGAAATCATTGAATGCCAAGTATTGTATTTCGAATATTAGTCACATTTATTGAAGTAAAATGGATTAATTTTATTTGAAATAGTTTTTAATTGTTTAGAAAATTTTAAAATCGTTTTTGATACTTAGAAAAAAAAAGTACCTTAAAAAACATGTGAAAAAGTAAAAATACAGTATGTTAAAAATTAAAAAACATAAAAAAAAACACATAAAAATAGATTTAGTAATTTTAATTGTAATATTTTGAAACTTGGAAAACTTAGCGTGGCTATTACGACGCGTCAGTAACGGTAACGCTACAGAAAAGACAACGACGTGAATGAAATTATTAATAATAAATATTAATTACAATTATTTTCTTCAATAAAACGTAATAGCCACGCCAAAGCTGACAAAGCAAATAAGCATAAAAATATCTCCTGTAGATACACCCCCAAGAACGACTAAACCCTTATACATGACCAAAAAAGTAAATTGTTTTTTCAATCGCTACTTATCAGCAATTAATTAACTATAGATATGCCGTGGGGTTGGGGATAAAAAGTACGACCCCCCACCCCCTATAGATACACCCCCAAAATTTCATTATTTTTGCTCTATCTCTTACCGTTCTCGAGATATGAGCATTCGTTTATAAAAATATCGTATTTTTATAAATAAAAAGGACGCAAGTAATCTTATTTCTATTGTTTATCACAGATTGTAGAAAAAATGCTGAATTAGTTATCAAAGAGACATAAAAAAACAATTAATTCTTGACAAATCATTAAAAGAAGTGAATTGTTTAAAAAGTCATTGATTATACATAAATAACCAAAGACTGATGTTATTTTCATTCATCATCTTATCATGTTATCGAATAATTAAACAATTAATTGATATTTATAAGGATATACTATTATTTATCATCGTCAGTTTTATCACATAATGATATTTAATTCATTTCAAAATTAGCGCCTCAATAATCTGTACATTTTGTTTACTAACTTTATTTTTTAACCATACTATAGCAACCTCACAATGGTACCAACTTTATAAAAAAAATCGTATATTTAAGCAAAATAAATCTGTATTTTTGTAAATCTTGTATATGGGGGCGTGGCCAATTATTCATTATTTAAAATAATTAATTTTGAAAGACAATAGCATACTTAATCTATTCCTGAAGTAAATTAATGAGGTTTTCTGAAGTTTTATGGCATGTTTAAGTCATTATAATAAAGATATTGCAATTTTAAAGTGTATAACCTCAACAGACTGTGATTCAAGCAGAATAGAGACACGGTAATGCCTTCGTCACCGCCATTCAAACTTGGCGCACGAGACACTACTGCAGTAAACGTGTCCCCTGATTTCAGGCCTTAAAATCAATCACGTGATCTAAAACCAATCGAATAACTTACATTATCAATATGGTTTCTAATATGTCAGCCAATATAGAATTTTTCAATTTAATATGGCCGATCGTTCTCTCTTTTATGTATAAATCTAGTCTTTAATATTTATCAAACTGTAAAAATTCATTGATTCATTAATAACCACGAATGCTAAATGAATCTAAATAATTTTTTATATCTCTAAAGAATGCATGTGATAAAGCTGTATAACTTATTCTTATATCAGGCAGATGGTATGGAAATTTATTATAGTTTAGTATAAGAAGTAAAGATGTAAAATTGTCGGCATTAGAGATTCCGTTGTAAATAGTACACTCGCATATTCCTATAAGCCAGAGAAGAGAGACCAGTATAGAAGTTCAGTCCTTATAGGAGCTAAGAAATGTAGTCAGCATTTATAAAAATGACCGCAAGATGGCACGCCAACCCGGCATCTCGCTGAGCTGAAGTGAAAGGCGGAGCTTAGTTTCGTTCTCGGGTAGTAGGGAGCGAAAAAAATATAGTTTTTTAAAAATTTTTCTTGGGCAACAAAACCCTTATTGTCCCAACATCCTTAATCCCACAAACAATAGGGACTTCTCGAAGTCCTATCTATCACAGTAAGTAGAATCTACTGAGTAGATAGAAATGAGACAAATAACAAAATAGTCTTTCCTCTGTGTTCCGCAGGGCGAGCCCACGCTACTTAAGACTTTAAATATTACTTTACCTTCCATTCCAGTAAATAGGACGATAGCTCAGGGGTAAATTCTTTGTCTACGAATCTTTTGGTGACTGGTTCGAATCTCGCCAGTTGCTTTTTTTTTCATTAATTAAATAAAATTTATTACATTTTTTTTGTAGCAATACTAGTACCCTTTTTCTTTTCTGGGTAATGGATAAAAATCCCAAATTTTTAAAATTATTTTTTACTTAGTTTTAATAACAACAATGGACAACTCATAAATATATGACCGAAAGACATGGTGAAATATCATTGATAGGCTTGATCACAAAACCTACGTTTCCGTAGTCGAGCGTGTTACCTCTGAGCTGTTACAAGAATATCAAACTGGTTTTATAGCTTTTATATATGTTGCGAACAGTGCTGGACCTTTTCTATTTAAAGATTTTTGTTTGAAAATAAACTGGCTTAGGATTCTTGTAATGAGAGTGAAAGAAAACACAAATCTTATCTCTTTTCTCTCTTGGATTAAGGGGCGTGGCTGAAATAAACCGTTGCAGCGCCATCGCTCGATGGGTTCACAGAAACTTCCATGTTGTGACCTGAGATTACCGACATGTTGACCCAAAATACCGACATGTTGACCGAAACTTCGTCCGGATTTTTAACACAGCATTGGACTTCGATACTGGTTTATACTGGTTATACTGTTTCTATTTATGTTCCACAGTCAATGACTTTGCTTTGTTAAAAAAATATTTTGTTGGTAGAACTCTTATTTAATGCGTAACTCTTTTTTTGAAGTTTATATATCAAATACAATTTTCATGAACAAAGAGAGATTGTTTCTGTCATGTAGTTAGTGACTCTTTTTTAGCAAAATTAAAAATTTCCCGTTAAAAAACTCCAAATTGATAGCATATATTCATCTTTTGATTGTCTGTAACAAATTTGATTATTATGAACAAAGACAGTTATTTTTTTTTTAAGCGAAAAAATTTTTTATTGAAAAATCCTGGATATGTTGCACAGATCCCGTTTCCATTTGTTAATAACACATTCAATTGTTATGACTTGTTTACATAAACGAAAAGTAGCTTATAACCTTTCCGACAATCCCCTCTATACGTCTGCCAAGTTTGGTTGCAATCGGATTTTTACATTCGATTAACTTAAGCTGTTAATGAGAACACTGCAATCAAAACTCAAACCTGTCACAATTTATTTTATTGACGCCTTTTTCGTTAATCTTTTAAAAATTTCTCGCATGTTGTGTCGATGCTTCAGCGTCGCCTGGGGACGAAACACACGACGTAACAAAACTCAATATAAAGGGAAATCGCTTATAGCAGAGAAGAGAGACCATAGTCCAGTCAAATGAGGGAAATGGGATAATTTTGGTTTGCTGCGGCCAAATTAATGATTTATAGATGACTGGATCGGAAATTTCGCGAGAAACACCTCAATCGATCTAAAAATGTGCATACATGTTCTTGACATATCTGAGGTAATTTTGTGGGAGATATAAATTTTTTCTTTCCCGAATAATTATTTTTTTTGGCAAAAAAAACGAAAAGAAATGCCCGAAAAAGTATAGCTAGATCGATAGGAAATTTAATTCTCTATCGATCTATATATATATGATTATTGAACCTAAAATTGACAAATTTTCTCTTAAATTTAAAGCGCGTAAAACTTAGAAAAAATCTCGCGCTGAAAAATTTCGAGCTCGAAAAGACTTTTAAAGTCACCAGCATGTGCCCAAAACATCCCCTCTTTACTCACCGTATAGTGTCTTTGTCACACTTACGGTTGGAGTGAGTATTTCACTCGCACTTACGCTTTACCATACTCGGCGCATGCGCAGAAGTTTTGTGTGAGTGCGAGTGAAGCGGAGAGATATGTATTGCTCTCTGTCGCACCCAACAGCGGCAGAAGAGGAAAAGTGCTTTCGGGGCCCAAATATTTATACCTGTATAACTTTTAACAGGTGCAAAATAATAAAAAACTTTGCATAGATGAAATGTTCCATTTTTAATTCTGCACATTTTGAGCCCAAAATCGGGCTGATCGGTGCATTTGAACCAAAATGAGAAGGATTTAAATAATTCATTGTTTATAAAAATAATGAAAAAATTAATAAAAAAAAATTTTTTTTCTCTAAAAATGAAATTTAATATCTCATTTTTCTAAAGAAATCGCCAAAAAGTAATATTTCTAACATTAAGTATTTTTTATTAATTTTCTTAGACGCGACTGAAGCTTTTGTCAATAGTGAAGCTTCAGTCGCGAATAACTTTTTATCTATCATAGATATGAAAAAAAGTGTTCAGTACTTTTTTTATTAAAATTAAATTCTGAACAACTTTTATTTAAAACATTTTTTCATATCTATCATAGAAATCGAGAAATTCGCGAGGGGGGGTGGTTTTTCGCGATTTACTCCCCCCCCCCTATGCGTGCCAAACAATTTTAACCTACACCATTGTGTTTCTCGCGAAATTTCTGATCCAGTCATCTATAAATCATTAATTTGGCCGCAGCAAACCAAAATTATCCCATTTCCCTCATTTGACTGGACTATGGTCTCTCTTCTCTGCTATAAGCGATTTCCCTTTATATTGAGTTTTGTTACGTCGTGTGTTTCGTCCCCAGGCGACGCTGAAGCATCGACACAACATGCGAGAAATTTTTAAAAGATTAACGAAAAAGGCGTCAATAAAATAAATTGTGACAGGTTTGAGTTTTGATTGCAGTGTTCTCATTAACAGCTTAAGTTAATCGAATGTAAAAATCC
Organism: Chelonus insularis; assembly: GCF_013357705.1. NCBI lineage: Eukaryota > Metazoa > Arthropoda > Insecta > Hymenoptera > Braconidae > Chelonus > Chelonus insularis. The sequence continues at coordinate 262,710 of NW_023276734.1, read as the reverse complement.
GATTGCAACCAAACTTGGCAGACGTATAGAGGGGATTGTCGGAAAGGTTATAAGCTACTTTTCGTTTATGTAAACAAGTCATAACAATTGAATGTGTTATTAACAAATGGAAACGGGATCTGTGCAACATATCCAGGATTTTTCAATAAAAAATTTTTTCGCTTAAAAAAAAAATAACTGTCTTTGTTCATAATAATCAAATTTGTTACAGACAATCAAAAGATGAATATATGCTATCAATTTGGAGTTTTTTAACGGGAAATTTTTAATTTTGCTAAAAAAGAGTCACTAACCACATGACAGAAACAATCTCTCTTTGTTCATGAAAATTGTATTTGATATATAAACTTCAAAAAAAGAGTTACGCATTAAATAAGAGTTCTACCAACAAAATATTTTTTTAACAAAGCAAAGTCATTGACTGTGGAACATAAATAGAAACAGCCCATTTTTGTTTATAAGCATTAAATCGTTGTGAAGAAATTCAATTTCACGGTAAAATTCAAATTTTTTGATTACGAAGCAATGCGTATATGGAATTAGCTCATTCAAACTACGAATTCTCTATGCAAATTTTTTTCCAAAAAATCTAATATTATATAACATCATTATGCACATTTCGCGGACGAAGTCGTGAGAATAAGCTAGCTACATGATATAATTATATTTTATGGAAATGGAATCTATACAATAAATATGAGTTTTTTTAACGTAGAATTTTTTCACTTACTGAAAAAAAAATTATCAGCCATATCACATGAATAGAAACGTTTTTTTTTTTTTTCGAAAGAAGTTATTAATTCTGTAACATAAATGGAAATGGACTCTCCCTGTTCATGACCCGTAAATTCGTTATAAATAATTGAAAATTGATTCATACGATAAAATCCTGAATTTTTTTGTTACATATGTTACAAAATATGTTGTGAACAGTTTAACTCGATCTTGAAAATATACTGTTTTCGGGACGGAGTCGCGGGTATACCCCAGTATATTTTAAGAAGACATCGAATTGTGTGAGTGTTTATGAACACATAAGCACTATAAAACTCTCTGAACGTTGCGTGCCAATCACACATTTATTGTAGTTCTATCTAATAGGTAATATCAACGATAATTAATGTCAATATTTAACATTTCTCCCAGTAACAGTCGCGACATAATGCAGTAAATTATACATTCGTTTCTGAAGTCTTAGACACCGGTGATTTTTCATCAAGTTAAAAAAGCAACGGGGCCGTGTGAGAAAAAATTTCTTTTTTTTCAAACTGTATACCATATTAAATCAAAAATACTCCTAGTGTTTAGATCTCATATTACTCTGGAACGGCTAATCCGATTGTCACCAAATTTTGCAGACATGGGAAGAGCATTGTGCAGAAGATAATAGTATTAATGTAAATTATTTATAGCTATTAAATTTGTTGTAAACAGTGGAAAACCGAATCTATTCAATATGTTTGACCTTTTTCAACGGAAAATTTTTTTTTTGCCAAATTTCAGTTACAAACCACGTAAAATGTGTAAAATTATACTTTATTTGTTACTGTTGAGAATTAATTAATTCTCAGTTTGAATTTGCCAGCTGACAGGAACTTAGGCGGCCATCTTGGGACTGGGTCGATAACCAATCGACCAAATAATCAATAATTCTTAATTTAGTCAATCATTTGACGAATTTTCAGTGTCCCTTTTGACTAATGAAGTTCCTGTCGCCATTTTTTTACTGTTCTCGTTCACATGTACACGCCATTCTTATTCATTCTTAACAAATCTTAAAAGTTTGAGTCAATCATCAGTACTAGTGCTATTGTAAATTATCAGAGCCCTTCAAGCTTCATTCTAAAACTAGAATCAAGTAATATTTCAAGACATTTCGTTGTAATTCACGACATTTCATCAAGATTCATTTGCATTGCATTGATAGGCTAACGCCACGTGCACAATCACATTCTTGCTCAACTTGAGAAGCGTGCTGAGCTCGTGTGGGAGGTCAATAATACCGAACACACCAAGTTGTGTATATTTTGGACATTCAATTCAGATTCAGTATTTTAAAATAGACATTCAGTGATTTGGAGCGACATTCAGTCTTCCTAGTTAATAACACAAAGTTGTCAGTGTATTTAGTGTACCTGTTAGTGCTTTAAATAAAGATACTTTATTTTTTATAAAACCTGACTTCCGTTTGCTCTGTTCCGGCACAATCATCCCTATCCTTAAACGGTTAGGTTAAATTCACAAGTTGAGATTTTCTCAACAGTTACTAACAATTGAATTTCTGATAAACAATGAATAATACGAACTAACTGATATATTCAAGTTTTCCCAACGTGATTATTCACATTACGCGGACAAAGTGGCAGGAATCTGCTAGTAGTAGTATACATTAACAGTACGTATATAATATGTTGCAAAAAAGTGTTATATGTACAATGATAATTATTTACGATAAATTATGCAGTTTAACATTTTAATTAACATAACACATTAAAAATAGAAAAAAATGAGAAACACAATAAAATTAAATGGACCGCGATAAAACGAGAAAATTAATGCCATGTATCGAACTTTTTTCTGTACTTTACTAATAGTATATAGAGTTCTTTCTCATGTCTCCTGACTATAAGCTCGCCCGTACCAACTTAACAACACAAAGTTACCAACCCAGTATTCTAGGCAAGTCACCTGACTCATTATTAGTAGTATTTTATTAAATATTGGAAGCTAATAATAAAAGGTTCTTTTAAAGAGAGTAGGCAAGGTTGAGTGATTTTACGTTAGTTTGAAGTAGTATTAAAGACTTAACAGGATGAAGAGGGGCTAGAAGAAGAGAAAGACGAACATTTGTGGGTTGAGAACTTATAATTAGAGAAGTAAATCGCTAACATAGAGTAGCGGGCCAAACGAAACGTGCCACCCGTTAGATGGTTCATGCTGGATAACGTTCTAGCCCTATGGATTGACATTCCATGACCAAGTCTAGAACACACATCAAAAAATTCTTATAATATTGGATAGAAAAAAAAACTAAGGAATTATATAATTGGAAAGGAGCAATGAGTAAGATTTTGAAGCTGGAAGAAGGGAGAGTCGGAGTTTGGAGATTGAAAAGAAGAAAAGTAGTTTGGCAGATGGAGAGTGAAGTAAAGTTTTGGAGCTCGAAGAGCAACAGTAGACTTTTGGAGGATCAATTATCATGAGTAGAGTTTTCGGAGATTGGCATTGCTGATCAAGTCAAGAGGGAAGATAAAATGCAGTTAACATCGTGGAGGTATTGGAGACGGAAAGAAGTTTCCTAGACCTAAAAAGAGGTTCCAGTCCATCCCGAAACAAGTCGAGACCAGATTACGACACCTAAGTATCCTCTACTGCTCCTGTAAGTCGTATTGAGTCTGATTTTTATGGGGTTTATTTTGGTAGTTTGATAAATTTTAAAGTAATGGAATGAAACATAGTTAATCTTCTCCTCTTACATTACTCTCGTGATTTGGTTAAGTTATTAAGTTCAGTTCAAAATATTACAGTTAAGATGAAGAAACATTCCAGAACTTTAGTTAAAGTTATTTGATTGTAAAACATTTGTCATTGATTTCAATCGAATTTTCATCTACGAAAAAAATGCTAATAAATTGTTATCTATAATGAAAAGTCAAATGAATTTATGATTATTTTATAACTGCACATAAAATGCAAAAAAAGGTTGTAAGACTTTACTCATTCTTTAATTCGTTAACAATAAGTAGTAATTTAATTGTCTGTTGTAAATTATTTTTCGATAATTGAAGTTATTGAGTTTTTTCAGATGAATTGGCTTGGCCCAATTTTTAATCTATATTTTGGAGTCAACCATAACCAATTCTATCCATATACACGTAGAAAAATAGACTCTTAAACATGCATGTGGCTTGACATTTTATTCTCAATAACTTATATTAGATGTAAAGAAATTCGATGCGACTTGTCGGGTAATATACCTCCCTTGTTAGCCGACAATTACACTCTCGTAAATTATTCGGTACATCTCTGTTATTTTTCTCTTATCAGTTTCAGTAATTTATAATGTTTTCAACAACAATTGTTTAGGTTAAGTTTAAAGTTTCTCTTCATGTATAGCGTTTTTTCGGGCGTTGCCACATGATATTAATTCGAGGAAATTTTTCCGCCGGTTACTTATGGGAGGATAAGAAAAGTCCTTCGTGAGCTAAAAAAAACAGGCATTATTGCCTTAGAGTGAGAAACCGAGTTTTTCTTAAGACATTATCGTCAGCCTCGATTGAGATTTAATCTAGATTATTAAGATGATTCAATTGTAACGTTTTCACCCGTTTTTACGTCTACAAAGCTAAATCTAAATGGTTTTAGCCGTTTCTGAGATTACCCCAGATAGACATGTTGATAAAATTCCAAAAAAGGTTGTGGGAATACTTTGTGTTCGACGACGAACTTTCCATTTATTCCCTAATCACTGTAAGTATTTTCATAATGGAAAGATAGTAGAGGGCATTTTTGATACGAATCATCCTGCACAAAACTTGTAAAGTCCGATCTTGAAAATAATTGTAAAAAAATTTTTTCAAAAAATATTACGACATTTTTTTGAATATTACTTGTAAAGAACATTGACTATTTGTGCGGGACTAAAGACCATATTAGATGTTTTACTCGAACTGACATAAATTTTTCTATTTTTTACGTAAATGATAAGTTTTTCGTGCAGAATATAATTTTTTTTAAATAATGACTTATTACAGAGTTACAAATTAATTATATTCCACATCAGTAAACTAGGTAATTTACTGATGTGGAATATAATTAATTTGTAACTCTGTAATAAGTCATTATTTAAAAAAAAAAAATTATATTCTGCAAACTAGGTAATTTGGGGAAGGACCGCTATGACCAAGCAAAGGCCTACAGGCCCATAAGTCTAACCTCCTTCGTCCTAAAAACGCTGGAGCGGCTTGTGGACTGTTACCTTAAAGAGAGCGCATTGTGCACCAGGCCCTTGTGCTCAGCACAACACGCCTACCAAAGTGGCAAGTCTGTAGAGACTGCCCTCCATGACCTCGTAGGAGGCCTGGAGAGAGCCCTGGAGACAGGCAGGTCGGCAATTGGGGTCTTTTTAGACATCGAAGGGGCGTTTGATAACACACCCTTCAAAACTATGGGTGAGGCAGTTCAGAACTTCGGAGCAGACGTCACGCTTGCACGATGGATCATGAACTTGCTCGCCAGTAGAACGGCCATCGCCTACTTAGGAGGTACAGAGGTTCGAGCTGCAGTGGCCAGGGGCTGCCCGCAGGGAGGTGTTCTATCTCCCCTGCTGTGGACCCTGGTGGTGGACGAACTTCTTACGAACCTGAAAAAGGCGGGCTTCAGCGTTCAAGGCTACGCTGATGACGTGGCCATCACGGTCACAGGCGACGATTTGGGTAGTCTGTCGCTCAGAATGCAGACGGCCCTCAACGTCGTTGAGAGATGGTGCCAGGTTCGAGGGCTCAGGGTTAACCCGAGCAAAACTGAACTGGTTCTGTTCACAAGAGGAAGGAGGACTGAGTTCAGGCCTCCCTCCATCTTTGGCAAACAGCTGAAATGTTCGGAAACAGTGTGCTACCTTGGAGTAACCTTAGATAGGAAGCTCCACTGGAGGGCACATGTGGACAAACAGGTCAAGAAGGCCACGGCTACCTTCTGGACCTGCAGAAGAATGTTCAGCGCTACATGGGGACTGAAGCCGAAAACAATAAAATGGCTGTACACAGCTGTTGTCATTCCCCAACTAACCTACGCCTCCATAGTATGGTGGACCTCCGTCAGGAGGAACGCCTGCAGGAAGCAACTAAATAAAGTCTATAGAGCGGCACTGCTAGGTATAACGGGAGCCCTGAGGACGACCCCAACCCTAGCTATGGGCTGCCTACTGAGCATCCCTCCGCCGGAACTGATGGTGGAGGTGCTAGCGAAGAGGGCGGCCATCCGCTTGAGGAGCCATAGACAGTGGACGAGCTTTCGAGCTGGGCATGCGGCGATTCTGGGCCCGGAGGACCCTACGGGACTCAGTGGCAAAAAGGTCGATCGCTGCCCCAGGAAGCTAGAATTCTCACCCGGATACGAAGTCATCTTCATGGACAGACGGACCTGGCTGGAGGAAGGCGAGGAATCGCTTACTCCCAAGGGGCCTGTCTGGTACGTGGATGGGGCGAAGTGTAAGGGGGGAGAGGCCGGAGCCGGAATCTGGTGCGGGGGACCACGGGTGGAGGAATCCTACACCCTGGGCCAGGACGCTTCCGTGTTCCAGGCAGAGGTGTACGCAATCCTGTTATGCGCTATGCATATAACCAAAAGAGATTGCACTGGGCAGCATATCTATATCTGCAGTGACAGCTATGCTGCCTTAACGGCTCTTTCGCAAGTGGCTACCTGTTCAAAACTCGTGGACCACTGCAGAAGGGTACTAAAACAAGCGGCATGCCGCAACAAACTGAAGCTGCTAAAGGTACCAAGTCACTGCGGTATACGCGGCAACACCGAAGCTGACAGGCTGGCCCGTATTGGCGCCAGCGGCGGAGGTGACAGGGGCCCAGTGGAGATAAACGCTCCCGGGGAACTTGTAAAGGCGCTGGGGGACAAGTGGCTGCACAAAAGATTCACCAGCTACTGGGCGGAGACCTCGGGGATGAGGCACACCAGAGCGTTCATCAGGAAACCCACAACTCAAGTGAGTAGGGACCTGATCGAACTGGATAAAAGAAGGCTAAGAGTGGCCGTGGGCACCGTCACAGGGCACTGGCTAACTCGACGCCATATGAAGATGCTGGGACGCGGAGAGGAATCCGCGTGCCGGTGGTGTGGTGAGGAGGAAGAGACGCCTCTCCACATGATAAGGGAATGCTCGGGGCTAAGGGAACCCAGGCAGCGCCTGTTAGGGAACCTTGAGACCGACGCACCCATCCTTGAGACGGTCGGGACGGACAGGCTTCTGCAATTTTGCTACGAGGCCGGGCTGTACCAACCCACCTAAGACCGCCTTTACCACAAGCTTGGACCCAGTACAATGGCCCCGTGGCTAAGTGCAGGGGAGGCGGGGCAGATTAATGGGGAAAACTAGGTAATTTTTTATGTTTTTAAAAATGTTTTTTTTTTTAAATATTATAAAGAAAAAACAAAAGCTAGTAAATTATTGTTATATTTTCAAATCATTATTCTTGTATTGCGCCTATCAATAATAATTGCAATAAAAGAAATTACAAATTTTATTTTGAATTAAAAATAGACGGTCTCAAAATAAAGAACTTGATGAATGTATATAATAAAAACTTACTAACCTTCGGCGATCAATCGTTCCCGTATTTCCCATGCAAAAATTGTTGGATTCTCTCGTTTATATTGCTCAATTTTGGCTACAACCGTGGGAGTAGCAACTTTTGGTTTACTTCCTCCAATCAAACCGGGTGGCCTTAACGTTCCTATAATTAAATAATACTCATGATCAATAACATACAATATGAGGGAAAACCAATAAAGAAACTATTATCCAACATTATATAGTGGTTGTATTTCTACAGTTATAATGGTTCTCGGTATCCAATGATTACATGGAGTAGTGCATATTTGAATTAACTTTTAGGGAAAAAGAACTAAATTGTCGTTTGGATGGCTTGTAATTTAATTACAAAACGATAAGGATTCCTGCATAGAGGAAAAAGTAGATATGTTTTGCAAAAGTGTGGCTTCAAAGCTGCGTACATTGGGAATCATGGTGCAAGTTATATGTGTTAAACATTCATTTTTAACACCTTCTTTTCTCTATCTGCTCTTACTCTCCTCTGCTTTAGATGTTTGCGAAATAATAAATACACGTACTTTCTCTGCACAAGTTTAACTTGTTATGGACCATGCTATTTAAATATTGTAATGTCTATGTATATTTCCTAGAAAATTCTTTAATGTATTTTAGGTAAAAAGGTGTTAAAGACTTCAAAAATCAGTTGAGGATAAATATTTAAATAAATTTTATTGCTTTTAAAAAAGTCACGTGGCAAAAAGCAATAAAATTTATAAAAAGAATGTTTGTGTGCCGTGTGAATATTTTTAGATATTTCTAAAATAGATAGGCTATCTGAACAGAATTATATCCCATTTGACTTGATAAAAACGAAAGGATCGATCCATCGGTCAATTGTCGACAAAGTAAGATTAAGATCAGATTGTAGGAGAACATCTTTTGTAAACAATCTTTTCGTTTTTCATGAGTATTGAATTAATAATATTCTAAAGTTAGTTCATTTTTGTATAAATTTGATCGTCAAATAAGATTCGATAAATATTTGAATTAATTGATTGATGAACGTAAAAAACAGCGCTGACTGGAAAATCTATTCTTCTTTATAAATTTCTGGTGTCTGTCTGTCTGTCCACAGTACTCTCGGTAGAGGGTGTTATTAGAAAGGATATAGGCTACTTTTTAATCATGTAAATTGTTTATATCGATTGAATTTATTATAAAAAGTTGAAAACAGGTTCTATGCAACATATTTTGGTTCTTCTAACGCGTATTTCGTTCGTTTGCCAAAAAAATGTGACCAACTATGTTACTCCTTCTGTTTATAGCAATTTAATTGGTGATAAACAACAGAAAACGAGGTCTATTTGATAAAACAAAAAAAACTAACTAAAAATACTTATACATTCATATTTACGTGTAACGCATTTTCATCAACACGCTTATGTCCAACGCACATATTCGTGCAGCAGGCGATGGCCATTGTGCACGCATGTGAATTAAGTGCCTGAACGAACATTTATGTAGTTTTAGAAGAATAATGGATGGATCCTCTGATAACAAAGGGGTTTTCAACATGAAAATAGGTCACTCCATCAAAATAAAACCTAATGTCTTTACAGAATTTTTATGTGTTCAATATTTTGGGAGTAAATTAAGGTTATAAATACCAAATGGCGAGGTTATTCGCCCACTGCTAGAGCGAGGCAGACTGGGGTCTTCAGGCCGGTAGAGTAGGGTTTTTGGAGCGCGCGGCTAATGGATACCTTTTCGTCTTCATGCTCTCCTAATACTCCGCGTAAATTTTGGATTATAAATTTTCCCATAAATAACAGTTAACGGACATATGTGTATGTGTACACATACACGACCACAAACTGATACGCACAGCATAAGTCAAAAGTTTAAACAATGGTGATATGGGGCATTCGTTGACCGGACGTTTCGAAGACTAAATTCTAAATGATAAGCTATAATAATATTTAGTTACAAAATATTAATTTTGTCATAAATTGTCAAAAACGCAAGGAACTGCGTTATTTTTGTTATTAAAATATAACCTCTCTGTCTACAACATAAAATAATGTAGATGGCCGCGGCTGCACACCTTCAGATGGAGGACAACCCGTGAAAATGAATGAAAAACTTTAAAAACATACACATTAAACAAAAACCATATGATACTTTGGAAAATAACAAATGTACAGGCAGACAGACAATTTCAGTGATAAGGGCTAAAGAACTCGACGTTATCAAGTCCACCTGGAAACTCCTGACGTTGCTCTTATATTTCCATGGTTACAGCAATGTTGGAAGTCGAGCTCCGGAGCCGCCATCATCACTCACGTGATCTTTCTCCTTCGTCTCTTACAAAATCTCGGAAAGTGAACCTTGCAATGCTATCGCGGTCAGGGCAAGTTACCTCAATCCCCGACCGTGTAGGTGCCAATTCATCCAACAAAAATTAATTAATCACAAATCCTACTTGTGGACGCCACTCGTTTTTAGGCCCCAAAACGAGATACCTGGAAAAAGCTGGTTAGCTTTATTACTCAAAAATCGCGAAAAAAATTCCGTGGACACAAATAAGCTTCACAAGAAGCAAATAAATTTAACAAAAGATTTTATTTATGAGAAGAAAAATAAATTTTTATTGAAACCAATGAATTATTTCAATGAATCAGTTGTTTACTAATTGCTAAAAACGAATTAAATTATTAACATATGAATATTAATTTCATCGATAATTATTGATAATAACGAATAGAGTAAATTAATCAATAATCAAATATTACTCGTGAGAACGTTCTCGACGCATCTAAAGTTTTAAAACAAAGAACCTCCTCAGCGAGGATAAAGGACAAGTCCTCAATAACGCGTACTGGTACCAGGTTAAAAGTACGTTAAATAGACGTTTACTCACTTTCTTACACCCATACCATACACACCGGAAAATAGATTAAGGAACGACAGAAGAATTGTGTAAAGATGACGTTGCTTACGAAAGCTCCTCCAGGTATCGTGACGCCTTCGATTCAACGGGGCTTGTAAGTACGACGAGACACCCAAAACAAACCGAAGCTTCAGATCCTTCACTGCTAGCCACGCCAGCCAAGAAATTGTTCATTCACTGCCTCGCAACGTCGAGGTCTTACAATGCTTAGTGACGGGCTATGACGAGCCATCTAGCAGTTCACTACGGTGGTATGACTCTCGGCCGATCTACTGTAAGCAACCGCAGTGCTACCACGCTCGAAAGTAAAAGTGGAGGGGCTGACTGAGTACTGTTTCAAGCCTTGAGTCTTGCCCAAACAAGGCCTACGCACGGGGGGCCTGTTGCTCCAGCCCGCTACCTGAAAAAATAAAACCACAGGAAGCTGCGCATGAACTTGTTTTTACATTTACGGCTACTACGCGCAGAGTATGTATGCTCCAACACCCTTTCAGCTACAGGCGTGGCAGTTGAGCCGTGAATTGTCCAAGTGAGAGCAAAACAGCACAGCATCTAATAAAGACATAAAAAGAGATAGATACATGTTTGATGCTATGAACCACGTGTATCACACGGCGATGTTTATCACCGTCAGAGAAGAGAGACTAGCATAGAAGTCCAATCTTGGGTTAAAAGTCCGGACGAAGTTTCGGATAACATGTCGGTAAACCCTGGAACTTATGTTATCTGACCGGTAGTTGTCGCTTCGGAAAATCGACCGTAGACATGCCCCTAAATTTTACAACGCATGCGTAAAAAAGGGAGTAGAATGAAATTTAAACTAAAATTCCTAACTTCTATTTTTTGTTCTTAAAATAAATTATGATAATTATATTAAAAATATTACATAGAACTTATTTTTAATTGCACATTTATTCAGTACCGGACATAAATGCTGTTTAATTTTTTAAAGGTTATACATGTGATTTCCCTATACCGTTTTATAGAAAATCACACAGCATTTATATCCGGTACTGTATATTTTTAATTGATATCATAATAACATTATAAATGTTATTATGAATATTAAAAAGTATTATGGCTAACTGTTGTTAGCCCAGTTCCCTATGCTTGTTATCCCGATTAGGTGTTAGCCGAGTTTAAATTGCAGCGTTAGAAGTGATAAAATAAATAGTAATGTGTCACATACAAAATTGAGTTATTTTCTTTTATAATAAAAATTTATGCATTATTTTTCCTAACAAGTGTTTACGGCGGTAGTGGTAAAAAAGGATAATCCGTCATAAACTTGTGGCATCCCAATGCCTGCCGAAGATGGTTCAACTCAACTTAAAGGTACCCAAACCCACACGCAAAGAAAAGTGATTATTAATTTCTTTCTTCTGACTCAAGTTTCTATTATACTTGATCATATTTTCTGTACGTTGTGAACATTAAGAAAATATGTCTTCACATCTATGCGGTTATGATTTATTTCAATGTGATGAATGACAAATAAATCGCAATTCAATTTTTAGAATTTGTACCTTTAATTACATTTTATTAGTTGATTTGTAATTATAGTTTACACTTTGAATGGTTATTTCCAGAAGAATTATAATTCTTATTGCTGTAGAACACTACCTGAAACAGTGGTTTATGGTAATTCAAATTGTATTGATGATTAGATTCGATGATAGTAATTATGAAAAGTGTAAGTATAAATTAATTATTTATTCCATAATTTTCGCTTCTTTTTTTCATTTACTTATTTTCTTAGCATCTTTCGTTTGGGTATTGAATATAATTCTTAAAAAGGTGGCAACAAATCATATTTATTTTTTATTTTTTGATGATAACTTTTATCTTACAGGTCACAAATTGAAAATGATTTCTAAGATATTGGAACTTGGGATTACTGAATAGATGGGGAGAAGTCATTTGTATAGATACAGTAAAGTTTTGCAGAATGAGAATGTTGATAATAATGCAATTCAACCACTTCTCACTTGTCTTATACTTATTTATGTTTTGCACCAATTAAATATCTGTATGGCTGCCCCTCTTAACGCATGACGCATACGTCTTTATGCCAGTGTTTAAACTCACAAAAATTTTTTAAATCAATTTAAAAAGTTGAACAATTCATCAACTCAACTGCTGCTATTTCGAGCAATTTTAAGAAAATTCCTAATTATTCGCCTCTGCGATTATACAATTAATTAAGCATAATTTATTAGTGAATAACCACTAAATTCTTTATTAGTGAATATATCCTACGTTGTTCATTAGCAAATAAATAGTATATGAGTGATTAGTTAATAAGTGATTAGTAAGTAATTAGTGTATAAGCTAGTGTCTAAGTAGTTTATAAGTGATTAGTGTAATCAAACGTGTACAAACAATGGCTTCTCGTGCGTTGTGCGTGTATCGAGGCTGTACCAATTCTCCATATAAAAGACCGGATCTGACCTTTGATCGATTTTCACCTGATAACAGGTAACAGTTTCGTTGAAATTTTATATTTATAATATTAATATTACAATTACATTTACATTATTTGCATTAAAACAGCTTTAAAGACGCTATAATAGTCAATAATAATTGTCAATAATATGGAATTGTGTTCATAACAATTGAACATTGTTACTAACAAGTGATTATTGATCATAGTAATATTTAAATGATAAGTTTTAAATTGTTATAAACAATAAAAATAGGGACCCTTTCTATATATATGAGTACTGTTTACGCATAATTTTTTCGTTTACTAAAAAAATGTTACCAATCGTATGCCATAAATGAAAACATACTTTTTTCGTGTATAACAATGAAATTTGTTATAAATAATGAATAAAAGGATCTATGAGGTATATTCGAATTCTTCTAACGCACAATTTTTTCTTTTACTGAAATAAAGTAACTAACCATATCAAATGAATAAAAACAGACTCATTTCGTTTATAACAATTCTATTTGTTATGAAGAATGGAAACGGGTTCTATTTGAATTGTTTTTTCATTTTTTCCACTGGGAAGTTGGTCGTGTGGACCTTTTTTATTGCAATGAAGTCTTCAAAAACATATAAACACTCATTATCGTAATATAAAATTTCCCTTTTCTTTACAGTTTATTGTAACATATCCGTGTTGATACGACTTGTCAACTGATCATTAATCCATGATTTATATAAATTATAGGGCCTTAGAATGGATAGTGCGCTGCGGTAATGACAACCTGATGGACCTATCTGCTAGTCAACTACAAGGTAAGCAAATTTGTTCTTATTATTTTGATAAGACCGATTACAAAGATATGCATCGCAAATGTTTGAAAGAAACCACACTACTAAAACTTTTTGATAATGACTCGGTGTGTACAACTGACGAGTGCGTGAAAAATCTTGCTGTCCCTTCGATTAGAAGATACCATAAAGAAGTATCCACCCAAACCGATTCTGTTTCCAAAAATGTCTCTTCAAGCAATACTTACAGTCATTCCCGTCGTAGTGAATATATTAATAGGTTGATAAAACAAAAAGCAATTTTGAAGAAAAAATTATGTGATGCTCAAAAAATGATTAAAAATTTAAAACGCGCCTAAAAAACTCGTCGCGTAACCGTTCATACTGTATTGAGCGATGCAGCATTATTTTTAGATAAAAATCCATTTGAATTTTTAAGAATGCAACTTGAACATTCCGTTATGGTAAAAAAAGGATGGAGTCTTGAAGACCAAAAATTTTCAACATTTCTATACTACGTATCTCTCAAGGCATACAATTTTCTACGTGACGAGAAAAAACTATCATTTCCTTGTGTTAATACAATTCGGGGATAGATAAACAATTTAGATTTATCTTCAGGATTGAATGAAAATTTATTTTACAGAATAAAAGAGAAAGCCGAAATAATGTGCCCCACTGAACGGGATGCAGTTCTAGTGTGGGATGAGCATTAAACAGGAACTCGATTTTAACTCGAAAAATGATTATATAGAAGGCTTCCATGATCTTGGTGAATTGGGAAGAAAGAAAGAATTTGCAAAATATGCTCTAGTCTTTATGATAAGAGGCTTAAGATTTTCATGGAAGCTACCAATAGCTTATTTTCTTCCACACACCACAATTGGGGCTAATGATTTATTAACATTGAATAAATCATGTGTGACCACATGTTTCTATTCGGGAATTAATATTCGGTCGATGGTTTGCGATCAGGGGCCTGCAAACCAAAGAGTAGTATCGTTATTAGAAATAACAGAGTCAAAGCCATTTACCATTATTTGTAATAACAGAATTTATTTCAACTATGATATTTGCCACCTGATTAAATCAGTCAGAAATCGTTTGATTGAGAATGATTGTTAATTAGAGGTGAGCGAGTATCATGGGCTCCTATTGTTGAACTTTTTAAATATGAAAAAAGTAATGGATGTCGATCGGCTCCTAAATTAACATCGCAACATGTTCAGCCCAATAACTTTGAAAAGATAAAGGTGAAACTAGCAACCCAAGTGTTCAGTATGTCTGTTTCTGCTGCTTTGAAAACAGGAAATCAGACAAACAATTTACGTCATCGCACATACCTTGCCACTGCCGAATTTTGCAAAAAGATGAACGATATTTTCGACTGTTTAAACGCGATAAAAATCCATTATGCCGTGGGTTGTCAAACAGTTCACCACAAGTAAAAAAATGCCTCGAAGAGAACCTTGATAGGCTGAATACTTGGGAATATGCTGTTTGCATATATACGTCGGCGCACAGGAAATAATTATAATTCGTCTGCAATGCAATTCAGACAAAACATTCAGTACAGTATCGTTGCAGGATTGATAGCCCCTTCCAAAGGATCAAATTGTATTGAAGATGATGACAATAGTATGTCATTAACTATCAGGCCTACTGATCGTCCTTCAGAAATTACAACTCAGAATAATAAGATTGTAGATGAAGTTGAAAATAATAATTTATATCATATTGATAACAGTAATGATAATGAAGATTCTGATGAAGATATAGATTTTGATGCGCCATCTCTGGAAAATTGTGCGATGAAATATATTGCAGGCTATTTAGTTTATAAATGTCTGAAAAAATATAACTGCTATGATTGTATGATGACATTGAGTAAACATTCTGAGAAATTAGATAATGAAAACGAATTGTTAATATTTAATAAAGCATACGAAACTTTTGACGGGGGATATTTTGGTAATTTGAATGTACCAACTGATGAATTTTCTCATGTGATTATGACAGCTTATGATTCATTTAATCGCTTATTTCCAGAGGTCTCTCACCTGATGAATATTTCGCAAATTTCGAAAGAACGAATTGAAAAAAATGTAAAACATAAACACAATCAGTTTTGGAAAGTCGAAGGCGCATGCTATTATCATCGTGATTATATTATCAACCATTTCGTACGAATGCACATTTTTTATAATCTCAAGTGGTTAAATAAAAATCATGCACCTTTGAAAAAGAGACCACTCATTGATTCTACAAATAAACCTCTGGCAAAGTTAAGAAAAGTAATGCATGGTTAACAAATTAGCAGTTTTAAAAAAAATTATAAATTTGATTTTTCAGTCGCTTACTTTAAGTAGATGTGCAAACCTTCCCTGTACTCCTATCATTATCCGTCCTTTACTTTTCTTTCATCCTTTTCTCCCATACGAGAAAGATGTACATTTTCAAAATATAGTTATACCTTATATAATTGATTATATAAAAACATAGTCATGTAGTCAATTAGATTGTTTGAATATATTTTTTTTGTGTGGGACAATCCCCTCCCGGTGGACATTGTCTATCACCTTCACGTGGTGTCCACTGAGTAGTACCTGATAAGACGTTTTATAAATAAACTTGTATATAATAAATTTGTAAGAGGTATAAGAGGAAGTTATCACGAAGTAAAATTTATTTTGTAATATAAAAAATTTATTAATAATTGAATTATTTGTATTATCGGGTACTAGCCAAGCATAGACAGATGAAATTATCAATATTTGAAATGATCCTTTTATTATTGTTCCAATACCAATGTTATACACTTTCAAAATTGTTAGTAACCCTGACTGAAAACTTCAACTCTTTCGAAATAGTTGAGGCGTTTTAAGGTGTAGTAGGGCAGTAAGACATGATAAAAATAAGTATTTCAATTTTTCTTAGTGTATAATCTGTACTGTAAAGTTATTTATTATGTCTTTGTGAAATAGAATATCACCATTGGAGCTAATAAATTGGATGGTGATGTCATAATCAGGGAGTAATTCTTCGTCTTTTAACATTTTAAATATTGTATCATTATTTTGTTAAATGTTTCGGAGTAGCAAGACATTGATTATCTTTAAAAGAGGAAGATCCTTTTCTTTTTCATAGTTAAGTGATTCGTAATTACTAAAAACTATAGTATCAAGTAACTGTATGATTACCCAATTATAGAAGTAACTTGTATTTGGATTTTTAGGATTATAACTTTAAGCATTATCCTCTAGCATAATATAGAACTTGATTTCCATTCTCACGTTTTTTTCCTATAAATTTGTCACAGATTTATAAAAAATGTATTATAATTTTAAGCATTTTTTCCGTATCTAGAGTAGCGAGAATCTCATTCAATCTCATCATAGTTTTACTAATATCGATAATGTAATGTGATTGTTTATTAACTGTAACTGTTAGATACTGTCATTAACTAGTTTTTATATCATAATCTTAAAAATTAATTGCTAAAAAAAACATTATAATTATAATTGTAAATTTTTTTGTCAACAAATTGTTCAAAAGTAAAATTCATAAAATGTATAAGATGATTTATGTAACAATTATGATGAATAAATAAAGATATGAAATTAAACGTGATGCAACATGCTTCGATTATTCTTTGACTCGAAACTTTATAACCTTAAGATAAGAATAATTGTAAAAAAAAATTTGGTCTAGGCTTACGTTGTACCCCGACAACGAACTTCTCATGAATTGAAATCCGTAATTTCGTCATCTTTTAGTTTTTTGTTTTATAAAAAATCGTTATTGTTATAAACAATATATAATCGGTGAATCCATTTAATTGTAATTTAAGATAATTTCATCAATATTCATCGAATATCGAATTATTAAGGGAAAAAAGGCCACCCGAATTTCCAAAAAAAATTATAATAAGTATTATTATTTAATTAATAAATAAAAAAAACCGACGAGATTTGAACCAGTCACCAGAAGATTCTTAGTTAGAGAACTTACCTCTGAGCTACCGACCTATTATTTTTCTATGAAAGTAAAATAAAATTTAAAGTTTTAAGTGGGCTTGCCCTACGGAACAGTAAAAGAAGGGTATTTTTTTATTTTAGGTGAAATTCCACCTCAACTTCGGTTTGAGTTTCAAATGAAATGAAGGTTTATGACGGATTATCCCTTCAAACAATAGCCTTTATAAATACATACATTGAGAAGACATTTTAAAGCATAGAGTGCGTTTTAAAATCCTACCACTAGTTTTTTCCTCCCTACCATTCCCGCGTTTAGTTTTGCTCCGCCTCGACGCAGTCTTGAGCGCTGCTTTTCATAGCAACGCCATCTCCTGTTTTTTTGACGAGTCTCTAACTCACGTTTTAACTCTCCATTTGGATTGAACTTCTATACTAGTCTTTCTTCTCTGTCACCGTTGCTTAGCAACACGGCATGATGACAAACGTAATTAAACATTTTTTTATTTCAAATGACATAAGGTACTTAAAGATAGACAACAAAAATAGTTGAATATTGCTTTATTAAGTTATTATTTTACTTAAAATATGATTTTATTTTTACTCAAGTATATTTGATTAAATTCAAGCCCTTCACTCATAAATATATTTTTATTATATTTTTAGCGTTTCCTTTTCATAAGAGTCTTATGATATTTAACTGCAATTTCATCGTTTTTGGAATGTTTTCTCCTAAAGCAAAATAAAAAGTCACTAAGTGGATAATTAATAGACATAGTATGCACAAACATGATACAACATTGGCCGCACACTTAAGAATCTGACTGTTGTAGATGTTTGACGGCGTGGCGGAAGTATTGACAATGCTCTTTAAGTCTTCTAAGGTGTTCTAGAATAATTGGTGGCACTCCACAGCAGCCGATGTCATCTCGGAATGGAAATTTTCAATCGCCGTCAAAAGTAACGTTATTAACAAAATCTATGATTATTCGTCGTAGTAATTGCCCCAGAATAGCATTGTCAATGGTTTGTTATTAACACCACTATGTATAGAAACAGCCTTTACTTCCACACGTGTTAAAGAATATTTAGCTGTAGTTTTTGTAAAAACCCGGGCATATGAAAGCAAAGTACTCGGGGATATCTTTATGCAACTCATTATTAGAGGATCTTCCATTATTCCAACTTTGCATTTAACAGCAGAAGCATTTATTAAACGAAATGAATCTCGAGATTTTGTTAAACATAGCCTTGTTTGAACACTGTTTACTAAACAAACGCTCTTGATTGAATACATCACAATGTAGGTGGCCAAGTAAATCGAAGGTGTTCCACATGATAAATATCTACACCGTTTTTTCAAGCCTTCATTTTCATCTGTAACACCATCCATTTTACCGGGAGTGTCTTGAGACTATCCAACAGTACTCAGGTGAGAATTTTTCGCATAACGACTATAATTCAAAAATTTTTCGATGTATACTCTATAAGCATCCTTGCTTCCCCCGTCCGAAGGACGGAAATTGAGTACCTCGCCTACTAGGGCATAACTCTGGGAAATTATAACTCTACTCTCTTCGCGATGGCGTTTCCCGGGACGCGTATACTTGCACCTTGAAATAGGCACAGGGATACACGTAACAAGCCCGAGGCCTTACAACATACCACTACGAGTCCGACCTCAATTGGCCAGTTGTACCCAGTCCTACATGTCATATTTTGACTTTGGAGCCCCAGGCACAGGGCTTGGAATGTGGCCTCCCGTAGTACCAACTTTATCCGCTTTGGTTAGCGGTGGCTAGCGCGTCTCGTGCTCGGCGTGTTCGGAGTGCCCATATTCAGACTACTATATAGAGCAGTACGAAATAGAGCACGACGAACTATAATCTGCCCCCGTGTTACGCGATATATCTTAAAGGACAGAAACATCTATGTAAACCCGGGGGCCTACACTCTATAAGCATATAAATTATTAAGCGGTGACACACATTTTTGATTGAAATAGTCATCAACTTAATTAAGCATAGAATGCATGAAATTATTTATAGGGCCAACATTAATATCTGACGTCGTTTTACAAGATCAGCCTGTAATGCCTTACGAGATGTAATCTGACTTCGAAATTTAACATAGTACGCGCAATACATTCATCTCCTTGGCCTTGTACAACAAATTCAATAGGCAAATTATCTGTAAATAATATAATCGGTTTATAGAACATCCATCGAGAACCCTCAATATTTATTCGTGTAAGTGAAATAGAAAGAAATTCTAGTTCTGTTTTTGTACACTCACAAAAATGAACATGAGAAAATGCCGTTATGATTATTGAAATATGTCTCCTACAGATCATAATTTTTTACAAAATTGTTTCTTGATCTTTTCTGTTTTCTTTACCTTTTTTCTGTTAATCTTAGGGGCTTCGCTTTATCTCTTTTTCCTTTACGGCCCTATTTTTTTGCTTTTTTTAACAAAGCGTTTTCTTCTCTTTTGAAAACGAGTGTTCTCTGAGCGACTGTTATGGAGCAACTGTTGATTTGGTGATGAACCTAGTGGTATATAGCCCAAGCCGCTCATCCAGTTAATAATTTTTTCTATGGCTTTTCGTTTTTAATTCTGTCTAGACTCTCATAAACGAGCTCGAACAGATTCTTTGAATGATAGACTATTATCAAGGACATCATCAACAATACTCAAACCTTATTTCAAAGGTTCATTATCTAAAATTTTCACACCACTTTTAAGGAAAAGCAGTGCAGACTTAAATAAATCCTCTAAAAAACTGCCGATGCAAATCTAGAATTAGAAATCTAAGAATTCATTAAAAATATGGTGACAGTTAAACTAGGTGAGCCTTGTTACAGCTGTCTGCGCAAACTACTGTACCCTGTATATAGCCACCTGGATTCAGAGCCCATTTTATATGCTCGCTGATATGAAAGAGCTTATTCAGCTCCGCGATCAGATAATCAAGTCTTTGATACATAGCCGGGGGTAAACGGACAGCATGATGAAAAAAATTCATTGGAATGCTTACTTTTAGTGATATACCCCATTCTCTAGTTAGTTTGAGAGGATGGGATAACTGTGTAATGAAGTGAGTTGTGGTGTTATCAGGAAAGCAAAGCATGCTACTATTACTGGGTAATGTTATATGAAACTCGTCTTTTTGTAAGGCCATTTTTATTTTTGCTGTTTCGATTCTTGACCAACTTTTGGTAGTTTTTTTGCATAGAAAACACCGTCGATATCTTGATGATTAAGATCTTGAAGTATTTAAGCGGGTGGTTGACGAACCATTAATATACGAATAATTTTTGAAATTTTTTTGCTCCAGCCACTTGTACATCCTTTCGTGGAAGCTACTTTTGCCTTACTGATATAAATAAGATCACCGACACTACATTTAGGCTTCTCTGATGTTTTCTTGCAACATTCGTTCTTTCAAAGTACGATTGAATCGTTCATCGCCTAATCACGTGACCAGCCTAGTTAGAAACATTAGGACAGATGTCCTTTTAATTAGCCTAATTCGCGGCACTCGTTCTCTTCCGCTGAAGATAGACGTATAGAGAGAGCTCTATCAATCATTATTTTCCAATAATCACAACTGGCCCGTTTTCGCAATAACTCTTGACTTTGGAAGATCAATTTGGGACGAAACAAGTCTACGAAGATTCGCAGGTCAGTCTACCACAGTATCATCACAAAGAATACATGTCAAATCTGTTAATAACAGATCAACTTTATATTATTATATATTTAGCGAAAAGACCATCACTATATTTTCATATAAGTTATTGTTGATTTATTTTTTCAACTAAATTTTTCGCTTGTTGATAATAAATGGTCTGAATTTAATAATGATAATTTTCTGAAGTTATTCCTTAAGAATTCTACACACCCAAAAATGAAAAAATATTTGTATCCAAAGCATTATTACTAAAAGAAACGCGCTACCATCCTATTCAAAAATGAATTTTTATAGCAGCAATAGCACCTTCTACTTTCAAACCGACATAAATGCTCCCATGTTATTGACATAGACAAGAAGCGTAATATGGTTGAGGTAGTACCGCGAAAACATTAACAGTTGGCGAAGAAAGCAGCCTATAATTAATGAAAAAATTAAAATCTCAAAACGTGTAGGGATAAGGTGAAAAATATTCTCGTTGACATTTTATTATCATAGTACAATTTGTTACATAAATGTTTGCATAAGAATAAATTGTAACAATTTAACCTGCTGTTTGTAAAACTATAAAACAACGAATCTGTAATGCGTGTAACAGATATTTTGTAAGTGATAGCTGCTATGATAAACATCTATTAAAAAAGTCTGCTTTACTTAAGGGCAAAGATAAAGATTTAACTATTTGTAATCTAGTACAAATTTGTGAAAAATGTTTTGATTTAAAAATATACAGTCCATCTGAAAGAAAACAGCATGTCTGTAACGAATCTTTTTGCCGTATTAGTAATTATAACCGGCCAATAAATCATCGCTGTTATATGAGTCTACTTAAACCAACACTGCCTCAAAAAGTAGTACTTTAATTTTATGATTTCGAAACACAATAACACAATCATGTTAAAGGTGATAAAATGACAATATTACATATCCCTAATCTTTGTGTTGTTCAGAAAGTAGCCGTGTTTTGTGCTGGAAATAATAATTTACTACAAACCTGTGCTTTTTGTGGTAAACGCGAATATGTATTCCATGACTACCCGATTGGTAATCTTGTAGATTCAGCCATTCAAACATTTAAATATGGTACTAAAAAAATATGTATTGCCTATAATGCTCGTAGTTTTGATGCACATTTTATTCTTCTTTATTTGATAGAAAACAAAAAAACATATTCCAAATCTTATTTTAAATCAGAATAAGATTGTTGTCATGACAACAAATAATGTGACATTTTTAGATAGTTTAAATTATTCACAAATGCTTTTTAGAGCTCTGCCTGAAGTATTTAGTTTTGACAGCGGGATAAGTAAAGGTTTTTCCCCTCATTCATATCAGAGATATAATACTTGAATGGTGACGTTTGTTCCTTCTTTAGATGTTGTAGATTAGCATCACCATGCTCAAAAACTTTTAGAAAAAAATTTTCAAAATCTAATGGAATTGACATTTTACTGCCGCGCGGTGCATATCGGTGGTCATCCAATCACTCATCTATAGCGATTCCATGGTTAATATTCCAGGAGAAAAAGCGTGGACACATTGTAGATCATGCAGCACGACGTAAAGAGATCCGGCTACCTTGTGGTACTTTAGACAACGGTTATTATCATAATCCAGAAAGTCAAGAAAAAATTGGATTGTATTTCCATGGGTGTAATTGGCATGGATATACAAATATGTTATCACGTAAATAGAGATCAACAACGTCGTCCAGGCGAAACATTTGATCAATGTTTAGAATTAACACGGGCTACTACAAATAGAATACGTTCAACAGGGTATATATGTGGTGCCTGAGCACTCACATTTATATTTTCTTATATTTATTTTAATGTATTTATAATCGATACTGATCAACACTTTCCGTCAGGTCGATCACCTCACTAATCGGGGTGATCGACTTAATCAGGGTAACTGTTATCATAATGATATAGCTGAGCGTGTGATAATATTAACACCTTCCTAAAAATTAAACAAGAAGCAAGTGGCTGGCCAAAACAATGTGAAAATAATCCTGTTCAACAAAAATTATATCTAGAAAATTATGAAAAAGCTGAAGGCATTAAATTAGAAAGGGAAAAAATAATACATAATCCCGGTTTGCGATCAGTTGCAAAATTATTTCTAAATTCGTTATGGGGTAAATTTAGGCAGCGTGAAAATCTTACCCAAACTGAAATAGTAAATAATCGTGTTACGCTTATGGAATTACTGACAAATCCCGGGATCGATTTTACATGCTTACACTGCGTTAATAATGATATTTTGCATGTGTCATAAGTACAGAAAGAAGACACTCTTGAGTTACACCATACTACAAATGTTGTCATAGTAGCCTACACAACAGCTCAAGCCCGTTTAAAAATATACTCTTATTCAGAAAAATTAGGTGCTTGCGCTTTATATTGTGATACTGTTTCAGTCATTTATGTTTCCAATAAATATAGTGCCGATCTTAAAACGGTGAACAAATTTAAAGTAGAATAACATATATCAGCCACAAAAAAATCGGAGGTCACACGTCGGGATACTTTCCTTGTAGGTCATTGAACTACATGACACGAGATATGATTTATATTATTCAAGTGGAAAACATCAGAACAATTTCTGTAGGAAATCAATAAATTCAAAAAAAAATACGACTTTGGAAATATTTTGTTAAAAAAAATAAAAAAAATAATAAATTTTGACAAATAGTTTTGACCATTATACTCATTAAAAGTTTTTCGGATTAAATAAATGTTCGTGAAAAATTATATGCATAGCTAATTATAAATCTAGTTTAAGATATAAGTAACAGTCTTAAAAGTGTCTTTTTACGCTAATTAAGCAGACCAATTTTTTTTAGAGAAGCATTTTTATACAACTGTTTACAAATATGAAACTTTTTTACCCTCCTAGTTGTTATACTGAGTAGAATAACTATCGAAATATTGAACAATTCATTACATCATAAATGAATTATTTTAAGAAATCTCCATAATGTTCACAAAATAAGGTATACATTTTATTACACCCTTTTTATCCATTGAAAATTTCACTATTATTAAAATTTAGATATTCATATAGCATACAATGATGTCATCACATTATAACCGTGTGACGAGTAGACCTAATGTTAAGGATGCTGCATGATATTTTCCGAATAATCAAATTTAACAAATTATAGAGATAAATAACAATATTAGTATAAGTGATAGTGAACAAAAAATACCAAAGTGATTTGTTTAAATTTCTGTGAAGTCATTATTCATTAAAGAGTTTTTTACATAAACTATTCAATAATTGAAAACGCTGTCCTAATATAATATCATTTTTCTTTATTCTTGAAATGGATACCAGTCATTAATAAATGTTTTCAATATTTAAATAAACAATATGTACAAAAATCTCATATTATAAAGAAATCTATCAAAATTGCTAATTATTAACACTTATTTTTCAATTCATGATACCTATCACTATAAAAATAACAACTGTAGCACGAAATCAAACAATACTGCAGCGGCAGGCTCAATGAGTGCATCGGTTCATTTCTAGTGATCTATTATAATACTTGTAATGTACGTTAATCCAAATAATGGAATAAGAAAAGCATAATAGATTTTGTTCTTTATGAGTCATCATTATATTCGAAATTAACTGTATTAATGACGAAATTTGGAAATAATTAAAATTTAATTATTATTATTGAACATTTTAACATGAAATTACCTCAGTAGAATTTATTTTAGGCATGCCTAAAAACCTATTGGGCCCTTATTAGGAATTAAATAAGTGAGCGTAAATTAGGCATTCCCAACTTATGCCTGATCAATTTGTTTGTAGGATGAAATAAAATTTGCCCAATTTCGCACTACCCTATAACTTCTCAATTATAACCTTGTAAACTTAACAGAAACGATGTCTTAGTTCGTCATTTATTAGGAAATGTTTATCAGGTCCACATTAGGCTAACAAAAATTACATCTAAATTAGGCGCACATTACATTAGCCTCATTAAAATGTTTGAAGAACGAATCAAAAAGTTGTCAGGATGAATTCAAAAAAAAATTTGTTACAATATAAAAGATCTACATTATATTAAGTATTTTCTTTAAATTCCAATAACAAAGTATTTTTATAATATAAATATTTTCAGATATCCTTTATTCTTTAAATAATAGTTGATTGTTTTTATTAAAGCTTTACTGGATTACGTTGACTAGAAATATATTGTAGTTTCAGAAAAAATAAATGATTTAGAAGTATAAAAATATTTAAACCATTAAAATTATTTATTATTGAGATTTAAAGTAAATAATGATTTATAGGAATCTTTTAAAAAATTATACATATAGATTCGTTAATATAAGTATAATGGCAATAATTTTTTAATTGAATAAATAGCTGAGCCGATAAAGACACTGGTCTCAGATACGATCAAGCTAGCGATCGTAGGTTCGAATCCCCCAAGGAACAAATTTCAGCATATTTATTTTCGCAGAAATTTAATTAAGATACGTTTAATAATTAGTATTTCAACAATATAAAATCATAAAAAATGAGATAATCAAACAATTTAGTTTTTATATATAACTTGTCTTAATTAAGCTTCCCTCACTTAGTCCCAATAGGGACAAGCGTTAGATTCACAATGTGGACCTAATGTGGTATCCCATTTGGTGCCTAACTTGAATTTAGGAAATTCGAATTGGGTGCGAACTCTTTCCAAAAATAAATTCTACTCGGGTAAAAATGAATTTTTTTCCCCGTGATAAATTACACTTAACGATGAATGATGACGTTTGTACTGGAACAACACGGTATACAAAGTATTCAGATACTAGCGCACAGAGAAAATAGTCATGACCATATTTCTAGAATTCTAGAAAACTTTACTAGAAACTCTTTGACTTATATGGATGATCGTTGAGTCAAGAAAAATTTACTAAAAATGTCTCATCAACACATACTCAAGGTTTACAATAAATTCTAGTAGAATTTACTTGACTAGAGAGTAATTTTTACAAATGTTGTAGCTAATTTAGTCAAATTTTTCAACAACATATTAAAAAATTGATTATTCGGTAAAATTATCAACAGTATATTTCATTTATGTAACGTGTCATCTACTATGATGTTTAAGAAATATTATACTCTTTAAATTGTCTATCGTAAGAATTGTGGCGGTTTACGCAGAAAATGCGAAAAACCAATTTATAAAAATAATTAAGAAAATAAAAAATTATTTTGCTAGACGCTATATGTATACGCTGAACACCAATTTCACGTATTTACAGTTTAAAGATTGCAGAAAACGCAGATTTTAAGATAGTAAAGAATATTCTATTGAGGTGATTCGAACCTACGATCGCTTAGTACACACGAAACTAACTAAACCGACGCTTTCACCCGCTTGGCTATCCGAAACTATTGGAAAGAATCAAAATTTTTATTTATATAAAATTGTGGTAATATGGTTATTCGAATACTGTTCATTAGAAAGTATGGAAAACTGTTCCATACTACTAATAAAATTTTACTAGAATTCTAGCAACGTTCTCTAGAATGACTCAAATCGACGAGTCAACTAATAAGGCTCTCATTATTTTCGTCCATCCAGTCATTTTTGCTAGACAACATGAGAAAGTGATTAAGAAATAAAGTAGAAAATCTTAAATTGACTCTGCTTGATTTTTCTAATACTATTTATCAGATATGATAAGAACTGTTTCACACTGCGAATAAAAATTAATTAGAATTCCAGTGACGTTTTCTAGAATATGTTTACTTGATTAGTCAAGTAATGTAGCTCTGATTATTTTTCTTCGTGTGGTTGAACACTTAATTTCATTAAAATCAAAAATTTTAGTTTATTGTGATAGTTGCTACTAACAAACCATGTCTATTTTACCAGATTGGAGTTATTATAAAAAGAGCTAATTCCAATTTTATAAATCAACTGTTATTAAACTTCTTGTCATTTTTACATTTAAACGTATAAATTTCCATTGTTCTTTAATTTTACAAATGTGAAAATATTCTTACAAAATATATTGATACATATAATTGTAAGATATTATTATGATTTAAAATCTAATAAAAATCGATTATTACAATGTACGAAAGTGCATCTTGCATGAATTTTTTTTTTTTACTGTAACTTCTAATACTTTTTTACTTCTCAAAATTTTACGTGTCAGACAAATTGAAGATGTCTGTAACAAACTCAACATTTCCATATTTCAAAAATGCTTCAGGTTTTCATGAACGTAACCATTTACATTATATTAAAAAAAAAAAAGATCACAAACAAACTAAAGAAGCAGACGATGAGTAAAGAATTCGCTGTAGGCGCAGATACTTATTAACTGGTAACGTCATTTATACCTTAACACGCACTTTTTTCATGGGAGCACACGCGATACGTGAAATAGCTTCTTCACAATTACGGTATTATTGTTGTTATCGATAATAACATGTAATGGTCAATCGTATTTATGTTTGTTGTGCCCTCATCGTTATTAATGTTTTAGATTTATACATTTTTTTAATTTTATATATTATTTTCAACTAGTCTATTGACAACTTGTGTTATTACACAGCGTAAAAATAAATCAATTAACATTACCTAACAGCTTGGTAACAACAGCACCTTGACGATTTAAAGAAAGA
The DNA here is from genome assembly GCF_013357705.1 of Chelonus insularis. NCBI lineage: Eukaryota > Metazoa > Arthropoda > Insecta > Hymenoptera > Braconidae > Chelonus > Chelonus insularis. The sequence continues at coordinate 234,924 of NW_023276734.1, read as the reverse complement.
ACATGATGTGCTAAATTATTGTAATGTTGTAATGTACCTATTCCATGTGACAGTTCTAGTAGTCGTTGTCGTGTTATTCCAATGACAGCATTTGTATTTTCAGTGACTCCACCTTTTTGGAAACTTGTTCCTGAAAAATTATACAAAATGTGATTAAAAAAAAGCAGACTAAGTTTTCAAGTGACAGTAATGGAAAACAGTGTGTAAAATGAAAATTCTTTTTATTCTTATATTTTTTCTATGTACCAAATATTCGGGAATTCCTGATAAACATTGAGAACGAGTCAGTGTTCTCTTTCTTTGTCGTTTACTTACCCATTCTTACTTGTTTGACATTAATAGCTACAGACAACTCTTTTCAAAAAATATATTGCTACACATTTTTTTAATGCAAAGATTTCTGTATGCAATTAATTATAGAATCAATGAGAAATTTTTCATTGTTTTTTTATACCAAAGAAGACTTTTATGGTTATACGTAACTATCATAAATAGAATCAAGAGATACGGTAGTGTCTCGTACACCAAGCATAAATCACTGTCATCTTGACCTTACGTCACGACGAGGTACTGCTGTGTCTCTATACAAATTATAAGGTAATTTTTGCAGGTTATACTTCTGAAAACTAACGAATTTCTCTCATCTAACGCAATCATTGGCTAAAATCAAAAATTTGCCGTTAAGCAAATGTTGGCCTTCGATTAAGCATACTATTGAGTATTTTCGTAGCTTCATTCATGACGTAAAATTGAAAAAATTTCGTTGTGCAAAAATGGGGTAAAATAAGAGTTTTTAATTGCTATGAAGCTTGCTCACGAACAGATTATAAAGTTGGTAGAAAGTTATTCTTACTTAAGCGTGAATGTACAAATAAAAGAAATATTTTTTTAATAAATTTTTATATTTAACTTCCCATAAGGAAGTTATTGAAATTGGGTCGATTTGTGAAATTTGAATTTTTATCATATCTTCACGTTTCATGATATTAGCAAGCATACTGACCAATTTTTTTATTATGTGTGTGTACACACGTATGTACGTATGTACGGACGTCAGAATTTTTTTCGTTTTCGATATCTCAAGAACAGATCAAGATATCGACTTCAACCAATATTTATTCGGAATATATAATTACAAAGAAGATCTGAGTGAAATTTGAACAAATTCGTTCAAGGTGTTTTTTTTATAACAAAAAAACTAATAATGAATGAATGAAAAGATTAACGATTTACAATACTTTTAAACGAAAGAATAACAATTTTATTCTAAAATGAAGTCAATATTGACTAGACATTATTGTTCACAACCAAATACGACCTTTACTAATCACATATTGTTTGTAAGAATACGAATTTGTTATAAACAATTGAAAATTGTATTTATTGATGAAATAATGCATATATCACACCGATTTGGATGCTTTCAACAAAATAATATTACTAATGATGAATAATGACTCTTAAAAATTACGCATGGTTTATAACTATTTAAATTTGTTATAAACAATTACTTATGGGAGGTTCAACGTGTTAGCACAGACAAAGTGTGATCAGACCAATTTTTTTAATATTTATTCTAGTTGATATGTACAAAATATTGTGAAATCGTATCAAAAACAGCCCCTTTTTCTAGACTGTACTAAAATATGCGCTAAGCATAAAAAATGACAATGATACGATGACGAAGAGTCCTAAAATCATTGAATGCTAATTATTTAAATGTAAGAACCCGAATATGTTGTTAAAAAATTTGACTAAATTAGCTACAACATTTGTAAAAATTACTCTCTAGTCAAGTAAATTTTACTAGAATTTATTGTAAACCTTGAGTATGTGTTGATGAGACATTTTTAGTAAATTTTTCTTGACTCAACGATCATCCATATAAGTCAAAGAGTTTCTGGTAAAGTTTTCTAGAATTCTAGAAATATGGTCATGACTATTTTCTCTGTGCGCTAGTATCTGAATACTTTTTATCTGATAACTACAATCGACTAATTGTTTGAAAATCCTAATGTCGACAAGGATTAAACGATTAATCCGAGCTATTTTTTTCACAAAAAAAAAAAATGATAAGTGGATAAAAATATTGGCTATTAAAAATACTTTTAGGCCAAACAATAACAATTTTGTTTACAAATTAAGCTGATATTGACATAACATTATTGTTCCAACCAAATATGACTTTCAACAATTACATATTGTTTATAACTATATAAATTCGTTATGAATGAATCTTTAAGTTAGTATTGAGAATGAAAGAAAATACTTTAAATCCAATTTTTGCTCTTTCACAACACATTATTTCTTACAAGCAATAAACGTCGGTTTATATTTATTCCACATAGGTTGTAACTTTATTTCAGTAAAAAAAAACATTTACCGTTGAAAGAGTTCAAGTATAATAGATAGATGCCGTTCTTCATTGTTTATCATAAATTGGATTGTTATAAACAAAAAGAGTAGGCTCCCATACATTTACAACATTTGTAACTTAACTTCAATAAAAGGGTAAATTTACTGTTAAAAGGGCTCGTTAATGTATCCAGTAAATCCTTTTTTTTTGTTTATATTGATGTTAATTTTTAAAGAAGAGAAATGTGGAAGTCTCGACATAAAGAATTAAACTATTTTTTTAGGTAATCTTTTAATTGAAGTAGATTGTTTCAATCTAAGATATGACTTGACCTCTAAACCATTGGAAGATGTCTATATTGATGGTAGTATTGGATTATTTTCTTCCAACTAACTTGTTGAGGTTTTTGGATTTATTGATTATTGCCAATTTATCTATGAGATTTTATTATTGAACTTATGAATTAACATAATAAAAAAGACTAAACGTTATAAGAAGGTTTGCAATAGTAGAATACACTGCACATTACTTGAGTATATTTTTAAATAATAAATTTTCTTATCATTCATAAAATTTTCAAAAGTTCAATTTTAAAATTCATTATGTATTTAAATTCTAGAAAAATAATTTTCACAATTGTAGGTGGCGTTGTGATACATAATGATATCAAGAGTGTATTTGATATCTTCCTAGTAGATGTTTTGATTTCCAGGCTCACTGACTTGGGTATTTCGAAGCTTACGCTACGCTTTATCTATAACTTAGTCTCATGAACACTTAGAATTTAGAAATGGTACTTTTTCTAAATCGGCCTGGCGTTTTCGGGGTCTTTTCCAAGGAAGTGTACTAATTCCCTTACTTTTTTCCTTATAGGTCAATAATCTAGGTCAGAGAGAGCATTCTTCTTTGAAAACTTTGTGGTATGCTGATGACCCTTATTTTTTTGTGAGAGATATCTATATTACTAAAGCGCTATCCTCATTAAAAAGTCTGTCAATGATTGTAACGCTTTTTTGAATGAATTTGATCTTAAAATTTCACCTGAAAAAAGTAGCTGGGTAATTTTCAACAGAACAAAGAACCTTACGAAATTAAGAAGAAATTACGATCAATGGCTAAGTTATCTCCTTCACTAACTCCGTCAAATTTCTGTGATTAATTCTGAAAGAACTTTTGAATTGAGTTCCTCAGATTGATGCTTTCTGGGCCAAATGCAAAAATCCTTTAGCATTAATAAGCTGTTTAAGAGGTACTTAATGGGACACTAATCTCTCCCTTCTGTTAAGGTTATACAAGATCTTAATTCGTTCAAGAATTGAATATGGTGTCTTTCTGTTCCAGGATGTACCTGATGGATATATGAAAAGATTAGATCGTATCCAACATAAAGCCTTAAAATTAGCTTTAGGGTAGAGGATATCAACACCAATCAATGCTATTATCACTGAGGCCAAAGAACCCCCTTTTAGGTCGAGGTTCAAATATCTGGGTATAAATTTCATCTCTAGGGTCTTCACATGTAATAATCATCTCTTACTTCCAATTCTCCAAGAACTTTCTGCTTCTTGGGAGAATTCAATAATTTCACATTTGAAACAATCTTCTTTTCACCTGAAGTCTCCTTCGAAGAAAGTCAAATTATTGAAGCATCTAAGGATAAAAATAGAAGATTCCACTCGCTATTCAATCGTATCTCACTAATGGCTCTAAGATACCAGATAGACCCTTCGTTGGTTTTGCGGCTGGCAGAGAAAATAATGAATCCATTTTTAAATGACGTACTCCCTCTTTTGCTTCAGTCTTTACAGCAGAGGCTTCAACATTAGTTGAAACCTTTTCACTGACCACTGTTTTATCCTACACCAAGTTTGGCATTTCCTCGGACTCGAGAAGTGTTTTAAAAGCACACAATTTCAATCTAAAATTCGGAAAAAGCTCATATCATATCATGCATATCAAAAACATAATTTACGAACTTGAACTAGGGAGGAAACATGTTAAACTGTGGTCGGTCACAGCCCATGTAAGTCTTGAATGGAATGAACCGATTTACTCAGTTGCTAAAGACTCTATAAATACCGATAGAAACTTACAGGTTCTACTTCCTTTAAATGACTTTAAAACAGCCTGGAGATCCAACATGACAAAAGACTTCCTGCAATGAGGTCTTCGGAAATTTGTGAATGAAGGTAAAGGTAAATCCTTTTTTGCACACTATTCTAGTAACTCAACTCACTATTGGTTTGATGAACTTAAGCTCAGTAGAAGGGCAGTTGTAACCATTAATTGACTATAATCTGGACATACTTCTCTCATTAATAATGAAGTTCAACTTCAAAAATGGTAAGTAGTACATTATTAAAAAAAAAAGTTAATGTAAACATTCTACTTATGATTTTTCGGGAACAATACTGCATTAATGTTACAGATGTTTAGCATTCCACTTGTAATTATTGTACGACCTATTATTTCTTACTGTAATAGAAATTTCTATCAACAATTAAATTATTTAATCAAGATGTGTAAATGAATAGCATTCTGTGCATTTAAAAAATGAATTCTGTCGTATTTTCACTCTAATTAGTTACAATACAATTTTAATGATACTTTTTGTCCCAGTCAAAGTTACGTCGCAAAAGTACATAATGAGTATTCAATTTTCATACTCTTCGAATAGCCTTGAAGCATATCATTGAGTAATAATAATTAAATTACTGACGGACCCGTTTATCATCTATCTCTGGCAACATTTATAATATTCGAGGCTTATGTTTCTTTCCAAGGTCATTGAAACTATTTTTTTGATTGTACATATCATGTTTACTTGGTGTAGGCTCAAATATTCACTACATTTAAAAATTCTTTTTTTTCGTCTTGTTAGTCGAAACCATTAAATCGTTATAAATGATTGAATTATCTGTAACTATTCCGATTATAATACGTTACATTTAATTTTTTTTAAAAACATCCAACTTAAATTTGTTATTCGTAAATTCAAAGATTTCTTTTAATTAATGTACTACATACACTATGTATATTTTGAGCTGAGTCATAGAATAAATGTGCACATGAATCATACTATGTAGTACATACTAACGACTTAAGACAACGTCAAATTTTTAACTTTTATTCATGCAAAAAATCTTTTTTAAAAAAGCTATAACTTTTCTACAAAGTTAAATATCTGTTTAAAGTAAACATAAAAAATTATAATCAAGCCGTCAAATGAAAGCTCATACGTAACTTATGTTCCAAAATTTTAATAATTGAAGAATGGTTTATACAATTACATATAACCAAGTAAAGGTTAACATTTCCAAGATTATCGACGTTTTTGTTTTTTTTACATAAGATTTTTGGAGTGAGCATGTCAGTGCAATGAAAATTACTCCATAACGTTGTTACATTCAGCTCGAATATACAAAATCTAGGTAGTAATGTAACATTGCCCTCCGTATTTGGTATAAATGCAATTTTTGATCTAATTGAAAAAAGCCTTAAAGCTGGGCTATACGGAAGACAAATTCCGAAGTTAGCTTTGCGCCCCCCTTTGTGCGGTAGAAGGCGAAATCTCGACGTCAACTGAAATTAAGTAGGTAACAGAGAAATTATTTAAAAACTATTAATTTTCAGGGATGCCTCTAAAATAGGGAACCTCAGGGCACCAAAAAATTTAAAAATTCCTCAATCATCTGTTGAAATCACACACAATTATCATAATTACCGATTCATATTATACATAGATTGTATGAAACTTTAAACAATAATTTTGAACTGATACTAGTAGGTAATTATTTTAATTATGCACAATTTTAAGACATGAAAAAGAAAAAAAATTGGCTGTGACTGGAATCGAACCTTTTTTTTTTTTGAAAAAAAGTTTATTTATTGATAGGTAATTGTTTCAGATACATTGTAGCTGAAATAAACGAAATTAAAAAAAAGCTTTAGAATAAAGAAAAAAAAACATGCAATGAATATCTTTTTTCGTTACAAAATAAATGGCTGTTGTCAGCAGCAGCTCTTATCTTACCTATCTGTGCAATCTATTGCTAGCTATTAAACATGTCTTGTTTCATTATGATGAGAGCTGATTATTTTCATAACCATTGAAGTGACTCAGCAGGATCTTACAGATATTATTGTGTGGAAAAAATGTGCCCACAAAAGAAAACACTAATTTTGTCATCTAAGGAAAGATATTGAGGCTTACATACTAATTAATACTAATATATATACATATTGTAAAATATTTGTATGTCACCATCTAATGACTATTAGACTAACGACAGTTTGTTAGTTAACGACGATTGCTTAACGATTAGATTATTTATAGCAACGAGGGGAGAGCTTGTTTATCTCCAGTTTTTGACTGAGACTTGAGTTGACCGCACGGATTCTTTCATTTTAATCAATTGCTGTCATTCTTAATTAAATTTTTCCTTTATCTAGAGTAGCGGTAGATACTCGGCGCCAAGTGCACATTCACCTTTTCCCTCTCTCTCTCTTTCTCACTAGCGCGCTCTTTCCCCCATGAGCGCCGAGGCTACCGACTACTCTATACACGAAAAATTTTGTGTGACGTCATCAACGCATCTTTATATGCAAATATCTTTATAATTGCTACATATTATGATTTCATATTTAATAGGTAGTTATCTTATATCATGAGCTTCCAATTAAACGTTAAACGAGAATTTTTTATTAATTATTAACGGAGTTATAAATAAGCCACGCTGCTATTCAAGATTTTTTCGCTCGCTGTTTCACTCTACTTAATCGAGCGCTCTATCATGTGTTCTCTCTTACTGAATATGTCTTTTGCCACTTTCTTTCACATTGGGCTCCCTACAGTGCCTTCTTTCTTGCGTTACGTATTGTTATCACTCTCTTTCACGTTAACCTCGTAATATTTCCTTCTCTCTTGCCTAACCAAGAGACATCTATGTTCTGAATAATGAAAAATGTTTCCTGCGTGTTGTATATCGATTCAAATAAACTTTTTTAGGAGTTATTGGTAAAGAAAAGTTTTAAATGATCAATGAAAAATAAGTATTTGTCGAATAATAACAACAAAAGAATATGATTAAAAAAAGTAAAAAGTGTTTCCCGCGTGTTGCATATCGATTTTAATAGATTTCATTTGGAATCATGGATAAAATGATGTTCTAGATGATTGAATGAAAAAACAATTATAAGAAATAGAAAAAAGTTCAACAAAATAATGTCTTATAGAAATAGTGAAAAATATGATATTTCAATAAGACATTATTTAAAGCCAACCATAAAATTTATAACAATTTTAGGTAGTTCCTATGCTACATAGGTGTATTTTCTGCTCTTTTATTACTTTGCCAAGCCAGTTTTTTATTTTTCTGGAATAGAAAAAAGTTCAACAAAATAATGTCTTATGAAAATAGTGAAAAATATGAAATTTCAATAAGAAATTATTTTGTTGAACTTTGTTCTATTTCAGAAAAATAAGAAACTGGCTTTGCAGAGTAATTAAAAAGCAGAAAATACACCTATGTAGCATAGAAACTACCTGAAATTGTTATAAATTTTGTGATTGACTTTAAAAAATGTCTTATTGAAATATCATATTTTTCACTATTTCTATAAGACATTATTTTGTTGAACGTTTTTCTATTTCAGAAAAATAAGAAACTGGCTTTGCAGAGTAATAAAAGAGCAGAAAATGCACCCATGTAGCATAGGAACAACCTAAAATTGTTATAAATTTTGTGATTGGCTTTAAATAATGTCTTATTGAAATATCATATTTTTCACTCTTTCTATAAGACATTTTTTTGTTGAACTTTTTTCTATTTCGGAAAAATAAGAAACTGGCTTTGCAGAGTAATAAAAGAGCAGAAAATGCACCTATGTAGCATAGGAACTACCTAAAATTGTTATAAATTTTGTGATTGGCTTTAAATAATGTCTTATTGAAATATCATATTTTTCACTCTTTCTATAAGACATTTTTTTGTTGAACTTTTTTCTATTTCGGAAAAATAAGAAACTGGCTTTGCAGAGTAATAAAAGAGCAGAAAATGCACCCATGTAGCATAGGAACTACCTAAAATTGTTATAAATTTTGTGATTGGCTTTAAATAATGTCTTATTGAAATATCATATTTTTCACTCTTTCTATAAGACATTTTTTTGTTGAACTTTTTTCTATTTTAGAAAAATAAGAAACTGGCTTTGCAGAGTAATAAAAAAGCAGAAAATACACCCATGTAGCATAGGAACTACCTAAAATTGTTATAAATTTTTAAATTTTCGAAATAAATAAAAATAAAAATTAAATAATTTTTAACGTTGTTGTCTTAAGACAGCGCGCTCGGAGAGCGCGCGTTGTTTCTAGTAACCTTATTGAAAAAAAAAATTAATTTGGAAGAAGAAAATTTTTTTGGAAGATTGGTGACTGTCTTCAAAATTCCAATTCTTCACCAAATTTCCATTTTGATCGCACGAAATGTTACCGAACTTCCACTTGCACGTATATATACTACTATATTAATTTCTGGTGTCTATCTGTCTGTTCGGGGTAATCTCCAAAACGGTTAATTCGATTGCGACCAAATTTAACAGATATGTAGAGGGGGTTGTTCGGAAAGTTATATGCTACTTTTTGTTAATGTGAATTGTTTATAACAATTAAATTTGTTATAAACAATTGAAAACAGGATTTATTCAATTTGAGATCTTTCAACGGGAAATTTTTTCTTTTACTGAAACAATGTTATCCACTGTGTAAAATGAATATAAACATACTTCTTTTGTTCGTAACATACCATTTGTTGTAAAAGAACAGAAATTGAGTTTTACGATCATTTCCTTTCATCATCAGTAAGAGTGCTCCTGTAACTGGAGGAGTTACCCAGTGAACACAGAATGTAAATGTGACAGTCACCAAAATTCCATATCAATACTATTTGTTTTAATCTTCAATATCCGTTATTAGGTAAAATATTAAATAACTAATTGTGATAAATCTATTTTTTGTAACAAATTTGGATTTTTCCTCAGTTATTCTGCTTCCCCTAGATTTTTGAAGAACAGAACTTATTATATTATATGGTTTTTAACCGTTTATCCGACATTTATCGTATTTTTCTGTTACTTTTCTTTTTTTTATAGATTTCAAAATTATTTTGGAAGTTTGATGACTGTCACCAAACTTCCATAATCGTTGTAAGGAAGTTTGGTGACAGTCACCAAAATTCCAATTCGTCACCAAACTTCCACTTTGGTCGCACAAAATGTTACCAAACGTCCACTTGCATGTATATATATATATATGTATATATGTATATACTTCTACTGTTATACAAGAGGAACGCTTTAACTTCATAGCTATAGATATTATATCAACGTTACTATGTCAGTAACGCGGATGATTTGTTGATGTGAACTTACAAGTTTGTCCCCTACTAAAAATTGCTCCAACGCGCCTAAAGAAGTTTTCACTTCAAAAAGAAGTGAAATCCGCACAAAACAGGCATCTAGGAATACCTGTAAAAACTGGCGCCAAGTCCACATTTAAGTAAAATTAGTATAAATGGAAAAAGGTAAGATCAAAAAAACATGTGAAATCAAGTAAAACGCCAAGTTAGCTGCGTCTTTTTTCATAATTTTTTCGAACTAGCAATGTACTATTGACTTATAAAATTTCAGTTAATTTTGAAGTACAAAAAAAAAAAATCTTCAAAACCAAAAAACTATGGAACTTGGCCCAATTTTGTCTTTAAAGTCTGCCCAATTCAGTTTCAAATGTTCTTATGTACGAACTATAATATATGGAACTGTTGCAAGAATTCAAAAAATTGGACCAAGTTTTGCACATGTTTTTTTGATCTTACCTTTTTCCATTTATACTAATTTTACTTGAACGTGGACTTGGCGCCAGTTTTTACAGGCATTCCTAGATGCCTGTTTTGTGCGGATTAATTTTATGTTCCCAAGTTGTTATTTGGTCTTATTTTACATTGGTGTCAGAAGTGGGATTCGTCTCACGTGTCGACATATTTTATTTGTGTGTTGTAATATTTTAAAAGTTTTGAAAAATGCTAAGAACACCAAACCGTCGTCGAACGAGGAAGGAAACATGGAGGACTCGTTCTGATGATTGTATGGAGGAGGAAAATTCGTCAAATGGTGGATTATTGGCTTTGGAGATACAGATCAACGGATTAGAGGAACAGTTTTTACAAACAAAATTAGAGATAAGATTTTTGATCAATAATAATAATTTTAGTGATATGGTTTTACTTCGGAAAATTAAAAGATTAGTTTCTGCTCAAATTCAAGAAAATTTTAGTAAAAGAAATTTTAATATTAATTTAAATGTTTTTAAAAAATTTAAATGTTGGTTGTGTGGTAAAATTGGCCACGAAAAAAAAGAGTGTGAATTTCCTTGCAAAAAACAAATTTACAGAAAATTAATTCATAATTTTTCAATAAATTTTAGAAATCATATTAAGTAGTTTTTATTTTGATTTTTAGAAATCTATTAATTAGTATTTTGTTCGAAAAGATCAAAGTAAATGTCCAAAAATTTAATCAATTTGGGAAGGTCCATATGTTATCCAAAACTTTGAATGGTCAATTTATAATAGTTCATATGAATAGACCCTCTTCTTATGATGATAATTGACTCTTTCTCGGGATATACACGGTTGGAGTCTTTGTACTGGAATCCTTTTCTTCATTTAGTGGCCAAAGTGAAACAAGGTGAGGTACTAGATGTCAATGGTATCCTATTCTTTTTGTTTGGATATTATGCGTAACTGTAAGCCCAATTTTTAATAATTTAGTTTGCACATTGAGCAGAAGCTATTGAACTTTTTTTTGAAAATTCTTTGCGCAAGGTGGAATTGAATTTATTGTTTTAATTATATTGAATCGTTTATTTAAGAGTCGGATTTTATGCAAAAATGGATGCGAAGTCGAAATTTATTTGGAGAATTGACTCCATAAAGTGTGACCATTCAACCTAATTATTAATTGAACATTGAATTTACGATAAAATGATGAAATTTTTAAAGAACTTTGATTCTGTAAGGAACTTTTATTTTGTTTAGTTCCATGACCCTCCAGTTCTTGATATTTCCTACTTTTGGGGTTCTTATGGTTCTTCCCAGTGGTTTTTCCTGATAAGAAAGAAGGAAGGAAAGGGAATTGAAGATGAAAATTTAGATTTTTTTAATTTTCAATTTGACCAACGGGCGATTATTTTTTAAGGAATCTTTTCATTACATAGAATCACGTCATTAGTTAATTTAGATTATTTTAGCCTGCTTTGCAGGTTTTTACCCGCCGCAGGATTTTTCCCTCCAGAATAATTTGTTTTATTTATTTTTAAGCAGGTAGAGTTGGGAAGCGACAATATTGGTATTAGCTGTGTTCGCTGCTGATTTTTGGTGATCAAAGTGATTTTCTGACGCCTACGCTCCAAGTAAAAAGTTATTTGACATGCGCAGATTTCATATAACGTATCGATATAGCATTTGATGATTTTATTCCGCTGATTTTACATTTTTACATACATATAAATTATAATAATAATAAATTGTTTTAATTGTTGTTTTTTATTAAAAATATCGAAGATTGAATCTAAAAATGAACCAAGTGGTAAATAATATCATACAGGTTGGTATTGATATCAACTGTAGTGCGTATGTAACCTAACTCATAAACTTTACTTTGTTTGACTGTCTAGTCCCAGCAATAGAGGATAAATTACTTTCTTCAACACAAAAATGTTAATAATAATTCATTCAATCATGCAATAATTATTGCTTTATTAATTTGCTTTCATTACTAACAATTTTCAGCAAATGGAGCAAATCTTTTTCTATATTGACTAGACTAATCCTGCCAAAATTACTCATGAGTTTTTCTCAAACACTCAATAAATGAGTAATTTTACAAGCACATCTTAAGTCCATTTTATTTCTTTTTTTTTTAAGAAATGGATACTTGATGCTCCGTTTCCTGACATCAACAATTTTCTATTTTCTTCAGATTCATCATCATCAGAATTTTCAGAATCATCTGAAGATGATGAAGATGATAATAGAATCAGAGTTCCACGTATGTGCGTTCAAAATTTCATCGAGAACACTGTTTATCAATACAGTAATAAACAATTTCGGAGCCATTTTAGGCTTCGTAGATCAACATTGTATGAATTGATAAGTAAGTAGAATTCATTTCAAAAAAAATTTCAGAAAATGTAACAAGCCTAAATTTCGAAAATTTTTCACGTTATTGTTACTTTTTTTCAGGAAGATTCGAACAGACTAATTTCCTTTGTAATTTGCCAATTGGAGAAATTACCCATGAACGAGCTCTACTAATGACTATATGGTATCTAGAAAATACTGAAACATTTCGCCAAATATCAAATCTATTCGACCTTGCACGAAGTGATTCGCATAGAATTTTAATACGCTTTTTAGATTTTTTAATTTCTTTAACTGAAGAATATATCCGATGGCCTGAAACTGCAGCAGATAAAGCCGAAGTTGGCAAAAAATTTTCTAGGAGTCAAAACATGGATCGAATTTTAGGTGCAATAGATAGATGCCATGTGCGTATCAAAAGACCTGGGAATCATCAAGAAGATTACTATAATCGAAAACGATACCACAGCATTGTTTTACAAGCAGTTGTGAATAGTGATAAGGTTTTTACTGATGTGTATATTGGTGAACCTGGATCCATGCATGACGCACGTGTACTCCGACGATTGCCTCTATATAAAAAAGCCCTCACAGATCCAAACTTCCTTGAAACATATTTCCTACTCGGCAACACTGCATATCCGAGTCTACCATGGATGATAACTTCTAGCCGAGGTAATGGACATCTGACAGCTGGAGAACGCCAATTAAATTACAGACACTCATTAACTCGTATCGTTATAGAATGAGCTTTTGGTCTTTTAAGAGCAAGATTTCGACGATTGATTCGTTTGGGTAATTTAAGCCTTGATATTATAATAAAATGTGTAATGGCATCATGTATTTTACATAATATATGTATATTATATGATGATCAATTGGAAGATGAATCATCAGATAGCGAAATGAGTGGTGGAAGCAGTGTAACCAATGAAACGAGCAGTGAAACGAATGAAACAAACAGTGGAAACAATGTAATGAGCAGTACAAGTGATGAAACTAGTAGTGAAAGCAGTAACAGTCAGCAATGTAATGAAAAACATTTATTTACCGCTAAAGAAACTAATAATTTATGAAAACTCTATCTTGCGAGTGATGATAATAATTGAGAAAGTTTGGAAAATGAATACTTTAAAATGTAATATAAAATGAATGGATAGGTCAATAATCTTTCAATTATTTTAACGAAATCCTTTAATGCTTAACATACCAATACATAATCAGTCTTTGCTTTGTACTTATTTTTTAGTATTCAACGTAGACTAATTTCTTCACATTATTTGTTTTTTATCGCAAATGGGATAAAATCACTGTAACTGAAGGATTTTCCAGAGCTTAAAATAATAATACTATGATTCTTAATAATCGGACTTACTTTAGAATTTAACGATTGATAATTTATAATCGTAATACTTTAATCTCGCAAGAATAATTGAACCAAACACTTAGCTTAACGGAATGAATCATAAACTTTCATAAAACAAAAAAGAACAGTGATATTTGTCTTATAAAAAAATACACAATTTTGTAAATTACATTGAACTTTGATCGAATATCTCTTGCTCCTAGTCTTTAGCAATATTCAATATTACTACAATCATTTAATATAAATATATAAACGTAACATTTTAATCTTATAATAATATTTAAAGTAAATAATTAGCTGAGCAACTTGAATCTTGACTTTTATGTCACGAAAAAACACAGTGATGTGACTCTTATAAATACACACTCACTTCCATAATCTATCGTGAACACTTATTTAACTTTCAATAATAAAAATAGAAAAAAAATGTAATAAAATAAAAATTGCAATCCATTTTTATTCTTTTTTAACTGCAAATTACAATATTTCTCAATTAAGTCGGTTTTTTTATTTTCTACAGACAGAAATTCTTTCGCGATTGACTTCTTCAAAGCTATTTTTTCTCGTTCGATTGCCATTTTCCCTTTCATTAATTTCATTTTTTTATCAGTCATTTTGTTAGTTTTTCTCTTTTTCTTTTTACCTTTCTCTTTGTTTATTTACTTGGTTTGCACAAATTCAGGTTTCTTTTAGGATCAACCTTTTCATTCAATGCGTTATTATCATTTTCGTTACTCACAGATTTCTTTTTCAGCGAAGACAATGTAAATTCCGACGAATTTGTAGGTTTATCACTTAAAATTTCATCCATGTCCATCCAGTGAGCAAATTTATCAGGTTCCCGGCCTGATTTGTCTTTGCAGCTTTTATATGTTCTGAGAAGATTGTTCCATTTAGTAGAACACATATCCTCAGTGACATTATATCCATGGCTGATGAGATTATTCACGATATTCTCCTAAAAGTATCGTCTTTTTGTAGGATGATATTGTTGATCAGCATGAAGACCGTAACTATTGATGAGCAATTTCGTATCTTTATATTGCCAATAATATTTGTCTGTACTTGCTAGACGCTTTGATGATGAAACTTTGGTATAATTGTTTAACTTTAGAAGCTTGACTTGAAACTGTATTGCTCTTGATACCTTCAATGTTGTCTGCACTACATTTTTGCTGAAATCACAGTCGTGTTCTCCATCACACGTTAGATCTATGTATTGGTCCGGTGTCGAACAGTCAGCTGGCAGTTCATCAAACGGTTGGAACATTTGACTTGGGATAACAATATCATCTGTTGTACTGTTGGAAGTGGAAAGCAATGTATCATCGATACATTTATCTGATGACAAACAGCTGAGATTTTTATTCACATTTTGGTCATTCCTTTGATCTAATTTCAGTTTTATTTCTGCATACATATATTTTGCATATTCTTTATCTAGAACATAAATAACCATCAACAATTAAATGATGACAATAGGTTGAATAATGATGTAAATTACATTGAATGTAATTTAAGCCTAATATGTTTATGTTGAACGTCATAATCTGGTTAGAGGTTAAGCAAATAAATTTCATTGCACTTACCAACTTTCATTCGTTTCTGTTGTTCTTCTGTAATATGGTACAGAATAAATGATTTTGTTGTTGGGTTATAAAAGGAGTGTACTACTAATTCATTTGAATTAGACATTTTAAAACAAAAAAATAATTAATGAAGTGACACAATAACCGGCTAAATATATGAAAAAAATGATAATAATAATTCTTTTTCTCGAGCATGCGTAATTCATGAAAAAATTATTGCGCATGCGTCAAAAAATCACTTTGATCACCAAAAATCAGCCGCGAACACAGCCATTTAGGCTGAATAATAACTTGATTCATTTTTATAATTTTGAATGATTAATAATTTGATTTTCATAATTTCGAATCAGAAATTTAATTTTAGATGTTGCATGTTTATTTATTTCAGCCTAATCCAATATTTTTACCCAGCTATTAGAAATTGCCAGGAGGCAATTTTTAGAAGATCGGGAGAAGTGTAAAATATTTGTATGTCGCCATCTAAGGACTATTAGACTAACGACAGTTTGTGAGTCAACGACGATTGCTTGACGATTAGATTGATTGTAGCAATGAGGGGAGAGCTTGTTTATCTCCAGTTTTTGACTGAGACTTGAGTTGACCGCACGGATTCTTTCATTTTAATCAATTGCTGTCATTCTTAAATAAACTTTTCCTTTATTAATTTTATGTTCCCAAGTTGTTATTTGGTCTTTTTTTACAATATATACAGTTAGCACTGAAGTGCAAAAAGAGAAGATTATCTTCTTCCAAAACGTCTGCGTAGTCTCTTTCTATTTAGAACTTCATCAACAAGTTCCTTTTTAATACCGAATATTTTCTTTCTTTGCGCTCGTCTCTTTATATTTGCAGCATTTTCGGTAAGCCACCTGTATTTTTTATTTAATCGATGGAAATCATCTGCATCTCGGGTGGGTATAACTCTGGAGCACACTGTATTTTTATTGTCTCTGATGTATTTTTGATCGGGAATTTTCTTGTCTCTATTGTGTCTGCTTCTGTGGTATAAGATCGAGACTCCTTATTCATTCTGTATTAGTTTTAATTCATCTATTTGCGTGAATGCTTATGGTGGTATGTATCCTTTGCTAGCAAGGGTTTCTAAGTCCCCTTGAGTGTAGGTTAAGTTGTTTATAATTTTGTTTTTAATGAGAGGTAATTGGCTATAGTCGTCTCTTGTTAATCTAATGAGAAAATTATCAATTCCTGGTATATTTGCAGTGTTGTCCAAAGTTCTATTGCTGATTCTTTCCTTATATTCTGTACTGGCCTTCTTGTACAAACCAAGAGTGGCTCTCAAACATGCTCTTTTAAACTGTCTAAGTTTCTCAACCTGCGCAGCTCCCAAATTCTAGTAGACGGGGCCGGCATATGTGACTAGCAGCAGTATTAAAAGGAGGCAACAGATCACTCTGGCTCTATTGGTAATGATTCTATTAGTGAATAATCTTGTAAGTAAACGGTATCTGTTTCTTGGTTTTTCAATCTGCTTGTCGATGTGTTCAGAGCCACGAACCAGATGGTCAATACACATACCTAGGTATTTGACCGAGGTTTTGGTTGGTATAATAGCTGGATCATTGGTGTCTGGATTAAATGTGGTAATACTGATGTTATGCATCTCGGGTCTTTTTACTGAAACAATACTATACATTGGTTTCTTAAACAATATCGTCTCACATTTTATGGGAATTATTCTTAAGTTCCAGGTTATGTAAAATTTGTTGATTTTATTCACTATGTCTTCCAGGTCTGTTTTTACCTCATTAGTGGTCTCTCTTGCTACGGAAAAAAGCGTGTCGTCTGCGTAAGCTATTGAGTATGTGTTATTATTCTTGTTTAGATCAAAGGAGTTTAATATATCACTGGTATATATGTTGAATAGGATTGGTGAATTAACGATGCCCTGCATTAATCCTTCTACGATGTAGAAGTCTATGTTGGAGAGGTTTGTTCCGTCCCATACCACAAAAGATCTGCCTGTTATCAAGTTCTACATAATGGCGATGATTTCTTAAGGGATTTTTTTTATTTATTAGAATATACGTAAGTCCTGCTATCTATACTGAATCAAATGCCTTTTTCAAATTAACGAGAGTTGCACCAACGATACGATTATTAGCTACATGATGATTTACATCTGCTAGCAGTTTATGGATTGCATGAATTGTGGAGTGCTGGTGTCTAAATCCGAATTAGTTATCTGGGAATATCTGGGATCTAGTATTGCCTGTTTATTGCTTTATCAAATATGACAGTGAGATCTCTTATTATTACTGGAGAAAGATGTCTCAGCACGATGGCCAGAATGTTATCTAACCCGGAGAAAGTCTTGTTTGGCAATCTTTCTAAGATCATATAAACCTCGATTGCCATGCAGGAGAAGTGTATTGTTCCTGGGTCTGTTTTTGGGTCATTTTCCCCTTATTGCCCGCAAAAAATTAAACCATAGTTTCGCTGTTCTCTCAGTTGGTTGCGCATTGGTGAGTGAAGTTATTAAAAGTAGTGTCTACTGTTTCCTTCAGTCTGGTGCCAGTGTTTAGATATCTTGGTGAGTTGATAGTTTCAATATTACGAAATTATCGATTTCTGAGCTGGATAAGTTTCGATCGTTGGGTATAATCGAATCATACTCGTTGTTTGGGTGTCTGAAAAATTTCTTCCAATCTGTAGCTGTATATCGATATCGCATAAAAATGGCACTTAGTTCTCCAATAAACTTTTTTTTTGCATCATGCTTATTGCTAGCATAAACGCTAACGATGTATAATGTTTTCTGTCTGTTCATTTTGATTTTAATTATCATATATTTAATAATCTTATTATCTGTTGAATTTGGAAACTTGACGACATTATATGTCAAGTCACTTCTGCTAATTATTGCTTTTCCTTCCCCTTTAGTAGAGTTGGTTTTTTCTGTATGAATTATATCAAAGTTGGGAATGCGTAACTTATGTTTTTTATTTAATTTACTCACTGCAATTAATAATATATCTAGGTTATTGTTCGTAGCAAAATACTCTAAGTCTAATCGACATTAATAAGTTACTAGAGAATGTGTGTTTCTTACAGCAATTTGCAATGTATCGACTGAAAAGCATTCCTGTTGTAGCGGATTGTTTTTGTTAGTTATGGTAAGATTTTGTATGTCCATTATTTATATGGATATTGGGCTTCTAGTATGCTGAATAATTGATCTATTCTGTTTGTGTTACTTACAATACTAAATTTGATTAAAGCGATTCTATTAGTTAAGACTTTAAATTCATTTTTATAAATGTACCTGTTACATTTGTTTTATTATCTATGAGTGGTCTATTATGCTATTGGTTTGTCAAAGTGGCATAAGATAGATTTGGATTAACCACTCTGCTGATTCTATTTACTTTAGTTATCTTCCTTGGTTTTTTATGCTGCTGTTGTGTTATCATCACATTCACTGCATGTTTACAATTTATACATCCTCTGTAATTTGCAGGGTGGCCCGCTTGTCCACAATTGATACATTTAAGCTTGTCTCAGGAGTGGTCTTTTGATATGCTGCACTCTCCAGGAACATGACTATCGCTACATTTGACGTATCTAAAATTAAGCTTGCAGTTCGAGCTACCATGGCCAATTCTTTGACATCGTTTGCATTGGAAGATCTTTTGCTTCCTTAGGCGTTCTCATTTGACTGTTTGATATAAGAATAACTTTATCTTTGTAAGTTCATTGATTAAGCTATCTTGAGATATTTAAACTAAAAATAATGTAGATCCTGTTGGATTGTTTTTGTTGAAGGTAATCTGTGATACTTTTTCTATTTTAGATATTTTTTTAAATTCAAAGAGTTAATTTCTGTCTTAACATCATTAAATGTGTATCCACCGTTGACCTCTTGAAGAATGGGTAACTTGGACTTTTTGTCTTTTGGGGTGTACATATTACATTATTTTCGACTCAATTTGAACTTTTCTTCGCTAATAGTTTTATCCCTTGAGTGGTTCAATGATTTCATTTATGCAAAAATTAGAAAAAGCTACCAAGTATGATGGCAGAAACGGTAAAGATGAATAAATAAATGAATAAATTAATTTATCAATCAATGAGCAAATGAATAAGTAAAGAAGTTGAACATAAACATTTTGCATACTTCCTAAATACCAATAAATAAATAAATGAACAAATGGATCCAAACCATGTTCACGATCGCAGGCTGCCGCTTCAGGTCAGCTGGTCCTTGCCATATTGCTGGACCAATCAAGTGAGTCAAGAACAATTATCAAAACATGCAGGAAGCTGAAGCAGGATAGTGAGGTTCTCTTGTAGGTCTCTTGAGAAAGCATGCTGTAATACCACCTTCAGCACTCTTATGGAATAGATGAGACACCAGTGCTGCTCTATGTGCTCGGTGAAATTGAGTCAGTCGTTGAGAACGGGAGAGCAAAAATTCTTCAGAATTATCCGCTCTCTACGCCCAAACGTATTGAACACAATTAGCCGGATATTACTCTTTTGGACCATACCACCAAGCACGTATATTATATTGAGTTCTCAGCCCCGGCTGAGACGAATATACGTGCAAAAGAAGAGAGTAAACAGGAATGCTACAGAGAGCTCATGGAGGTCGTGAGAAATTTCTATCACGAATACACAGCGCATGTGATAGTCCTAGTGATTGGCGCCCTCAGAGGGATGAGGGACCGCTTTCTGACAGAGCTTCGAACAATACCAGTCTGCCGTAGTCAGGCTGAGATTCTCGCGGCTCGTATGCAGAAAGCGGTCATCCTTGGTTCTCTCCGAATTCTGAGACGACTGTAAATAATGACTAAACGGCTGCAGCCCCGGCTCACCCTTAAACCTGAGGGAGTCAGGTATCTGCAGGATAATCCCGTCTGGCCAGGCCCCAGGTGGGTCGGAGCCCTGGGATCCCTAGCCAGACAGCTTTGACGAATCGCAAGGTGAAAATGATAATAATGGTGATGCTGCCTATTATCACAATTATAATTATAATGACAATAATTATAACCAAAACATCACGGCATGCGAACCACGAGACAACCAAGACGGTGTCAGCACCATCCCGACTCCAGGTGGTCGGGCGCCATACCGAAATACGGCAAAGAATGCCGCCATTGGAAGAACAGACGATCTCTGTCTTCTCCATATAAATCTCCATCTCAACATTAAATCCACGAAAGAAGGGTTTGCACTTTGTGAAAGAAAAGCAACTGGATGTACTGTTATCACAGGAGCGCTACTCCATAAATGCCGGTTCACAAGGCTACGCAGTTAGAGGATTTGGCCGAGCCCTAGTCACCGCAAAAACCCATGAACGGGAAAAACCCAAATCGAATATTGTCGTAGTTGACTCTCTTCTTAAGATGCTCTATATCGATGAACTTAGTACTGCACATTGTACGGGCGCCCTCATTGAAGGGCTCGGTTACTCGTTTTACGCTATTTCACACTACTTCTAGCACACGGATCTAATCGAAGTTCACACTTCGATACTCCCAAACGATATAAAAGGCGAAAACAAAGGGCTGGAAAAACTTCGTCACAACCCACGGAATGAGGAAAAATGGGGTGTGGTATACAAAATGCGAGCCGAAAAAGTCATGAATGCACTTCGCACTGAAGAGGGTAATGGAACCTTAAACTTTCAAGAAACAGCCGAGCGATTGCTAACGTGGTCGACGACCATCCAGAAGTGGATACAGACGAACAGAGCAGGATAAAGATAAACGCTCTCAACCTACCCAACACAGATGATGCAGAACCATTAAACAATGAAGAACTCAAACAAGTCGTTCGAATGCTTAAGAATGGAAAAGCTCCGGGACTAGACTTGCTGGAAGTGGAGGTTGTTAAATGTGCAATCGCGTACCTCCCAGAAAAATTTCTAACATTATTCAACGAATGCTTGTCTCGAGGCGTCTTTCCTCAGGCTTGGAAGAAGGGAACAATTCGTATGCTCCTGAAGAGTCCCGATGAAGATGTAGCAGACCCCAAATCATATCGACCTATATGTCTTTTATTAATACTAGGCAGAATCCTTGGAAGACTTACAAAAATTCGTCTTTCAAGTAGTGTCCTTAAGCAAGGAAACATCTCAGATCACTAATATGGATTTATGGAAGGGCGATCAACGGTAGATGCGATACTGACAGTGCGAAGAGCGGTACAAGAGTCCACGGAACGTAACGTGGTTGCATTGCTCTTCGATGTCTCAGGCGCATTTGATAATGTATGGTGGCCTTTAGTCCTCGAAGGACTAAAGCCACGAAACAGTTGAAAACACTTGATCAATCCGAACATGAAAAACACTATGCAGCGTACGCAGATGATCTGATTGTCCTTATGGTTGGCAATTCTAGGGAAACCCTTGAAGCCAATGAACAGGCAGTCGCTGACACAATACTCACTTGGTGCAAGAATGTCAAGCTTAAGTACTCAAAAACCAAAACGAAGTCAATCTTCATGAAGAGAGAAATCAAACTTAGAGGCAAAAGAAATTACAGGGACAAAAACAATCCCAACTACCGAGAATATAAACTACACCTCAGGAGAAAGAAAGATAGGCACGAATGTAAAACGCCGAAGATAATCATAGAGGGTAACAAAATAAAGTACCCAGAAGTAGTTAGGTACCTGGAGGTCTGGTTCAGCAGAGACCTTTACATTTCCACACATATTCATAAACGACGGGTGCAAGCGGAAAAGTTATTCCATAAGATAAGACGCTTTTCGCGAATGCGTTGGGGACTTAATTATTACACTTTTCTAACTATATATAAGCTTTCTGCCGGTAATTGCTTATGCGTCCCCGGCATAGAGCAATTTATGTAATGCTAAAGATTAGCTGTCGCTTGCGGCCGCGCAGAGGAGCGTCTTGAGAGTTGTCGCGCACGCTCGCGCATCTAGCCTGAGGGACTATACGCCGCCTATACGCATAGCGATCCGTGATCTCAATCCGCGATTTACACTCCGTACCGACGAAGCAGTTACGTACAACAACGTTACAATCTCTCTGAACGACAATACGTCACAAGAATCGTCGACGCCGATAATGAACCGCAGATTGCAAACGATAAAAATATAGCAGGCAGAATGGGATGCGTCTGAGACGGGGCTGCAAAGTCGAAAAACGACATGCAGAGAACCGGGTGCTTTCGGTCAATTGAGGTTGGACTCGTGGTGGTATGTTGCAAGGCCTTGGGCTAGATGCGTGTATCCTCGTGCCTTTCTAAAGGCAATGAAGTTCACGAGCTATGTTTTACGGCTCTGGTAATAACCTACTACTTCTACGGGGTGGAGGATTCTGTGTGTCGGACATTGCTGCTTCCATTCGCGCTACCCTCTTCTTTTCTCTCACCCCCTCGCGGATTCTTTCGATTTCCTCGAACAATTTCTCTTCCGTGCATGCCTTGACAAATTGTTCGAGCGCCTTACATGTGTCCTTTGTTTGGACGAATTTGGGCGCTATTTCAGGCCATGTTGAGGTGAGGTCTACGTTCAACAAAAACTCCAACTTTTATCCATGAATGAAATATTTTTCAGAGAAGTTCGGACATTTAGTTGCTATGGACGCCTATCTTTATTGTTAATTAATGGAAAATGATAATTGTTGTTGCAAATTAAAGCTCATACATGATTTACATGACTTACACAAGGACTATTTGCCTATATATGCTATAGTTTCCATGTCATTCGGAAAAAGCCGGTTGCGGGACGATAGAAGAAATTTTTTGTATAAGAGTGAGTGCCAACGCGCGCTAATAATGACGAAACGAGAGAGAGGACATAGGCGAGACGTGACTTGGACCGAGTGACAACCAGTTTACTCTCGATAAAGTATTTTAAAGGAGCAAAAATAGAATTAAAATTTTTTTCTTTCATCATCAATACTAGCGTAAATCTTTTTTTCTATTAATTTCATTACCAGCAATAGATTTCTGGAATTGGGTTATTCGCGGATGAAGTCGCGGGAATTTGTTAGTAGTACAAATGATTGAAAACAAGACGTGTGCTATGTATTTGAGTTCTCTCACCGCAGCATTTTTCTTTTTAAAAAAAATTACAAACTATCTAACATAAATAAAATTTTTTTCCTTTCGTTTATGTCATTTAGATTTGTTATAAATAATAGAAAAAAGGATCTATTCAATGTACTTGAACTCTTTCGGAAGGATATTTTTTCTTTTCTGAACTTAAGTTACAAACCATGTAAAATTTATGAAAGCATACTCCTTTTGCTTATAACAAGAAAATTTGTTATAATGGAGCAGAAATTGTCTTCACAATAGAACTATTATTATTTTTTTATCATCAATACTTACGAATATTTTTTTTTCTTTATTAACCCTATTACATAGAAAAAAGTTTCTGGAATTGGGCTATTCGTGGCCAAAGTTGCGGGAATCTGCTAGTAGTCGTACAGATAGAAATTTCTAATGTCTGTCAGTATTCTCCGAAACGTTATAGGCTATTTTTTATATATGTAACTCGTTTATAATGAATAAATTTATTATAAACAATGGAAAAAGGGTTTTATGAAAAATATTTGAGTTCTTTAAACGTGTAGTTCTTTTTTTCATTGAAATAAAGTTACGATCTGTGTGAAATAAAAAAAAAACTCAATCTTTTTATTTATAACAATAAAATTTGTTATAAAATATTAAAAATAAGTTTTATATGATAGAGTTATGTTCTTCCGATGCGTAATTCTTTCTTTTGCTGAAATAAAGTAACAGATCATGTGAAATGTATAAAAACCTACTCTCTGGTTTTAACGATTGAACTTCTGATAAAATAATTCAAAATAACATTCAGACAAGGCTTCTTCAACGGCAAATTCTCTATCCTACTAAAAAAATATAACTACTCATAACACATGAATGAAAATTTTCCTTTTTTTTGTTTATAGCAATTAAATTGTTTTAAAAGAGCTGAAATTAAAGACCACCACAAAATACAATCACACAGAATTTAATTATAGTAGACAAATTAAATCCGTTCATGTTTATTACTCTTAATTAGGAATTCTCTTCAGTGAAAAAAACAACTTTTCTATGAAAAAGATCCGAATTCATTGCATAAATAAACAAATCAAATTGTTATAAATAGTTTCAATACATAAAAAAGAGCCTATGTTACTTCTGATTGTTTCTCTTTTGTGTTTGCAACGTTTTATTGAAATTCATTCGGCTGTTTCTGAGATTACCCTGGACAGATAGACAGACAGATAAAAATTCTAAAAATAGTCATTTAAGCTCCAACGGAATGCCAAAAACCCTCTGAGCTCAGCTAGAGCCAGTTCTCTTGAAATCGCAGGCAGACACTTCAATTATATTTATGTAGACACACACGAATCGATTACTTTTTTTAATCCTATTCCAAAGCAATATGTACTTAAAATTGATGTATTCAAAATTCAAAATTTTATTCAAAACTTTATTTTATCCATCTATTATCATATGGAGTAATTATGTGACATTTGTAACACGACGTGTTCTTGTAAAAAATAATTCTTAATGTTAACGCAGACGTCACTAAAAAACTGTTACTTTCGTCTCTAGGGACCTTCAAACGTGATAATTTTCTGTAATTCAGGATTCGCAAAATCGGACCCATCACAAATAACTTTCCACTGAGAAGTTAACAATAAGAACTAGAGTCTATTAATAAGCATCAAATGTTTTTCATAACGAATCGTGCTATTAACCTCACTCAATTCAATAATTCAAATCTGGTCACCTGGCCGGTAACCAATCAGAACACTCATCACTCGGACCAATTAGGACCCATCAACGACGCCGACTTCCGGGCTTCACGAATTTTTTCGATGAAACTCGATTGTCGACAAGTTGTTGTTGCTGAACCGCGCTCACCGACGCGAGATCGTAGCTATCGTACAAGCATTCATTTTTTGTGCATTCATTCTACTCAAGCAATCATCGAGATCAACATTAGTGCTCAACAATTATCTTCTGTACCTCACTGAACTCATCTAGTGTTCAAGAAACTCATACCACTCACTAAAATCATACATTCTCGACTCATCCTTAACGACGCGGCCTTACAACCCACGTCGTAGTGCATTCAAACATTCATTCACTAGTGTACTATCAGTGCTCATCGTCTCTATGAACTCAAGTGAACTCATACACTCATTTACTTTTAAAATGTGATTACTGTTGCCTATTATTTAATAAAGTTATCGGTGTTAAATAATTTTCGTACATCTATGATTGGGTTAACTCAGCATATTTACTCATCCTATATCATTATCAAACACTTTAACATCGACTTATTTTTTTTTTTGCCTGAACGAATTCATCTATTCAGGGAAATTAGATACTTTGATTGTTATACAGCTTATTTTTACTTTTGATTGGCAAGTTTTAAAGATTTAGTGGAGGCTTCAACATCGCATGGGAGTAACGCTAGTCAAACACTTCACAAGTTAATCAAAATACGGTAAACTTAACTTCATGTATGTCTAATAGGTTGACATTCTTGCTTCATTGGTATTTATTGGCCAGTGGTAATGGGTGTTTTGATCTAAATGCACAACCAACTGCCACTGGTCTTTTAACGAATCAATCGTGTGATCACCTAACTTGGTTTATTGTACAAATTGAGTTGGACGCAACAATAAAGAAAGCTGACAAAGACGAATTGCACGAATTCATGTTAACAGAGCATTATTCAACACATTTACTTCAGTCAAAATGACATCAATGATTTTTTCTATTTTATAGATTAATATGAAAAAAAAATTACAAGAATAGGTACATAAAATCATGAAAACATTCCCTGGTAAAAGTAGATGTTTTTATTATGTACTCTATCAATGAAAAAGTATCGAAAATCGAAGTACTGACGACGAAGATTTAGGAAAAATATACGTTCATGCGGTGTTATTAACACAAAAAATGTCCAAGTAGATTAACTAATAACATCGTACCACGTTCAAATTATGATTAACTGCATTAAAAAAAAGCCATTGTTTAAAGTAGTTGAATTGTGGTGAGCACGACGTGGGTTACGTAAACAAGCATTAAAGCTAGAGCTAAATCAACACGTTGCAACCAGTATTGGTAGACCTAGCACAATTGTAGGATAACTATCATTAGTGAGGTTGAAAGAGACAAGCTAGAATTAGTTGAGTGCTGAAAAAAAGATAGGATAAGGCGAGCTCACTAGAGCTTGAGCAAGGACGAGAGCTGGATTTACTGGATAATACAGTTTTTTCTAAATTATTGTTTTTATAAAAAAAAAAATTATTAAAAAGTATCATCACAGCTCCAGAACACTTCTAAGCTTTAATTTCTGAAGCATACATTAAGGCAAAAAAATAACTTGGAAAATATTAGAAGATATTTTATTCGAAATTTGCAGCAATGCTCAGACAAAGAAGTTAGCCATAAAACGTATATCCAATTATTAACATCATTATCGCCAGGTTCCATACCAGAAATATTACAATTAATTCAGTATACTAGCTGATAATGTGCATAATTACATTTCATAACAATGGATAAATAGAAAATTTTTGAATAGTAAAATCATAGATCGAATGAGCCAATTCCAGATACGTATTGCTTTGTGATGGCATCAAATAAATATTAATAAGTTCGTGTGTATTCATAATAGATACGTATTGTTTATAACTGATGCGTGAAGTTTGAGTTCAAACGTCTTTTTCAGGGATACGTATTGTTTTTGAGGAAAAAAAAATTGGTGACTTGTTTAAACAATTAATTTTTTCAAATTTTATGTAACATACTTTTAGAACCGAGTTAGTTCATATAAATTGTCATGAAAGTGTTAATTTATTCATTGCAATACCTCTTTATAAACAATATTAGGTGTACGATTATCACTGGCTAAAAAAATAATATTAGAAGGATTGCTCACACGTGAACATGCAACATATAATTGTCCATCTGTGAAACAACCCTGGCTCAGATTAATGCCAGTTTTTTTTAGAGACCAGGTGTATTTATGCTGTTCACAAATTCGACTGGATAATACACCGCTTGATCCGTTTGACACATCGTATATATGGATAAGTATGTTGTTGAACTACCAAGTATTTTGTCCATAATACTGTTATTAATCAACCATACTTGATCATTTCTTGGAGCTAAAATGGATCTTCCGGAAAGTAAAGTTGCAGCAATTCCTGATGATGCTACTGCTATCGCAATTTTCTTATCTGCACGTATTTTTGCTAATATGAGATTAATTAAGAACATTTTGCCAGTACCACCCGGGCATCTAAAAAATATACCTCACCAGCACGTCTATTTATTTCATCGATAAGAAGTTGATGAATTTGCTTCTGTTCGGTATTTAACATTGGTTCATTATGATTAATGGTGTGTCGAAGTCCGATTGGATCAAAGTTAATTTGTTCCATGTGTTCTCTCTTTAATGTATCGATAGAATCATCAGTTATCTGTGGAGACGGTAAACCGTAACAATCAATGGTGTTTCCACCTATCGAAAGCACAATATTTTATATTGCAAGAAGTGTATGATTAGTTATATTTTCTATATGAGCGTTTATGTCAACATCTGGATATTGACGTTCAAGATTTATCTTATAATCTTCAATAAAATGGCTTTTAGAGTTGTTTCATAATTCTAATAGATTAGAAACATTGCAGAAAACCAAACATAATAGCGAATAACTCACACAGCTTAGATGGGCTGCTACATATAGTGACTTCTGTTAAAGTATCATGCCCGTGATTGTCACTCTCCAATAAACCAAGGAGTAAGCATGCCGCCTAATATATTGGGTGTAAAGTACCGTTGACAACTTTTAGACTTTTAAATAAGGTAGATCCTCTTATAACATGTAACAGCATCCCCAGATAATAACAGTCATGACTATTTGGATGTACTGTATAAACTCTTCCAAGATTATGTTCGTAAAAAATACCTGGATAGCCATCAACGGGAGTCTTATGACTTCGCCATTGAAAAATTCTCTCGCGTTTGTCGAATGTATAGTAAGATGGTACTGCCTCATAAAGTAAAGTAGTTGAAAAATCATCTCTCTGACATAAATTAAAATATGCAGTGAACGTTACATTTCTTGGACATTACTTGAATCAAAGTAAACTTTTTGACCATTTTTTAGATGTATTTCCGAATGTGTAACAGCTTTTGAAGTACTTAAATATCTGCCACTTTGATGTGAAGTTATTTCATCGTTTTGATTCTGTATACCGAAAACAGCTAAATCTGAGCCTTTATTTACACATTTGCAAATATATTTGATTGATTTTACACTATTACAGAGCTCAACATTGATATGAACATTAAAGATTCGTAACAATACAGGTGAGTATAGAACGATCCACCGATTATCAATACTGAAACTATTTGTCCGTGATTGGATCGTTGCTTTTCTATTACCGTTGTTAGGCGATCGACGTCTGTAAAATGGATACCCATTTTTACCCGTTACTGTTTCTATCGTAAATTAATTTGAAATTTTTTTACTGCAACTTCCATTTTTCATGCAAGGAGATTGTGGATTGAGTGCACCATATGGACCATGTACCATGTGTGCTTTTACTATTTCAAATAGTTTAGGATCTTCTTCTTTATTAGGTAATTCTGCACAGACAACATCGTTTATTTACTTTGTGGTTTTTTTTCTTTCTAACTATATTAAAATATGAGCATGCGACAAACCACGTTTTTGCCATTCGATACTGTACATATAACAGCGGACAGAACTAAAACTTTTTCCTTTTATTAAAAGGACCATCATCTTTTTCAATTTTTGTTTGAAAACTCTTAACATTATGTCGTGACGGTTAGATGCTAGTTGAGCAGTAAAAAGTTTCTTGGTAATTTCATTTTATTTAGGATTGGTTGTAAATGTTATAAAAAGATCAGGACGTCCATATTTTTTAACGTTACAGAACGCATCTTAAGTCCGCTCATGCATATATCGTGGTCCTCCCGTGAAGAGGAGAGTAAAATCACCATTTGTCCTAAATTTTTGGATCTTCGTTTTGATTAATTGCATCTCGAAGGTGAATGTAATTTTCGACTCTAAGTTTTTCTGATTCGACCGAATAAAAACTAACCTTTCAGTCTCGATTTTTGCGTATACGCCAACTATGTATTGATTGAACGATTGTTTGTAGTAATGTAAGTGATTGTAAGCATTCTCTCTGATCGTTAATCAGTAACAATAGCATTGCAGTGCAGAAACTTTTTTATCAAAATTTTGATGACCTGTGTGAGGCTTAACTTGATAAACTGTGAAATGATATCGATTCTTACCACGAACGAATATCAGAGGATCTTGTAATGCATCTGCAACTGTCGTCTTTTTTGCACTGGTGATCTGCCATTATTACAGATACTTCGTTAGTTGTCGCTTCATTATGACGTCTTCTGTGCTCAGTCAAAGGACGGTAATCAGCATTTTATACAATTTTGTAATTATTTTCACTTGAATCTGTTGGAAATAATTGAAGAGCTGTTCTAAAATCCTGAATGTAAGGATTAGTTACATTGAGCATGGATTGTAAACTTTCAAGCAATAACGAATTTCAATGAGGAAAGTAATTTAATCTTGTGTCTCTTTGTTGTTTATAATCACCTATAAAATATATTTGTAATAATGATTCTCCTCAATTGTCCATTGAAAATAAAGAACCAATTAAGTGATTAAAATTTCCTTCGTTGACTTTTTTTGCTTTAAAAGGAGTCATTTGAAATGCTGAATTTTAACATCAAATATTATTGAGAAAATGTTGCGAATGTTAATGACTGTCACATTATAACGATTTAAGTGGCTGAAAAATTTCATAAGACTTGGCCCAATTTTTTAGAATTATTTGCAGAAATTATTTATTAAGAGAGAACATTACAAAAATTGGGCCAAGACTTATGAAATTTTTTTTGCTAACTTCTTTTTTAAAATGAGTGAATATTGATTGCAGAAAAAATTTATCGTAAATTTTTATCTACAAAATTATTTGAAGATAATTCGAAAAGTATTTTCTTACAGTATCTATAAAAATAAAAAAAAATGACTTATTAACTTCCCAGTGGAAAGTTATAGTAATGGGTCCGAATTTGCGAATCCTGAATTCTGACATATCTCCACGTTTTAATGTCCCCAGAGTCGGAATACGACCGTTTTCCAGTGGACGTCTGTGTGTCTGTATGTAGGTATGTGCGTTCGGAATTATTTTTTGCCTCGATTATCTCGAGAGCAAAAAATGATATCGACGTGGAACCAACTGCATTCGACACGTAATTGCGCAACTTAGAACTGATTTGGTTTTAACAAAATCGGTCCAGCCCATTTTTTTCCGCAGAACCAAACAACTAGCAAAAGTGGAGAACGACCTGAATGTTGCAATTTATAAATTATTCCATTTTTTAGACAAAATTTCAAAAACCTTAAAAAATCCGAATATTAAATGATAAGAATACTTGTATGAAAATATAACGACAATATTTCATCGACAAAAAAATTTTAAGAAACAAAATCAGCAATGAAGGAATTTTAAACTCGTGTCAAGATTAAAAAAAACAGTATCAATGACGCAATAATAGTCAATAATATGGAATTGTGTCCATAACAATTGAACATTTTTACTAACAAATGATTATTGATCATGGTAATATTAAAATAATAAGTTTTAAATTGTTATAAACAATAAAAATAGGGATCCATTCTATATATATGAGTACTTTTAACGCATAATTTTTTCTTTTACTAAAATAATGTTACCAACCGTATGACATAAATGAAAACATCCTTTTTTCGTGTATGACAATGAAATTTGTTGTAAATAATGAATAAAAGGATCTATGAGGTATATTCGAATTCTTCTAACGCACAATTTTTTCTTTTACTGAAATAAAGTAACTAACCGTATCAAATGAATAAAAACAGACTCATTTCGTTTATAACAATTCCATTTGTTATAAAGAATGGAAACGGGTTCTATTCGAATTTCATTTGATTTCAAACCTTTTTACTGTTTTAAAATTCTTTTATTTAATTATTTAATAATGAAAATTTTCATTTTTCGCAGAGTCAATTGGAACGTGTATATGGCGCAAAGTTTTACTGACATCCGAGAATAGCAGTTTTGGTCGGATTTCAATTTTTTTATTATATTATTCATTACTAGGTTTTATTTATAACTTCTTTTACGTTAGTGTTTAATACTGGATTTATTTATCGTCTCTAACAACTGGAAAGTATAGCTGCTTGCGGTCAATATATTTTTGAAGAATTAATTAACTAAAAATCTTAACGATTAGCTATAAAGCTTTTAACTAGTTCAATAGATGATTTACAGCCACTGTATTTATGTTTTGTGCCATTTTAATTTTTTCGTTATTTAGAATATATCAATGTTACCATCAAATAATCCTAATAACTAATCCGTATTATTATGTTTAAGATCGTTAGCCCGTGAAAGCGATTACTCACAATTTTTTTTTGAATCGCATTTTTTTTTTTAAAATAACAAAAAATGAAAGTTTTTTCCTTGAACAAAAAAGATCTGATGTCTAAAAATAACGATATTTGCGTTCAAAGATTGCGATTTTTCCATGTAGTCAGCTGATGGTAGAAGGTAACCCGTTATAATTTTTCAATATTTATCACACAACGGAAATCACAATTACGCTTGAAAAAAATCGAAAAATTAATTTATGTGTAAATAATGCTTGAGTGAAATTTCATACAATTTTGACGTTATTGAACAAAATATTGTTCACACACATTTTCTGACAGCAAATTGAAGAATAGTAATGTAATGGTACGCATATATAAGTAACGTCGACGTATAAGTACAGGTCCGTACAAAGAATTGTTTCAAATTGTACGAAAAAAATTATTAATAATACTTTCTCGATATTATTGGATGTTCTACTTATATCATATTAAAATTAATTTTTAAATATGATTTTATGGAACTTTGTATAAAAATTAGATATTTTTTTATACATAAATAATTCTATTTGATTAAAGCACAATGAATTTTAGTACGAGCTCTCGAGAGATAACTACATTGAATGGATCCTGTTTTCAATTGTTAATAACAGATATAATTGTTCAAAACAAAAAGTGCCTTTTATACCCATGTAATAGAGATAGTAACCCGTTTTCAGCAAGAATAACAATTTCTCTTTAGAAAAACTAGAATTGATGGCTTAAATCTCTAATTCAATTATTATAAAAGAATAAAGTTTTGTTTATCGGTATTTCACGTTGTCAGTAACTCTTCTCCAGCAACAAAAAAATTTCTCATTGATAGAACTCGAAAATGTGGCATAGATCTCGTTTCCAATTTATTATCACGAATTCAATTGTTATAAACAGAAAGAGTTTGTTTTTTAATCAATTCACATTCTTGGTAACTCTTATTTCAGCAATGGAAAACATTTCATGTTGAAAGAAATCTAATTGATAGCATGAATCGCTTTTTAATTGTTTATAACAAATTATGTTATTATGAATTGAGAGCGTTCGCTTCTATTTATGCTACACGGTTAGTAACTTTTTTAGTAAGCGAAAATATTTATCGTTGGAAATCGGATTTGTTGCATAAATCCTGTTTTCATTTATTCATAACAAATTCAATTTTTATAACTAATTTACATAAACAAATTTTTGCTATTGATCAACGTAAGCCGTCAATCAGAACACTGCAATCAGAACTTAAATCTATTGTTACATTTTATTTTATTGTCACCTTCTCATTCAATCTTTCAAATATTTCCTGCATTTTGTGTCCATTCCTCAGCGTCACCCGGTGGCAAAATGAAACACAGGACGTAATGAAACTCAATATAAAGAAAAATCATTCCCGCAGTCAGTAATTGCTCACTAAAAATAAACATAAATGTAGGCGAGTGTACTATTCAGAATGAAATCTCTAATACCGACAATTTCACATCTTCACCTCTCATATAAAGCTATAGTTAATTCTCAAACCACCTGCTTGACATGAAAATAAATTGTGAAGCTTTATCACATGCATTCTATGAGAGAAATCATTTACGAACTGAAATCTATTCAGCATACGTCATTATTGATGATTTATTAAATTTCAACAGTTTTATAAATATTGAACGCTAGATTAAATATAAACATGTATTACAGATTGCATTCAGTGAGTGCCAACTTGAGAAAACGTGAAATGTCCAATTTTCGCCCATGGAAGGAAAATGGCTGAATGTTTTTCAGAAAACTTCCAACTTTAAATCTTCAAAGTTGAATATCTTTTTGAAGAACGAATGAAAAATTATTATCTACGCAGCAAATGAAAGCTCATAGATGGTTTATATGGTGAATGTAAGCATAATTCGCTTGTACGTCGCATAATTTGCGAGTAAATAAAGGAAATAAGATTGTGGGGAAGAGAGAAATACGAAGTTTTGTGTATAAGAGTGTCTGCTCGTCGTGCAACATGACAGACAGAGTGAGAGTGACAAAAAGAGGAAGGGGGCAAAAGTGGGGCGTGACATGGCGCGAGTAACGAGCAGTTACTCTTGATTGAACTCGCTATTGTATTTGTTCTGCCATAATGTATAACATCTAGTACTTCGTCTAACTTGGTCAAAATTCAGTCGTCTTTGCCTGTCTTCGTTACTTTCAATGTCTTGCATTACAGTTTTTGTTTATCTGTTAATGCAGGAATGGTTCTTTCTCTCCTCATTTAATTCTGACTCATGTGATGATTTAACACGCCTACGATGTTGAGCTAGACTCTCTCTTTCCTGTCGTTGCTGTAGATTTTCTTTCGGGCATGACGTATCAGTATTGTTATTGTTATATAATTCAAAGTAGCAAATAACTTTGAGTCACAAGTTTATATTTCTATTGTACAACTTTTCTTTTTAAAATTTAAGATTTTTTTACATTTAAATTAGTTTTGTTAGATTTAAAAAATATAATAATTATTTTCCTTAGTGCTTCAATTAATTTCATTAAAAATTATCATCACAGCACGACGAAATATAGGTAAACTTCGCCCTGCAACTTGAGAAACGACTTTTGTAACTATCACTATTTAAAAAATATTCTCACTCTGTTCTTTTTTAGTTTGAGAAATAATATTCTAAACTTTTAATATGGTCTGTGTTATTTTATAATCTGAGTGAGCAAGTCGTCTTTTTATTTCATTATGCGAATCGTTGCCTTCCTTCTGTGCGTATTAATCGAACTGAGATAAATGAACGCAGTTCAGCGAAATATACGTATATTTCGCCTCAAAACTTCAGTGACGACTTTTGCCGCCACCAATCAGACTAAAGGATCTTCATTTTAGTTTTAAAACGATCCTTTTTTTTAACTTCAATCAATAATAATAAAATTATATATATTCGATATTTTCAATACCGTCTGTGAAATATTGTTGTTTATGTAAACGGATTTTATATATTTAATTATACGTAACTTCGTTATTTTCCTGTGTATATCTGTCCAACTGAGATAAAAGAACGCAGTTTGGCAAAATACGGGTATATTGTGTCTCAAAACTTATATGAAAAACACTACAGCTGCCTATCAAGCGGAGTGTTAATCGTTAGGGAAAACAGATAGTTTCAACTCATCTGTGTACATCGATTTTTCGATTTTAATGAAAATAATAATTGTTCATGAAGGTAGCCTCACGCTACTTTCTTCGGAATAAATAACAAACAAATCATCCATCAAGTTAGTTAGAGTTATTGACTTTCTAAAAATTTTGCAATGTTTTAAAATTTCAAGAAATCTTTTTAAATTAATAAAAAGTAATAAAGTTTTGGGGAGTGTATCAATCCGGGGATATACCGTGTACCTATTACTTAAATAAAACAACCATCTTTCAATAAATGTTCTTTTAGCGCTGGTGAGCGTGTTAAATGCTCCTTTCTGTCAAACGTACCTATACATAAATCAAGTAAGTACGGTAGTTCATAGTAGCGGTAAATTAATCATAAATTGTCAGACGAAGATATTTTATTTATCTGTCAATAGTTGTGACTGTACAGAGATATTAAAAAATCGGTGTGATTGATTTTCTGAATACTTTTTAATAAAATTCAATTTACAGGTCATCGAAACAAGAACACAAAATTTACTAAAAGATAAAAAAACGAAACAAAAAATTAAAATAGATGTTTCTACAAAGAAAAAAAAAGAGGTAGTGTGGGAATAATCTCAAGCTGCGAAACAAAATGTAAGGGTTATTTTATTGCAATAACAATGAAGTAAAGTACAACCAAATGAACATTGTCATTTTCTAGTTCAATGTCTTGTTCCAGATATTACACTTAAAAAAGAAAAAAAGAAGAAGAAGAGAAGTTGGAAAAGAAAAGAAAAGGGTTCAACAAATTATTAAAAATATTAGGAGAAAATTGCATAGATTTAAAATCATGTTTTTTTGAATTTTACATAATTTTGAGGTACAGATAAATTAAAATATATACTTTTTTTGGTAAACAAATAAAAAAATATAAAAAAAATAATCAATGAATATTCTACTAATCATAATGAATATACTTTATATCCAATAAATACATGTACTAGAGGATCATTGAATAAATAAACACAATGAACGGTTGAAACTGTTTCTACTCTACCAACATTGTAAATTTACTGCTAGCACATTTCGAAAGGGGCACAAATGTTATATGACCAAAATGTTCAGGACAGTATAGTTCTGGTATAAATGTCGCTCCAGTATAATAGTATAAGGCATTAAAGACGCAACAGTGAAAATTGTGTTAAAATTATTAATAATTTTTTTCAAGATTACTTTTTATTTGAATTGAGTTTTTGGGAAAATTCTAAATATAGATTTACAGAAGAATTCAAATAGTTATTCTGTTGACTTTTGATTCACTCTCATGTGAATGCAGCATGAATCTTCTGTCTACTTACGACTTCATTCTGAACGGTCAATTTCCCCCTAAAGAAAACCGAAGTGTACAAAGTCTAGAGATTGTTATTTATTTTATAATGTTTAACGAAAAATTAAGTGACTCATAAATGATAAGTAAGGTAGCTAATCTATTTTTTACATTTAATCACAATAATTAAAAATTGGACATAATAAGTATTTCTTTTCTTTTATTTGTAGGAAATTCTCATGAAAAAAGTTGATGGTGGGAATGCAATAGAAGAGAAATTGTATCCTACTAAATTGAAGAAAAAGAGAGGAGGAAAAATTAAAAGAATAGAATTTAAAATTTATGTGTTCATATGAATTATTGCACTAATTATTTTACTTACATCTCCTCACTTATTACTTTTTAGATTTCATAAGTTAAAATCAAAAAAGGCGCAAAAATCTAACATGCCGGAAAATTTAAGGTGCCGCTTCTAATTCTGAACCTGCGTGGATGTTATGCGCGACGATCGATCGTACATTCCGCGCTGTCATTATGCCGTGTCGGTATTATGCCGACCGAGTTTTTCGGTATCGAAAACGACAAATATTTATGTACATTTTAAGTTGATGGGTAATACATAAAATGTAATACCGATGATTTTATGTTTTAAAAAAAATCGTTTTACGTTTTTTGAAAACTAATTAATGTCCTTCAATCAATAATTTTGTTTATATCTCAAGATCGGTAAGAGATAACAATTTTTTTTTTATTGAGTTGATAGTTAAATACTACCAGACTGAAGACTATTATACAGTACCAGACATAAATGCTGTGTGATTTTCTATAGGACGGTATAGGAAAATCGCCTGTAGAACCCTTAAAAAATTGAACAGCATTCATGTCTGGTACTGTACTATCTATACACAGATAGTGATGTCTGTTCTAAAATTCCATGTCGTAGTAACGAAGTCGAATGATACATATTCCGTTTGTTGTACAAAAAATCGTGAAATCACATCAAAAACAGCCCTAACGGACTTCACAAAAATACGCGCCAAGTATGAATGACGAAGACGATAATCATCGTTCATCAAGTGCGATTTCTATAAAACTTCTTTATGCGAACAACTACAAAATTGCATGAAATCATTGCAGCCAAGTATTTAAACATAAAGATTAATTATATTTAATAAAATAAAGTAGAAAGGTTTTTTAATTTTCGTTCAATTATTATGTAATTTTCTACATAAATCAAAGACAAACTCTTTATGAGATAAAAAAAAAATTCAATACATGAAAAAAGTTGACAGCCTTATATTACATAATAATTTAACGAAAATTGAAAAACATTTCTATTTTATTTCATTAAATATAATTAATCTTTATGTTTAAATACTTGGCTGCAATGATTTCATGCATTTTTGTAGTTGTTCGTATAAAGATGTTTTATAGAAATCGCACTCGATGAACGATGATTATCGTCTTCGTTATTCATACTTGGCGCGTATTTTTGTAAAGTCCGTTAGGGCTGTTTTTTTACGATAAGATTACGATTACGATAAAGAAATTGCTGAGTAATGTGTCGAACTCCTGTTTTCATCCATTTAAAGTATGTCAACAAGATTCAAAAATATTTATCGCACAATTGTATAATTATCCGAAAATACCAAGATCCGAAATTAATTAAATTTTTTCAGCGATGTTTTCACTATTTCCATAGTTTCCTCTGCTTTAAAGATAGTTTTATGACTACTTTTTCATTCAGAAAAGGCAACTGACAAAAAGCAACAAATTTTAAAGAAACATTTCCGAGTAGAATGCACATAAGGTATGCCTAAGTATTTATTGAGCTCCTGTTGGTAATTAAGTAAGTTAGCGTAAATTATGCATCCCCAACCTAGGCCTGATCAATTTTTTTTTTTAGGATGAAATGAAATTTTCCAATTCCGCATTAATCAATAACTTCTTAATTACAACCTTATAATCTTAACTGAAACGATATCTTAGCTCATCATTTATTAGGAAATGTTCATTAGGTCCGCATTAGGCTAGCAAAATTCAATTTTTGCTACTCGCTCGTTGGTTACCAGGGTTTTCCAGAATGGTTGGTAAATTAGAAAACTTCAAAACTTAAAAGTATTTAAATAATTTGATTAAACGTGTTTATTTTTAACAAACATATTATTGAAAGAAGAATTGACTTTGAAACATTCAAATTTAATTGAGTAATTCAACAATAAATGTACACAATTATTAATAAAATACGAAAAATAATGGTTTTTGACTTTACTAATGAAAAAGCTAGTTCTCTATGAGTAAGAGAAAGAAAGAAATATTTATTCGGTAGCCAGAAGGGCTATTCATTTAGTACGGCTCGCGAGCAAGTTTCCGACTTGCAAGTCGATGAACTATACGGCAAGGGAAAACGTCTTAGGTTCTCGGAATGACCGTTTCAAACACGAGTCTTAGGGGTTATCAGGATGGTAGTGTATAGCACTTACTTTCCAAGTGCTGATGGCTGAAGAATCTTACTCTTATTCCACCCGGGAAATGAATGTTCTCAATGTCCCACAGGCTTCGTTTTTATGTTTTTCCCCACCTGTATACCTTTGACTATCGGCAATTTTGAGAACTAGCGTTTCGTTTGCTATTGAGTGTATCTACATCTTTTATACACTAGAAACACCAAAAAATTAAAAGCTAAACAAGGGTAAGCTTAAATGGTAAGTAAGTTAACTATCTTATAAATAATTCATTATATGTTTATCATAAATGTTTCAAGAACGAATTCAAAGTTGTAAGGAAGAATTAAAAATAAATCTGTCACAAATATAGAAGATTTACATTGAATTCAGCATTTTCATTGAATTCCAATAACAAAGTATTTTAATTATGTGAATAATTACAGATGACCTTTTTTCTTCAAATAATAGGTAATTGTTTCTATTGATTTGTTCATACTAGTACAATAGTAATAATTGTTTGATTGGAGGAATAGCCGAGCGGGTAAAGACACTGGTCTCAGATGCGCGCAGCCCTCTTCGACTCCCCCCCCCCATCTTTTTCTGTTGAAGCATGACTCCTAAAAAAACAAATCTACTACGCAGCGCTAGTAGTTGCATTGACCGAAGCACATGGGTCAAAGAAAGTGGGGGTCAGTAGATAATTAATTACTGAATAATTTACACTGAGGTTCTAAATAAGTATGAAAAAATTTGGTAAGAAAGCCAACCAAAGGGCACAAACAGAACTACTTGGGTAGATAAATCGTCTTAACTAACGATAGAATGACATTTTTTTCTTATACTTGGCTATATAATTACATTATTTAATTGTCTATGACAGGTAAAAGAATAGAAATAAACTATTTCTATAATCATATTCTCCTGGTAGCCAGATCAACTCTTCATTAGACTAAAAAATATTACAATCGTTTTTGGTACTATTAAAGTAAATTAATTATCTAAAGTCGCAAAAAAGACATGCTTCTTTGATACTAGGATTCATTATCAGTCTGTTTCATTTTTAGAAGGAATTTTCATTCTTCATAAATGTATAGCCAATCTTAACGATAACGAATCGTCTACATTAAGTTAAACGTTAAAACATAAATATTTATTGGGATTTTCCCATGTAATTCAAAAATGAACAGTTTTTCAAGTTCATTCATGTTTTTTAATATATTCCAATAAATATACTTCACATCCTTATTACACATTATTACACGTGTTGCTGCGATATATACATATTTTTATTCTTGATTAGTATTGTAGATTATCACATGTCTTAATATTTGTCATATTTACGTCAAATTTCTATGACGTTTTTAACGTTTAAACAGATGTACTTTGATCTGGGTCTATTTATTTATTATGTTTCCTACTATGCTCATACTCATAAAAAATTATAATCAATTTAATTTGTTCACGTTTTCAAAAATTTGGCTGTTTTTTTCTTAAATTGAGATTCTTTCACCTTTTCCGTGTTCATGATCAGGGCAATTTCGTACATCCTCATTCTTGTGTAATGAAATACTATTGATTTAATTATTTCTTTACCGCGTTCTTTGCAGGGAAATTTTAATCTATCTGTTAATTGTTCTATTATATGCTTCCAAAGAAAGCTTGGATTACTGCTTAACGTTCTATTCAACATATTGTAAAATATTTGTATGTCGCCATCTAATGACTATTAGACTAACGACAGTTTTAAAAGTTGTTTACGATTGCTAGTTTGCTTGACGATTAGAATATTTATAGCAACGAGGGGAGAGTTTGTTTATCTCCAGTTTTTGACTGAGACTTGAGTTGACTGGACGTCTTCTCTTTAATTATTAATAACTGTCAATCTTACAATAAACATTTTCTTTTCTTATTTAATTTCCGTAGTTATTATTTAGATTTATTTTATGATATTGTGAATTTTTACCATCGAACCATAAAATCCTGAATCAGGATGATTAAAAGAATCATTTTCTTCCTTCTTCATTGCAACAAATGCGTTCGGTGTCAATGCAGTTGGCTGCGGATTGCGAATTGCATTGTAGCGTATCTTACGATTGACTTTCCTTAACACTTTTGTAGAGATTTTTTCAGTTGAGTAATAAATCATGCACTGATCCAAGTCGGGTGCACTATATCCATGTTCATCTAAAGACCATTCTATGTCCCATTCATCGTTGATAACTTTACCTTTAATTCAACTCCTCAACTCTTCTATATTATTTTTATTGCTATTATTACTGTCGTTGCTGCAATTCTCGTTATATATTTCTTTAATTTTCTTTGAGTTTAACAATGGGGAAGTTGGATTGTTGGCTTGATAATTTCCAGATTTTGGAGGTGCCAGAACCCTGGGCAACGATAATATTTTATAAATTTGTAAAAATGTTGGTGTTGCAGAATGGTTGTTAGCACCACCAGCTTGACAGACTGAGCCGAAAAATCTCTAAAAATAAATAATACCAAATTATTATTAATATAATAGTGTATGTTATTGACCAATGTTCGTTTGACTATAAAAAACAATTATTTACCTTCAACGAATCTTGATTTAATCTACGCGTTACCACTCCTGTATTGAATGCTTCTGCAAAATCTCTGATTAACTGCACTGTGGATGTGGATATAAGTACTCGCAATCCTTTAGCTGTATTACTCGTTAGAAATTCGACCTTTAATATGTCATTAATAGCAACATTTTTTTCCCAATTGTCCAGTCTTATTAAAGATTATTTGATTATCTGTTGAAAAAAAATGTATTGTACTATTTATGACTTTTTTCCTGTTACAAAAACAAAAATCTCATATTTTCATTACATTAAATTTGGTGTCATTGAGCTTAACTGAATCTCTGTTTTCATTTAAGGTGTCAAACATACTGTTTATCTAGAAGCAAAATTTGATTGTTTCGTCAAAATTTGCATCAATTACAAGGTGCTGGTATGGAGCCAAGAGTTTACCCATCGACTAAAATATCTGTAAAAAATGTAATGTGCACAACATTGTAAATTAGACAGTAGCTGAGTATTATTATTAATATCTTTATTCTTTCTTTAGTTTTTATTCGATTGTACTCACCTGGACTGCTAGGCACACTCTCATTTTTGAGGAGTTATGTAAACGTACTCCTCTGAATGACAGTGGGATTGATAAAATGGGTTTTTAGACTATGTTTTTTGAAGTTTAAGGCGCCTCGAGCGAAAAAATATAGATATATAAAAGTATATGAACTTTTGCGCACCAATTTTAGGCAAATAAATAGATAAAATAAGAAAATATATATAGGAAAATATTTGCGCAATAACAATCTATGGAATGAAACGAGATAAGGACGATTAGTTGAAGAATAAGCAAAATATCCGAAATTAAAAGTCTAAAGCGATTTGACAGATTTTGATCGGCCATATGTAAACGAGTGAGAGTTAGAAATATGAAAAACAATCTGTCAAATCGCTTTAGACTTTTAATTTCGGATATTTTGTTTATTCTTCAACTAATCGTCCTTATCTCGTTTCATTCCATAGATTGTTGTTGCGCGAATCTTTTCCTATATATATTTTCTTATTTTATCTATTTATTTGCCTAAAATTAGTGCGCAAAAGTTCATATACTTTTATATATCTATATTTTTTCGCTCGAGGCGCCTTAAATTTACGGTTAGAAGAAGATCCATCAATGATTACATCCCAAATTTTGGCTTCGCAATCTTCCAATAATATTATGGCTTTAACAATAATTTTTGCCAATGTTGATCCTGATACTGAAGATTTTGAGGTAAATACAGCAATGGGTTGGGTTATTAATCTGTTGATGATTGGAACATTAACATCAATCCATGATTGGCTTTTTTTTTTCATGACCTACGTTCACAGGGTCTTCTTCTTCATCATAATCGTCATACCCTATGAATGACAGATTTTTTGCATCAACTGCAATACTTTCGCGTGATCCTATTTCATCAATTAATAATATTTCATTGATATTTGTAAACGGTTCCAGGTACTTCTTGAATAAAGCAAAGACATTTTTATCAAATCTGCAGTTTACTGGTAAAGTAGATAGTTGTCTAAAAAATATTATTGTTTAATTTCTTTTAATTCTTTATTCCAATAAATACGTATGTGTATTATAAAGTATAAGACTTCTTTTTTGTACTAGGGCATGGCAGAGGAAGTGTATTGTTGTCCCGTATAAGACTGTATGTTAAAGGTGATTTCATATGTAGTAGGATGCACATGTAGATCCAGTCCTCGGAATATCTTCTGTCTTTTTTCGAAAAGCATTTGGATGCATCATGGATTTCCCAGATTAATTTTTGCTGTTTATCGGATATAGACGACTGTTTTTTTATCAAATATTCGTTGAGAACAATATCGTCCACGTTTGATGTTTTTTGGCAAATTCAATTAGTTGATTTAATAATTCACAATTTTTACCCCAATTTTTCATTATTTATTTTAGTTTTCCAAATAGTTTTCTTTATGGACTTGAATTTCGCTTTGTAACCTTCCATTTTTTTCGAATTCCTTCCTTCTTCTCGCCGCAAAACTTTTTTAACGCCGCGGAATTTTTCGCATTGTTCATTATCAACTATTAATCGACAATTTTTGCGGCGAATTGTCAGAAATCCATCGGTCTCAGTACAAGAAGTTCTATCGATATTCAACAAATCATCATCTAATTGCGCACCCGGTATACCTTTTGTTGACTAAACTTTTCGATTAAAAGATTTCTATTTTTTATGTTATGTACAGCCATTAATGGATGATTCTGTTTTGTTTCAAAATCGACGGTCGAATCATTGATTTTAAACTGTATTGAGCTGTTTTTCCTGATAGTGATTCTTTTTGTTAACTAATCAAGAAGTAAATTATCCTTCAATTTATATTCAACATGGTTAAGGATAATAAATTTTTCATCACTTGTCGTATGAATTTCTTTTGTCCATGAGCTTGGGATTATGAGAAAAACGTACCGCTATGAATTATTTAAGAATAGACGATTTTTCAGCATAATATCGAAAGACGTGACAGAAATCTTCGTTAGACGGTAAAGAACAAAAAATGTCCTGTGAAGTATTGTCGATTTCTGCATAACTAAAAAGTTATTAGTAAAAATGTGTAGGTTCTAGCGGGAAAAAATTGTTTAAAGAATAAAAAACTACACAAAAAATTAATAAACACATAAACGGCTACTGAAAGAACGTACTTATTGAAATATCAATATCTTAGCAAAGTAGTTATAATAAACAATTCAAACATCAATAATATACATATATATATATATATAATAGGATAATAACGGCTCAACGTAAATTTAAAGTATTTCTATATGATAATTATGCTTGAGATAAGTAAAAATTCGCGTAGTCTTGTGTGAAAAATGTACAAGTGTTTTGAGTTGTGATGTTTCTTCACTAAATTTGTGATAGTAGTGCAAGTGACATTGTTTCTGATGGCGAATAATTTTCTAGCATGCATAAGATAAATTGCTTAGTAAAATTTACTCAACAATCGACAGTGAAGTAGCTTTACTGAACTGCTCGGTAAATTTTACCTCCACATTATATAATGTG
This sequence comes from Chelonus insularis, assembly GCF_013357705.1. Taxonomy (NCBI): domain Eukaryota; kingdom Metazoa; phylum Arthropoda; class Insecta; order Hymenoptera; family Braconidae; genus Chelonus; species Chelonus insularis. The sequence goes on along the minus strand of NW_023276734.1, from coordinate 190,470 downwards.
AGTAAATTTGCATTTACAACCAATGCAATTGCTGAACAGAGGTCGTAGTACACTCACATCATATTGGTTCTTCCAACGCATAATTTTTTCTTTTACTGAAGTTATAAACTACATAACCATGCATACCACCAATTTTTGTAATTTTTTCTATTGATAGAAATTTTCCAGACATAATTCTTTTAAAAAATTGGGCCACGTCACATGAAATTTTTTGTAACTAGCTACTTTCTCAAATGAAGTCAAAATTGATTGCTCAAAAAACTTACAGTAAATGTACATCTACGAAATTACTTTTTGAATTATTTAGAGAACATTCGAATGCATGGATAGAAGTTTAGATTGGTTGAGTCGTTGCTTCGATTGTCAGTAAATTTTTTAATCTCTGCAATTGTACATCGCCATACTTTGAATTGTCTCTTACGTTCAATATATTTTCAAAAAATATATTACCCTCAATTACATTTTTACCGTTAAGTTTATTGTGATATTTTATCTTTTTTTTTTAACGATAAAATCTAATCGACGAGGAAAGATGCGCACTGTTGTGTTGAATAGTGTGCGATATTATGTTTTTGCAAGAGAACCTAGTAAATAAAAAATGATTTATTTTACACGAATGTAATGTTTTTTGAAAGAAGCGTATTCCGTATGTCAATGATTAATTTTTATTTTCGAGTGGTGAACCGGTGGCAGTCAGATGCGATCGCTTGCTGATGGAAGGTGAAGAAAGTGGTTCCAGTGCATCAACTTCAGATAGCAAAAAGGAAGTATATTTCTATGGCGAAAGAATAGCATAGACAGATTTTTGTGAAGAGTAGTGGAAATGCATAAATGTAATTGTCATTAAGTTGCAACGAAGTTACGTCCCTGAAGGTAGATAGAATAGGGAAATATTTTAGCAATCGGGTCGATAAACTATCGAACTAGTTTATCGATTAAATTAAAGATCGTTACCCTCCGAGTAAGTTCACCTTTAGGAACATAGGATAAATAAAGACTGAAATAGGAATTTATAAACAATAGAAAGAGAAGGTATTTGTGATGATTTTAGTCTCCATGGCAACTCCCCCACGCGACCAACTAAATGGGCGGAGCCAAACAGTATAAAAAAGCTGGATTTTGCGAAGATCGTCACTTCACTTGTCTTCGAGGTACTAGACTGACGAGACCAACGAGAGTTGTAGCTCACGTTGTAATACACAGAGTCGTAGCTCTGGCTAAAAGGTTGTAGCCTTTTAGTTCCCCGGAGAGTTGAAGCTTTCCAAACGTAGGACCTGGAAGGTTGTAGCCATCCGGATTAAACACGGAGGATTGTAGCCTTCCGGCCAAGAGTTGGTGCTCTTGGTGTTAGTTAGCAATCGAGAGTTGGTGCTCACGATTACGACCGTATAGGAGTTGTAGCTCGTCAGTTATTTAGGTAAAGTTGAAGCCTTCCCTCTAGAAGTTGTTAGCTCCTAGAGTACCCCGGGACGAATTGTAGCTCGTCCACACTTAGATAAGCTCCTTAGGTTCGAGGGTGAAGAGTTGTAGCTCGCACCCGTATCCCTAGAAGAGTTGTAGCTCTTCGTCGACGAGTTGGAGCTCGTCGATTACCTAGGTAATGTTGTAGCTTTCCCTCTGAGAGTTGTTAGCTCTCAGAGTATCCCAGGTTGGGTTGTAGCCCGACCAATTAAGGGTTAGGTTGAGGGGTAGACATTTTTAGGTGGGAATTATCTTCTAAATACCAGAATTATTATTATTTTATTGTCGCATCGCCACCGTTGAGCCACGCGTATACTTAAGGATCTAGTCGGGCTATTTTGTTATATTAGCATATTGTAAAACCAAATTGTTCGTTAGGAAGAGTAAAATTTAATGTACGTCGCCGTGTATGACTTACACGTAGCCTTATTGTGGTTCATTTTTGTATTTTTGGTTTACTATTGGTTTATAACGTTATTCAGCAGATTATTGTTAACTATAGTTATTATTAGTTTGAATTAATAAATTTTGCTTTTATTGATTTTTAATATTTGGAAGAGAATTCACTTTGTAACAATCCCGCAAAGAATCCTGGTCCATAAAATTCGATAGTTAGAAAATAAAGGCAGGAATTTTCTTGAGGTTTTCGCCTTAAGGAAATTAAGTCGTTACAAAGTGCGGGAATAATTGGCATGGATAAGTGAAATAAGAAATTAACCATGATCTATTTTGTAATTATATGGGTTATGTGTTATTGTCAATAATTTTTTGTAGAAAATGGTGTGTAAGATTCAATGGAGTTTCAATAGTACTAAAAATCAACATGAAATCATGCTGTCGTATCAAGAGTTAATGTGGCTACGAGGAGGATGTTATTACAGAAATATTTTATTCCTATTCTTTTACTTGTCATAGACAATTAAATAATGAAATTAACAGCCAAGTATAAGAAAAACATTCTATCGCTAGTTGAGACGATTTATTTACCCAAATTTAGTTACCCAGATTATTGTCCTCGTCATTTAAACTTGGCGCGCGATTTCTTACAAAATAAAATTTTCCGTTGAAAGAATTCAAATATATTAACAAATTCAATATTTCTAAACAATTTACATTAACGAAAAATAGCCTAGAACCTTTCCCACAATGCTCACTACATGTTTGCAAAATTTGGTCGAAATCAGATTAGCCATTCCGGATATAAACGTGTGCTGACAGACAGATAGGCAAACTAGTCCAGTATGGGTACAATTTTATTAGCAAATTCAATCTCCTATTTTAAACTAAGGTTTTTTCCTATAAATTATACGAAGATTTCGGAAAAAAACCATTCACAAGCGAAAAAAATGTACACGTAATTATCTTTTTTTCCTTAATTACCTTCTATTTTCTTTAAAAACAATAGAAAAAGATTTCCAACGCAAAGACAAAAGAAAAGAAATTTATACGTACTCAACGACTTCCCAGAGTATAATCATCAGCTTAGTTGCATTGTTTCAGACAACTGAATATTGTTTAGAACTATCTGTCTCTAAAAATTTCTGATAAATTATCGACAACTTCAGGGACTTCAATAATATTTTTTAACAATCCATAACGTCCTTTAACCTTTCAGTTGATTCGATGATATTTTTAGATTTTCTGAAATATTCTCGAAGTTTCAACATGATTTAAAAAATATCCCGAAAATATCAGAACGCTCTGGAAAATTACAAGAAATTCGAACAAATATTCAAATGTTTCAAATCTTTTCAAAGAATTCGGGGTATCCATGGCAGTTTTTCAAATGCTCCAGAATTCGTTCAAAATTTCAAAAAAATCAAAAAAATTTTTTAATCAAATTTCAATTTATAGAATATTCAAAGAGATTAACAACTATGTCATAACTTAATTGAATTTTTTTTTTATTCAGAATTGAAGATATTTTTAATGTTTTCGATGTTCGTAGACAATCTACGAAACTACTAAATAAATTTAGATCATTTCAGAAAATTTAAAGCGATTTACAAATGTTTTCCAATTTTCCTGATTCTTAAAAATATTCAAAAAGATTTTTCATTGTTAGACGTTCTTGAGAAATCATAATGCTGACCGAAGTTTCTCAGAAATCGTGTAAATTTCTTAAACTTCAGAGGACATTCGATAAAGATTTTGAAAATTCTACAACATTCTTGAACTTTCAATGCTCTGCCAATCGCGAAAGACGATATCGTCTGCACGATGTTTGCAACAGATGCATATCCCCCAAAATTTACGATATTTTACTGAATTTCATTCCATCAAAATGCAAAGTATTCAAGTCAAAAATTATCGGAACAAAGAAAAGATACCTAAGATATATTCCCGGAATGTTTTTGGATTTCTTCCTTCCCTTTAAATGGGTTACATGATCGCCTAGGACGATATCGTCTGTGATGGTTTGCGGTGTGTTTACGTTCAATGTTAAATTGCTATACATAAACTATAGATCTTTTTAGTCATTTTTGACACACTTCAAGGCTAGTTGAAATCTACAGTTTGCTTACGGAGTTTAACAGTCAACATGTGTAGATAAGCTTACTGTAACACACCTTGGATTTACAGTGTACTTTTAAAATCCAGTTTGTTTGTCGTGGATATTTATCATATTTCTAGATCTTGCGACTTGTCAAGCATGTTTGGACTCTAGATTTCAACTCACATGGGACCTGACCAGACGGAATTATTTTGCAGACAACCGACTTCTTTAGTTTCAGCGTTGAGCCAGAGCTGTATCCGTTCAGTCGGTAATTTAGTTGATCCTAGTTCTATCATAAAGCGGTCTCTCAACTATCCGATTAAGTATTATAATTATGTCATTATAGAACTGTGAATTGCAGTAAAAATTAAATCAATGAGAAAGTTTTCAATAATGGTAGCTCTTACAACCATGACATTGTAATCAAAATTACTACTACTGTTATGATTATTGTTAATAATCGAATTATTTAGCCGTTCTATTATGCTTAAAAATATTTCTGTTGTTTTAGACTTACTTTTCTTTATCTGTTTAATTTGATTAACACACATTTGTAAGATCGAAAGTCATTTGACTAAAACTAAATAATTTTCCTCCAACACGCTGTCCTATTATAAGGTTTACCCCATATCCTCTTACGATCTTAAATTGGTTAACTGTACTAAGAGATTTCTAAAGGGAAATGCCCAATCTTTCTTAAAGTTACCACGAAAGGTCGTGCTGATAATTACCGACTGACCTATTCATGATCAATAAAGTAATTGATAATTGATTGACATTTACATTTATTGACAAAAATGCAATAGATCCCTTTGCTTCACGCCTAAATAAAAAGCAGCGAACAATCTAATCATGACCAGATAGTGCACTTGACATATATCTGTCTCACAGACAAGACGTTATACAGATATAGATATGGATGTAAATATTTGTGAGTCTTATGATAATTTCTTCACATTCGCGGATTATAAAAAAATCATTTATTCTATCGAGTTTATTCTTCTTATTGGAAAAATCGGGGTACTTAGACAGATTAAATTACATAATTCTGATTTTCATTGGATCGACATATATTGTTGAACATATTTCAATTTAGGTCATGCGAGGGACGATGGACTGCAGAAGGCCACGATAAATACAGGCATGAAAAATAAGAAATTGATACAAGTATAGGATAGCTTAAGTGGTACAGCATCCTAGTGCGTAACTAGGAGGATCTGGATTCGATTCTACATTTCTCCAAGTTGCTTTTTTCCGGAAAGTAAGCCTGCACTAATCATGAACGATCGATAATGTGGAGTAGAGGGGGGGGGGTGTAAGCGAAATAGACGAGTTCTACTGTAACCGTTAGTTATCAAAAAAAAAACCGTGTAGGTGAATACTCCGTTAACTTGCATATACAACAGTTGGTGATAAAGCTGGTTAGTGACAGCTTTATAGGCACCCAATTGCTGACAACAATGCAACGTGGAAACGTCACCATAAAGCGGCACATTTATTTCTGTTACTAGATATTGTTTTTATTGTATAACGAGCGTGATTGAGTCACATAATTTTTGTTGTATAATTTATTGCTAGTAATATAAAACGATTGAGGAACACTATAGTCAGGGTCCAAGTAAAAATTTAGGTATGATTGGCCAAGAAAGTGATGATATTAATGCATGTACGTTTAAGCGATTGAAAAAACGTAATTAAATCATAATATTATTCAAATTGTACTACCATCAATAGTTGAGATGGCTTAAACATTGGTTTTATACAAAGTATCATCAGAATTTGTACTTGTAACATACGTTCTAACTGTACAAAAAAATTGCAGTTATGCGCATTTTTATGTACTTTTTTCGGAAGCTAAAATACAACCACCTTTTGTAGCATCTACTAGTATGATAATTGAACGACCTGATATATACTTGTGTGCCACTTTGTGTGAGATCGATTACTACCGGATCTACGCTCAATACCAAAATCTAGCGTTAGAGAGTAGAGACTAGAGACCCGCACCTAATCTCTAGTACCTAATCTAAAAGTAGATTTCTGAATTTATTATTGATGGTTTTTTTTTTTTTCAAACACGTTTTTTTTTTTATCTGTCATACATATTTAGCTAACATTAGACGTCTTTTTGATTCTGTATTTTAATCTGCCACTTTTAATAAGCTATCTTTTAATATTAGTTGTTCTCATTTTTTTATTTTACAGTATTTATTCGCTTATTTAAATAAGAGGTCAAGCTGCGTGTAAGGGGATATGAAAAATTGTTGCCAATATACTTCCATGCTCCGGTAAAGGGCAGTAAAATGTGAAGGATTGAACCAAAAAAAACTAAACTCGAATTTTCTAATTTTTTTCTAATTTTCTATAGCTGAATTTATATTATTTCCTAATATATCATATAAATGTAATTGTAGATTATAATTCACCGAATTACCTAAAAAAAATCACTTACTGTGATTTATTTTTGAAAATTCAAGAGCAGTAGAATTTTCTGCTTTATATTCTGTAAAATAAAAGTACTGCTTTTCTTCACTGTTCCAATTATTATGATGTTTTTTGTCAGAAGTAAAATGCAGCAATATAAAATAATGACTTAGTTTTATTTCAATCGTTTTTGTTAAGATCAGAATAAGTTACAAAATTCTCAATTGTAATTAACATCTATCGATCTTTTCAATCTGTTTACAATCGTCAATTGCCTCTTCAATAGTTTTAAAGATAGAAGATAGCTAATAAATTTGTTTTCGTGTCATACAGATAGTACACTCGTTTTGATTCCATTTGATTTCAAACTTTTTAGCTGTGTTAAAATACTTTTTTTCCGTATCCGCGCGAAAAGTTCACTTTTCCATTGGAGAGGGGTTGAACTTTCCACACAAGTATGACGAAAAATCATATTTAGCCCGAGGGAAGACAATTAGACTAGATTAAACCACGTATTTACTACACGTGGTTTGAGCTAGTCTACTTTTCCTCCCTAGGTATGAAATGTACTAGTAAATAATAATTGAAAAATGAGAATTCAGTTATTTGCAGAGTGATTTGGGACGTGTACATGGCGCGATATTTTACTGACACCTGATGATAGCAGTTTTGGTAGAATTAACAATGTATAGCAAAAAGAAGTAAAAGCCCAATTTCTATTTGGAGCGCAGCAATTATCTAATTACAAATTTTTTTTTTTATAGTCTTTGTGGTGAATAAAAAGTTGATGGTAAGTTGAAGTAATTTCTTTTTTACTACTTTCCCGTATTCTTTCGTGCTACATAATTAGTACAGCATTAATTTAGTTTATACCAACAGTAACAAAAGCTTAATTATGTGATGTAAGTCTGTTTTCGAAGAATACTAACTTGAAGCATTTAAGACGAGGTAACATAATTATTTTCTATAAATCATCAGACATACAATGAGTTCTGATACATTCGAATCTGGGAAGTCTTCTTTGAAAAATCTGTGCATCAAGATAATCGTGACATCATTTGGTAAATATCTCACATTTGGTGCATGCTTACTTCAATAGTGTGATACACTTAAATTGAAGGGTTCAATTTGTTTTTAATGATAGTTTTTGTTGTATCAATTTTGTTAGAAGAAGAAACTTTGCCATGTCTGAGATAGCATCATTCGAAGGAACATCAGTATAAACATTGTTGGAAATAATTGTATCATTTTTAGGATGAAAACCAAGAGTTGTTAAAAAAAAAACGGTGTGTACACTAATTTATCTTTTCCTTTTTGTGAAAATTTGTTAATAAATGATAAGTTCTTAGAATATTTTGTAGATTTTTTGTTCACTTTTTTTCTTGCACAAGTATTTAACATTAGAACTTTCATTCAGACCAAGTAAATGGCCAGAATTTTTTGTACATATCTTCACGACAATCTTTAGAACATTTTGTAGTACATTTTTTTACACAAGACTCAGCACACGGTAATCGAAAAGGATGTTTTTCAATATATTCTGTATTCATTTTATCTGCCTCTATTTCCATCATTTCATTATTGTTAAAGTCATTGAAAACGATATTAACACTTTGCACCCAATCGTCAATCTTATTTAAATGTTCATTATTTATCACTTGTTTTTTTAATGTAGTGTATGGAACCTAGGACATTGAACTATTATCATCAGGATTATACGCATTAACTAACAGATTCTGAGTTTCTTCTTTATCAACAAAACAGTTTCGTATAATATTAAAGTTATCAAAACGAGTAGAAACAGGAAAGTCTACGTCAAGAGCTATTAAATTTTATGACACATTTTTTAAAATGCACAACGATGGTATAACTGGATCTTCTGTGAGTAGCTTATTTTTACTCAAGTCAAGAACTTAAGTACAACATTGTACTAATTATAGTTCATGTCAATTTTTCTTGTTCTCTTGTTCTAACGAATCAATTTCCATGATAGGATTTCTTTATAGCTGCTTTTTATGAATCTATAATAAACATCATTACTATTAATAATTCCAATTGACTACATATTAATTCTAATTGAAGTAGTAAGAACTTCGTTCGAAATCAATTAAATATTGTATAAAATAAAATAATGATTAAATTAAAGATCAATCTTTCATTTGTTAAAGTTAAGAAAACTATTATTTAAATATACACTTACCATGATTATAATTATTGAAAAACAATATAAAATATTTGTTGCAATCGCAAAAACTGTTCTGTTCTCGACTGTACATTCGAATTAGAAAGGCAACACAGTCGTCGCTACTACCTTTTTTCTAGTAACTGACCGCGCGAAAAAAGTTTAAAGGGGTGATAAAAAGTAAAAAAGCAGCAAATTTTTATAAATAAGTAAAAAAACAGCAATCAAGAACGATGTTTTTTTCCAACGCATTCACCAGAGCGCTATACCAAAGTAGCGGCTACTTTACTAAAAGTTTAATAAAATCGCCAACTTTAAGAAATTGATGATTTTGTAGGTTTTTTTGTTCATCAAATAATTAATAAAATAATATTGAACGAAAAAAAGTACAATTTTTTTATCGAAACTACGTTTTTTACATTCCGATAGTTGTGTCCTTTTCTAGTGCGTGGCGCCGCTTATAGTGCTGTCTCGCTTCGATACACAGGACCATTAAAATACGAAAAAATCATATAAAAGAATATCAAAGCTAGCGAACAATATTTTCAAATAGAGTGTAAATGCTCACGAATTTCCTTGAGTGTTTGAGCGCGTTGCATCAGTAATAAAGTATGATTTGAGTAAATTAAACATATTCAAAATGCACGTATGCAGGACTTTAATGTCTTACAAATCTGGCACTCGAATCGTTGACCGTCATTATAATGTTTAGCAAAACTTAATTAATATTTCTTGTAATAATCCAGTTAGGGTACAATGAAAAACAGGGGTAACAGAAAATCTTACCTCCGATTTCGAACCGAGGTTGGTTTTATATCAAATCACACGAGGAAAAAAAAACTATTTTCAGGTAAAACAATGTACACATAATTGTCTTTTTTTGAAATTTTTTATTCTTCAAAGTGCAACAAAAATTTCTGTCACCTCACTTTTCTTATTTTCGACTTATTTTTTAAAATATTCGATCACCGAAAATGAAAAAGAGACACAGATTAGAACAATTGTTTGTGATTACACTGCTAATTTCTGTTGGCCTTCGATGAACTTTAGAATTTCTTATCATTTCCACTGAATAACTACTAAATCGACACAGACACGAATCACTTCTGACACCAATTATAAGTTGTGATAGAATAATAACTTGTCGAAAAAATATTTAGAAAATTTTATTGAATTTTTCAAGAATGAGGTTGACGTGACTGAAAATTTTAACGCTGTCTTTATTGGAAAATTAACCTATACATATTTCATTATTTATCAATCCATTTATTAATTACATTCACTGTCGGAATTGTATGATATTTCCACGTTTTGGAGTATAATTAAGCCTATCAATGACTTTGTGAGTAGATATGAATATACCTTGGTTAAACATTCCGATGGAATCTCATGAAAAAAACTTCATAAGAATGAATCAGAGAGTTGCATCAAAAATATCACACTTATTATAAGTATCTATAAAATATTTTCTTATAAATTCTTATACAACAAGTAATATTTTTGATGGAACTTTCTGATTCATTCATACAACTTTATAAGAATCAATAAACGCATTTTGTATCATTGTCTGTCGGCATTCATAAGAAATTATTGAAAATATTCTAATCACTTTGTATAAAAATCTATAAGTGCGTTTTTATCGGAATTTATCTTCTTACCAGAAAAAAAATGAGTTTAAACAAAAGGAAATTTTAATTCACTCTAAACGTTTTTTATTTATAGGAATTTGTTGTTCAAATATATATTCTCTAAGTCACATTTTTATGCTTGATGAATTCATTAACGTTCTTATGAGAAATGGTCATATAGATTCTTATCAAATAAGTTGATACGTTGATAAAAATTATTTACAATCGGACGGAGAATCAAACAGCGTCACTTACTCATAAATTCTCATAAGATCTTATTTGAAATGGTCTTGTAGTTTCTTATAAATCAATTCAGAAATTAAAGATTGAAAATATTATTTGCTTATTGCTTCTTATAAAGTCTAATAGTATTTGTTCTTGCAAAATCCTATTGCCCTGGATAGGAAAAAAAGTTATTACTTTTACCAATTGATTCTTATTGCATCTTGTAATATCTTGCTGATACATTCTTGTGAAACTTATTCAGAAATAAACAAATATTATTTACCGATAATGTCTTATTAAAACTTGTTTGTTGTCCCTATTTATTCTTACATATACTTATAAAATCAACCAAAAGTTGTTTCACTCTTATCAATTCTGATTAATTCTTATTAAGTAGTTATAAGTTCTAAGAGCATTTTTTGTCTTCCAATAGACCCGACACGATCTTATTCATTCTTATAAATTGTGTTTCAGAAATTGTCGAAAATTATGAGTTTTTGTCAGTTTATTCTACAAAGGTAGTAATTCACACAATAATCCCAGATAATTCTCATAAGATTTGAAAATGAATTGAAAGATTACATTGTTCCATATATTCGTATTGAGACTTATACACCGCTTCTTGTTCATTCTGGTAAGACTAAATCGTGAAATAGAAATACATTATTTTCCTATTTGTTCTCATTAGGACGTATAGGGTTGTCCTATCCATTCTCCATCATTCTCGTATCATAGTTTTAAATTTTTTTACCACCTGTAAGTACTGGTTCGTTCTTATAATCTTTTTATGAGAACCGCGCTACCTTCCGGTAGAACTTATAAATTCTCATGAAATGGTTATGAGTTTCAATAGTATTCTGACAGATTCCATTAGATTGTTGGCATGACTACGGTTCCCGTAGCGCCGCCATTTGAGGATGTTTTTAGATAGATCGACCAAAAATAAGTTGAAAATGAGGAATAAAATTTTTCGATATCTCGCTTCGTTTTCGAGGTTTCGAGGTTCAAAGTTCCGAATTTCGAAACACGAATTTTATAGGATATCTTAATAATTTCACATTATTAATCATTTGTAGCAATGGAAAGAATAGAATTTTTTCGTATTTTTCAATAAACATGAATAAATAAGTGTTGAAAACAATTTTTTGACATATTTTTTTTTAATTTTTTCATATTATACAACAGATGATATAATAATAATAATTATTATTTTAATTTGTGATGGCTCGGGATGCTGTTGCCCCCACGCTGCCACTATCTATAATATAATAAGATTCTTACGCCATCTAACAGAAAAAATTAATATTTCGGACGACGTCACGAATTCTTTTGGCGGAAAAATTAATTAAAGTAGATCTACTAAAAATCTCTAGCGGCGAAATAATTAGCAATTTCTTTTCTCGAGGAAATCGGTTTAATTCCGTCTTGTCAATCGACAACACTGACAGGTTGTAATTTCCCAACGCTCTTTGAGGATTTTGGAGACAAAAAACTCAAATGAGTATGGAGGGGTTTTTCAAAAGGATCAAAGAAGAAAAGAGATAAATCGTGCCGAAAGATTATCAACCTAGCGTCTGGTACGTTTTTTGAAGGAAATACGTGTCGCATTGAAGTGCGCGATGTACTTGCAATCGTCATTTGTTTCGCGATTCAGATGCAAGTCACTGATGTGTACAATCATCTCAAAGCTTGGCGTAATCATCGAGATTGCCCCGAACTTAGTTGGAATACTGTAATTGATTACTTCAGCTATTGCCGAGAAATAGCTGAAGTAATCGCATCACACAGTGATTTGGTACTTGGTGGCGAAGGTAAGACGGTCCAAATCGATGAAACGTTTTTGACTAAAAGAAAATACAATCGGGGCCATGTTACCGAGCAAATGACAACAATCATTCTTGGTTTACATTGCAAGGAAGACAAAGTTGGGTTATTTTTTAAAGTAAATGGAAAAAGAAAGAAGGAATTGTGGCCGTACATACAAAAGTATGTAGATTCATCAACATCCCGAATATGTACAGACAGCGCAAAACAGTATTAACGAGTTGAACGAATATTCGCTCAAAGTACTGTTCATTTGAGAACAAATCATAGTATCGGTGAATATGTTGATAAATCAAATCCGGCAAATACCATTAATGATTTGGAGAACCAAAATAGATTGTTAAAAGAATCTATTAAATGTCGTAGAACCCCAAAACTTTTACACCAATATATGGCTCTCTATTTCTATAGAAAGACATATTCAGATAAGTATAAGGGAGACCTGGATTCCCAAATCATGCAATTCCTTCTTGACATTAAAAAAGTATATCCGGGAGTAGTGAAAGGAAACTTGGAGAAAGGCATAACAATTGAAGAAATTGATTCACCATGTTTCACATCATCTCAAGAAGAGAAATTTTTACCACCGGCAAAAAGAATAAGATTAGTAGATGGTTCAGATTATGAACAGGACGATATCGAAAGAGCGATGGAAAGCGACTTTAATCCAGAATACGATGGTGAGGATGTCTTTTGAGACTAATTAGTTTTTTTCCTAGGAACATTAGTTTGCTGTATCTAGCTTTTAGTTATAGTTGAACTAACTAATTTTTAGTTAATACTACTTGACTTTTTTCAGTGTACATGCATTAATTTGAGTGCAAAATCGATATGAAAATGTAGTATGAATATTTGGCTCCTGAAAAAAAGACAAGTTTTCTTTAAATGACTCATGAAAATTTGGTAGGAATTGCAGATTTTTCATCACAATAAAAATTTATTAGGAATAAGCAAAAACAGATTCGACTGATTGACTGATAGGTATTGATAATGTATCAGATCCATATGAAATAAATGGTTTCAATGATAATATATAAAGCTTTATAATTATATGGCACTGATAACAGTTTGTTGTAACGAATAAAGATAATTTCTATCGATTCTTATCGTAAAAAATTAATCTACTTCGATCAGATTAAATCCTATGTTTGAATTGATTTTTCGTCACATCATCGCGGAAAGTTTGATTTCCTCTTTCTTTGTCAGTGAATTAAAGTACGGCTTTTTCATGCATACGGAAACAAAATTGATTTTTGTGCGCATGTGCAACATTTCTGACGCATTTATCATAATATGCGTCTGACTTAAACACATGTGCGTTGCATTCAACATTGCTTGATTCACGTTCAAACACTCTGCAAAAATACATTTCCAGATTGAATTATTATTTAGCAATACTTGTTTAACAGAGAAAGGGTAGAAAATATGAAAATAAATTTATTTAAGAGTATAAAAGTAGTTAAAACAAAGACTCCAAGGAAAAAAAACTTTTTTGTCATATCCGCGCAGAAAGTTCACTTTTCCATTGGAGAGGGGTTGAACTTTCCACACAGGTATGACGAAAAATAATATTCAGCCCTAGGGAAGACAATAAGACTAGCTTCAACCACGTATTCACTAAACTCGCCTTCGGCTCGAGTTGTAATTTTACACGTGATTTGAGCTAGTCTACTTTTCCTCCCTAGGTGCGAAATGTGCTATTACAGATTCAGCTAGGGAGACCACGGCTTCCATACCGCTGCAATTTTTTTTTGACTTGGAAATTTTTTATAACTTGGTACAGTGTACTTGCAGCGGAATTTTTCTTTGTCATTAAACGGTGGGGCCGAAGTCCACTATCGGAGAGAACCCTCCAATTCCGTAGTCCAAAATTATGCCCATGCATACGCCTATATAAATCCAAAATTTCCTGGACCACTCATGATAAATTATACAACTCATTTAATTTTTCACTAAATATATCACCTTACGGATTGTACGAAATGTTTAGACGTGAATCTAGCAATTTTAAACGCGATACTTCTGTTCGAGCTAGACTCGTGTTACGATGCATGCGTCAAGAACGTAGCGCATGTGTACGAAAATTTATATTTTAAAAAATTTTTTTAACCACTTACTGCTACAATTTGCATAAACGAATGTAATTAGTCAATTGAGTCACACACTTTTTGCACAAATATCACAAAAAATCATGTACGCATTAAAGGAAAGTGGGCTTTTACAGGTCATGCGTTTCTTTCCCGAAGGGAAGAAGCCTTTTAAAATCGGTTGACAAAAGTCATCAGAACCACAAAACAAATATAGTAAAAAAAATTCTGACTTATGGTAAAATTGAATTTTTAATAAATACTATACATAATGTAAAATTTTTGTGCTCTCCAGTGATTTGGGTGTGACCCAAAAAGTCCACACTATTAACTGTCCAGTGGAGAGAATGATACAATTTTGTTAGTTTACCATTTCTTCCATTTTTTTGATTCTTCATAGAAAATGTCTTATTAGAATAACTTCCCACTGGAAAGATCAATATACTACAGGTAACTTTGAATTCCAATATGAGACTCATCGTCAATGGGCATCATATATCAGACCCATTACAATAACTTCTTACTGAAAAGTTAATAAGAGAAATGAAAAATTCAATCTAATCTGAATGAAAACATTGAGAACAAAATTGAGTAGTATGATCTAAGTCATTCGGGGAGAGTGAGTTTCAAATTACGATATTTCAATAATATCTGTTAAATAAATAAAACTCCTACTGTATAAGCACCTAATTTTCCAAAATACGCTAAAAATCATAGTAATTATAAACTGTGATCAGATTTCTGTTCATATTCATACACATACGAAATTATTGAATTCTTAATTGAAATGAGTCTGTGAAAGTAAAATTGAATGAGTAATCTTTGTTTTTCATGATGCCCATTGATGATGAGTATCGTATTTGGATTTGAAGTTACCTTTAGTATATTAAGCTTCCTAGCGGGAAGTTATTCTAATGAGTCTGATTCCGTGAATCCAAAATTTGGACAAATCACCCCGTTTCTATGTACTTCTGATATTTTTTGAAAAAGCTTCACTTAAGGAACTCATATTTGATATTGTAATGTAATAAGGGATCATGCTTATTGTGATCGATGTAATTCGTTATTTTTCAATTACTAGCATCTTTAAATTTACGTTGATAAGTATAGGCTGAAATCGTCTGTTGATAGTACTATACGTATTCATTTGCGTATTGAATGCCAGATGTATAATGACAACAGAAGTTAAAATTAATTTTTAGGCATAATTTAAGAAAAATGAAAAGATAAATCTGAGTAGAAAATTCTAGTATTGGTAACTTACCTTTATTTATTGATAAAGGTGAAGTAGATGGAATCGATGATTGATGAAAATGATTTGAATGAAATGGAATCAACCGTGATTTTGATTGATCAGATATCAGAGAAGGCAATTCCCATGGTCTTGCTACTGATTTTTTTGAACTAGTTATGGAAGATGCGTGAAGAAAATCACATTTATTATTCACTTTATTTTCACCGGAATTGCTTTCAACTTTTTTTTGTTGACCGTTATTTACGTCGTCATTATTGTTATCGTTAGTATCAACACCGCTGTCTTTTTCACTTTTTTCATTTTTATTCAAAAAGCTTCGTTCATCACCCATGTCATTATTGTTAAAAAAATTTTCGTATTTACTATCCGCAGTATTGAAGATAGTAGGAGTGGATTCAATAGATTTGAAATGACAAATCGAGGAAGAAATAGTCACATTATTATTAATGTTGGTTTCAGTGTTATCGTCAATCATCATCTTGGAACTGTTGTCATTTTTATTATTATTACCATTATTACTTTTGTTGTTATGGTTGTTGTTATTACATGAATCCGATGTATCGATCAAAGATTTTGAATTATATGTAGTATTATCAGAAGTACTAGCACTGACAAAATTTTCATTTATAATCATTTCATTTATAATAATCACAGGTTTATTAGTATTAGGTGGCGTTATAATGGTATCACCAATCATTTCATTCAGAGTTTACTCCTCTACCTATATTCTATAATTTTCAAATTAATCAAAAATAATTCTCATAAATACATTCCACGATTTTCGCTATGACAACATTTCCACATCACAATAACATAACTTCTATGGTGTTTACACAACAGTCTAAGTATTTTATATAAATTTACATTGCTCCACTATTTGTTTGAGTCTGTTATTAGATTGTCTTTATAATATTTATTTTTAGATATTGAAATATGTATCTACCGTTATTTTTTAATGGATTTATGATCAAACTCTGACATATTTTTCATTCGAACGGATTGAACGCTAACCAACAACTAGACGCCACCTCAAATTTTCCTATCCCTACCTCGACAGTAAAAAATCAAGATTTAAGATACTTAAAACACATATGAAGATTATACTGCAACCTTGCCCTCACCAATTCTCTGAAGCATCTTAAAAGTCGTGTGTAGTAGAGTGAAAGGTATTGTAACATACATACATCTACACACATATTATCAGAGAATATGCTGAGAATTTGCGCAAGTATTATGCGCATTAATCCCGCCTACAAAATCCTTTCTGCCGATCAGCCAATTGAATAAACTCGTTAACGCCTACTCAAAAAAGTGATCATAGTATCTTCTGATCGAAAATGATTTGAACTGGAATAAGTATAATCGATGCTTTACGTTACCTACAACTGAAACTTATTGAAATGAAAAATTTAAAAACCACATAGAGCTAAAATAAAAAATCTAAACATTTTATAAACGCTCGTTGGTATATTATAACTTACGTTTAAATAGTACATGAATAAAAATTCCAACATATGTTACCAATTTCTACACATAAAACTAATTTGAAATCAGCAAGCCAAACGAATTTATCTTAATAACAAAAAATCCTGTCTTATAAATTCTCACTTACATTGGTATTTATTGATATAAAAATTTGATAATATTGTTCAACATAACCATGATTTATCGCGAGAAATCCGTACATATGAACCACAAGTGAATTTTAATTAATTTTCAAAAAATGACCAGAAATTATTTTTGTCTCTACAAAACTTTAATCACGATAATTATCGACGATTTCTCATCAATTTAAATTTTTCATTGCCACAAATAGTGGGCGATTTTTTGAGATACATCAAAGTCACATGTATTTGATGTATACGTTTCATAAATGTTTAACATGTCATATGAGACAAATTCAAAATTATTAATTATCAATTGATAAGAATTGCGATGGAATAAAAAGCACTATTTTATTAATATCCAAACCAATTGTAGATGTACATAGAGATTAATTCCTAAATGTTTGAAATTGACAAGTATCGATCAATATCGATGGCTAAAAAATTTCATGTTACTAATAAAAAAGAGTTTCTTATAGTAAAATTCGAATTTTTTGTATTTCACAACCAGGGAATGGAACGAAAAACAGATTCAAAGCAACATGTATTTTACCTACACTAAGAAACATGTAAAATTGCATTCACTATCAATAATTCGAAAAGAACTCAACTATTTTCTGTCAAATAAAAATTAATACAGGATTGTAAATTCCTCTATGCTACTGAACTATTAATTTTTTACAGAATCAGAGAAAATTTTTCTTCTGAGATCGAGAAAAAAGGAGAGGAAATCAATCCATTAAATAAAAAATGAGTGTCTACTAATATCTACTAGCGATAAAGGGTATAATTTTTAAAAAATTCAACTACTTTAGTGCTTACATATAAAAGAATGAAAACTTCAAGTTCACATGATAAAAAATCTTTTTTTTCAAACACACTTGTCGTATAAAAATTTAATGAAATATGTGTATAACATAATATTTATAAACTCGATAATCTCTAAATGATGGTAAAGAAATTATTAAGCATTCCTATCATACTGTAGAAAGATGATTGTGTAAATTCAATCCCAAAGAGTACTTTTACTTACATAATACCAATTTGTTATTTAGTGAAATACTTTTTTTTTAATTGCAGATTTTCGAAAACTAAAGTACTGCAGTAGAAATGTTTTTTTCTTTCAGAAGATCTACTTTACAAACATGTAACATCTACAGATTTATAAATCTCTTTTAAATCTAAGAAAATTCAAATATTAGCTTTCTTCAGTGATTTGAAGGCGACCCAAAAGGCTTACACAACTAACTTCTCAGTTAAGAGATGAAAAGATTTATTTTCTTTTAAAATTAATTAATTGCCATAGCAATTATCATTATATTCATGATAATTATTGTCAATATTTGAGGCGTGAAAGTTTAGCTTAAATTAAAAAATGCAGCTAGTTTGCCATTTTTTTGAGTTTTTTATACTATGCTCAAAAAATAGCCAGACTGACTTTGTTAGAAACCTGATCAGTTCAAGGTTGCGTAATTATACGAAAAATTATTCCGAACGTACCTACGAACATACACACATAGACATCCACTTAAAAACTGCTGTATTCAACTTTACACTAAAAAAAATCATGTTCAATTAATGTAAGATTTATATATAGTTAATATAAAATTTTAACTATAAACATAACATGTTAATTATAATTAAATCCTTGTTTCAGTGTAGGGACCTTGGAACGTGGAGCTTGTTAAAATTCAAGGTTTGCAAAATCGGTCGGATTACAATAATTTTCCAACTTCAATTTCACAGAAAAAATATCTTAAAAAATGACATTTTATACTGCAAAATGTCAAACAATACATGAGTAAGGGGTTTACAAAGTAAAAAAATGTTTTCCAAACTCTTGCATGTAATCTAAAATGTTTCCGAAATTCTATCGAACATTATTCATGTTCAATAATATTTTAATAAACTCTACAGTCAACTTTATTTTCAAAATTACATAAGAAAGAGAATTATCATTTTACATTTATTAACGTGGATATGATTGGACGATTCTTGTTTACAAAATTTTAGTAACTTCCCATCAATCATGAATGTCTGTAATTCAGCGTAAAATAAGAATTCTGGTCATTTTTTCACACATGTTTTACGTGTCGTATAGTCATTCAGGTTATCATGGAGTAATGCTTCAAAGAATCTTTAGAATACAAGATTAGTAGAACACTACTGGAAAGACACACCCGTAAATTCTTATAGAATACTGTTGAATAATAACAAAAATACATAAATTGTTGTAAATTTTTTCCGTTTTGAATTTTCATAAATCAGCTTAATCAGACATAATAAAAAGTTTAGAGTTGGTTTTAACAGAACTATTTCGTGTTAGCGCACGATAAAATTATTGCAGTTTTAACAATTGTCGTTTATAATTCATTGATATTCAAGGGCTTCCTTCTTGCCATCGATAGTAAAAAAACAGAACTGATACACGACATCTTTTTGTAAGTGAATTCTGGATTTTTAGATATATCAACAATAAATAGTGACGAAGTGACGTGACGTCTTTTTCGGTACACTGTTCTTGGTCTTTTTTCAGATTTGGATAAATACGAAGAACGTCATAAGCTTGCGTGGAAAAATGAATTATATTGATATTGATAAATATTTTTTTTAAAAAGCGTAGAACGTTAGAAGATGATAAGAAAAAAAAGGATAAACTTTACAGTACTGATTTCTTTTTTAGCGTGCATTATTTACCGTAAGAAAACTTTTTGAAATAGTCATATCCTTAATTACAACCATTTTTGTAATAGCTCGAATCAAAATGTGAAATATTTTTTGTTACATTGTGACTGTCTTTTACTAATTTGAAATTAGAATAATACCAATATGAATGTACTGAGAATTTTATTTTTATACTTAGAGTTAATGCTATATTTAATCTTCCCGAGTGTATACGAAAATTTTTATGTACTATAATAATGTACTTTATTACTTATTTTTATTTAATTATACTAAAATTTTTACGAAAGATTACTTTATCTGCTGATATTTTGAATTAATCGATCGAAAAGACTTTGAAAAATAGGAGTAAATACACAGTAAATTAAACGTACCTGATTACAAATACACAGAAAGAATTTTTTCACTAAATGGAAGTGCAAAAAGTGACAAGTCCACGTGTCGAAATTTAGAAGGAAAAATATTTCTCTTCGACAATAAAATTCAAATTCTTGTAAGTAAACATGAGACTTAAAAGATGTTTAAATAAAAGAATTACTGAGAATAACTCGAAATTTACTTACGACAACCTAAAATTCACTGTTGAACAGTAAGATTTTGACTTCAAAGTTTGAAAACGTGCACTTGTCATTTTTGAATTTACATTTTGTAAAAAAATTCTTCCCGTGTAGGAATTATTAAGTTATTACTCTATTAGAAATTGTAGTCTTTGGTCCTACTTATTTTTTATATTAAAAAATTTAATTGCAACAATGACTTGTCATTACTCAAGCAAACTTGCTGTGTAAGATGAAACAAAATTGCGAGAATCTCTTCTACAGTACAACAGTATATCGTGAAAACAAAAGAAGTCATTCCACTTAGTTTTAATCTATGACCATTTTGTTTGATGGTTTGAATCAGTTTTACAGAACATTATATATTAAGTAGGTACAACTTTATTGATGCATACATAAGATGAAAAAATTCTGGTTTTAAAAATTTCTTAAAAAATCAGAATAGAATTTGTCAATATATTATTCTTCAAATTTTACCTAGCTGCGATTATTGTTCATCGATATTTTTATTTCCTTTCACATCATTTTAATTGGGTCAATTTCATTAATTAATTTTTAGATTTTTCTTCAAACTATTCTAAATGAATTCATTTTCGATGCTTCAATAAAATCACAGCACGACCAATACATTAAAATTTTTATATTCCATATTTAAGTTACATTAATAAGAAATGTTTTTTTATGTATGATCGAGATCCAATTCACATTTTCTCTGCCGATTATATCATCATAAATTCAAAGAGATAGTTTAACCAATTCCATTCGAATTAAATGAACACCTGTGCCAACTGGAGCATATTCAATGTGTACAACCGGAAGAACGACTGAACGGGTGGTCAAAACAGGTGGTGTTGTGAGTCAAGATTCCCCTGTGACCACTGTATATGAAATAACTAAATTACATACTTCAAAATTCTTTATGAGCTTTTTCAATCACAAACATCTTGTTTAATTTCTCTATCCATGTTTATATCCATATATACTCATGTACGTCGAATAAATGGTTTTGCTTCAGATCAACTGTTGTCTTTATACCTTAACATCCTCCCATTGTTCCTTGAACTTTGCAGTATTTCTTGAAAATCTTCCACGTATATATGATTGAATGTCTGGTAGTCGAGGAATCTACTCACTTTTTTGCTTCCAATTTACTTATTATGCGAAGATTGACTGATAAAAACTTTATGTTTAGTTTTGTATTTACATATGTTAACTGTTGAAAAAAGATTAAAAAATTCAGTAACTAAAACACCTGGTCGATAAACGAAGAATAACATAATATTATCCTTCACGAAGAGAACATCTGGTTTTTATTGACGAGAAATTGATGATAAATATCCGATACATTCTCTTGGATGTTATAATAAGCAAAATTTTTCTTATAATTACATAAACGTGTTTAAGATCTTATAGACTCTGTATCTCGCAAAGCTGTATTATTTTAAACTCTACTTGTCAAATAAAAAAGTATTACTGAAAAGTTCTTCACTACCTATTAAATATATCATCTTCTTTTTTTATATTCCTTATATTGAAAAAAACTCATTGAGTATAGTAATTTGACTCAATGTATCTATTAAGAACGTAAATCATTCATAATTATGGCACCAATACATCAATAAATTTTGATTATTTTTAATGCATTAGTAAATTAAAAAATTAATCAATAAAAAGCGCAATAAATTTTTTCATATTTACTTTGATAAATAAGTAAATTTTCTCTAGCGTTTCTCTCTGCCACCTTGTTTCACATTACCCTTCCTTTCTCCTCTCATCAAAATATGAATTTCATTTGAGAATTCTTTAGAAAATGTTTTCGAAATTGAAAGAACATATTCAAAAGACGATACGCATACATGAAAAAAATTGATCGTTACTGCTTGAAACATGCGAAAAAAATGAAGTGTGTTTTATATGCATGTGCTGCACTAAAATTAAAAATTTTTCTGTTCTAAATATTTTATAAATTCATAGTGAAATTCAAAGAAGAAAAATACGTATGCTAGAGAAATTTCGTGGCACAATCTGAGACCAGGCTTACTATGTAAAAACAAATGCGCTGAATTTTTTTTTATTTGGAGAAAAACCCTCACATTTCCAGTAAAATCTCAGAAACGGAGCCGGAGTTAGTCATACTCCACTAGAAGAAATTTTTCCCTATATTTTAAATAACATTTCAGTCACCTCACTTTTTTCAAATTCAATTTAATTTTTAAGATATTTGATCTCAAAAAGTTAAAATAATCATTTCGACCAGCAGCAGCCATTTTTGTTAATAATCACACGAGCTTATCGGTGTTATTGATTGATTAGAAAATTGTGTTCCGAATTGCAAATTTTGACAAATCTCTATGTTTAAAGGTCCCTTAAGTTGAATTCAACGTTTTTGAAGTAAACGTCTGTGTTTGTATGTTCGTAGTTCATTAAAAACATCTCCCTTTTTTTGGGATGTACAAAGATGTACACCAAGCATAAACAATGACAATGATGGAGCTACAGAAAGTCCTAGAATTATTGAACGCCAATTATTCAAACCTAAGAACCAACAATATCAGCTCATGCCTGCGACTTCGTTCGTGAATAAGCCAATTCCATAAACTTATTCCTGCGTAAGAAGATTCACACAAAAAAAATGTATGCGTAAGGATAAATAATAAAAAAACATTTCTATCGTAAAGACTTAATTTTTGCTTCTTTACAACAAATTCAAGTGTTATAAATAAAAGGAGTAGGTTTCCCTACATTTTATAGGGTTTGTAACTTAATTTTTGCAAAAGAAAAAATTACGTGTAGGAAGGATTCAAATATAACGAATAGATCTCGTTTTCTATTGCTTATAACAAATTTAATTGTTATGAACAATTTACATTAACAAAAAGTGACCTTAACTTTTTCCACAATGCCACTTACATGTTTGCCAAATTTAGTTGTAATCAGATTAGCCGTTCCAAAGATTACCCCGAATAGACAAACAAACACCAGAAATTTATGTAGTAGTATATGGATTAAAAAAAAATTATTTACTTAGTTTTTTTTTCAAAAAAAAATTTTGTACGTTCTATAGTACATTCAACATAACAACCAATAACTTAGCGTAATGACATATCGAGGTCCACTAAAACTCGTCGAATATATAGATTAACCTAAACATCTTCAATTTCAGTAGAACCAACATTCACTGTCCACCATCCTTAAACTTATATTGTCAGAAGAATAACAAAGTGCGAAAAACCACAATAAATTTTTCGTTCGAAAAGTCGAGAATAAGTCAAAAGTGTAATATCTTACCAAGTTGCTTTTTCCAAGAAGTAAGCCTGAACAAGTCGTAAAAGATTAAAAAATGAGGAAACAGGGCATGTAGTTAAAAATGCATAATTACTCAAACTTCTTTTTGATTTTGACATACTCAAATACATTCCACGCAAAATTGACAGAATAAAATTTTATAATTGCTATTGAATAGAACGTAGCAGAGAGTACTGAAGGAGATCTAATATTCCTTCTATAATATGTCAACAATGGAGTAATCTTAAAATAATTGACATAATTTTTTTTAATTTTTAAAAAATAAATATCAAGGTTACTTTTAATAGTATAATTTTCAATAGATGTTGAGTAAATTTCAATGTGCGTATAGAACGTACAGAAGTAATTTTTAATGCTGCGGACATAAAATCTACTTCACAAATGTTTAGTAAAATTACTATACAATTGTCAAAAACTTACATGTACATTAAAATTACTACAGAAATTTTTACAGTGAACTAGAGGTGGAAAATATTATCAACCATATTAAAAAGTCTTACGGCCAAACATACTTTTCTTCATGCATTTTTTCTTTCTTAGAGATTGTTTGAACGTGGATTAACATCTATTCTTAATTTTAAAAAAATTTATTTAAAACTTATAATTTAATCCAAATTAAAACTGGTCCGACATTGGACTTTTTAATAGGGTTTATAAGATTTTCAAGCTTAGATCAAAGGAAAATTTTTCTTTTCAGCGATTGGAGTTCAGCTAATAACTTTTATTGTTCAGCACGGTAATTTTTTGGACAACAAATAATTGACAGAATTTTAAAGAAAAATTAGAGGATAAAACATACATTTCACTTGTTGTCCTAGAATTTTCCTATTGCGATACGGTAAAATTTCAATTTTTTCATCAATTTGTTTAACCTAAGACATTTACAAAATGTTTTGTAATCTCAAAAATGAATGAATCTCTATGGTACTCTTCATTATTTTTATGCAAAAGATATCTCAAATAAATATGTAAATCATGGAATGATATACGAAAAGTCTGCACGTTAATCTTATGAGAAAATTAGCTCCAGTCAAGTTTTCCACTATGGATTGATAATCTCACTTTTGAACCCATGGCTCGGATATTTTCTTGATGAAATTGTATTTCTAAATAATATACCATCCAAACTTATTGAAATCAAGTTATCCTCCGAAGGTTTAAATAAAAATATTGAAGAGATTATACATCAACTACCCTACCTTATAACAGACAATCAGAATAATGTAAAACTTAAGAAAAAACATTATTGATACGTACAAGTATAATTCGAAAGGACTATTGTAAATATCTTCCGAACAGAGATAGGGCTGGTTCAATTATTAAGTTTTCCTTAGTTCCGTTAGGGAACTCAATTCATTAATAATTTTCATAAAACATTCTTACAACTGCTGACTAGCATTCGATATAATTTTTTGCGATTTCTTTTCTGTTTTCTTACTAAGATTCTTTACTACTGCCACATACGCGCTACACACATCCATTCAATTACAATATAATAATTCTTCTATCTTAAAGATTCAATTGTAATGTGACAATTTATTTGTTGGAGATCCATGGAAATCGAGTAGAGAATGATGAACTTAGAATCTCAAGATGCTTAAAAAAATTTTCACTTATTATTCAAAAATGAAGCTTCAGGTAAATGAAATAATTTTACAATCAATGATCATCAAAATAAAGAATTTACAGTGAGAATACTCTTGATTAGCCACCAGGGTGACGCGCTAGTTCACGAGAAAACAATCCCGTTTGCAAAATTAATAATAGAAAGTTTTAGACGAATATTATATGAAATAAAATATGAGACGCTTGATAGCAAATCAAAATAACAAAACTAAGATAAGCACGCTGTGCGTGATATGCCTTTGGCACTAAATAAAAAAATAATCTCCGTTACTAGTGCAATATACAAAATTTGAGGTTGTTCCTGCCCGCGCAACCCAGGATAAGGCCACTCACGTAGTTCTGCCTCAATCTTCCTTGAAAAACTCTCAGATGTTAAGGGATCAGCTAATAATTACTCCCAGTCTGATATAACAGGACGGTGACACCTTGACGGGAGATTGAGCAGCACGTCCTGGCACGTTGGCATCCAGGCGCTGAGAGATAGAAGTAGACCAGCGTGGCATCACTCTAAGGTGCTTATTAGCAATACTCACTTGTTAAATTTAGGGCATAGCGCCCCCTGAAATAGGGCACACGGGCCTTTTGATTGGGAACAAAGAAAGAGTGGTCGGAGAGAGTGACATACTACACAATCTTCGTCGCTCACTGCTTGTTGGGTCTAATCCACGATCTTACTCTTTTCCTTCTAGAT
Source organism: Chelonus insularis (assembly GCF_013357705.1). Classification (NCBI taxonomy): domain Eukaryota; kingdom Metazoa; phylum Arthropoda; class Insecta; order Hymenoptera; family Braconidae; genus Chelonus; species Chelonus insularis. Next base: position 164,421 of record NW_023276734.1, on the reverse strand, counting down.
CACGACAGCTCCTTCAGGCACCTTTCAACCGAACTCGAATTTTTTCAATTTTTTTGGGCCTTCTCTACCCAAAATACTCGGAACGTCTTTTTTACTGTTATAGATCTAGGCAGTACTGCTGCCAGACTGATTTGACTAGTGTTCTGCTGATCTATCAAAGGTGTTCTCAATATTCTCATTATGAGGTGAGTCATTTAGCGTTAAATAATCAAGTACTGTTCATGAGAATTCCATGAGAAATTGTATGCACAAGAAAGTATTAGTTAACAATACAATGAAAATTTATATTTCACGACAAAAAAATATTCAAATTCGATCTCACATTTTTTCTACATTCTGTAGTAAAAAAATTAATGGAATTATCCAAAATTAAACGGCTTAAATTTTCACTAGCACATATTGTTGTAAAGATTTTATCACCTGTTTTACTAGTCCTGATAGCATTCAAGAGTTAAGAATTTTTTTAATTTTTCGACTTTGATTAACACGTTCCACATGTACTCGAGCTTGTGCAATTTTAGCACCAATGAGAGCTTCTTCTTGTGGAAATTATAATTTATCTTTCAAAAACGGTGGTTGTATCAACTTGATGAAATCAAGAATGACTGCACGTCACTTGCGCCATGTTACGTCTAGACTTTTTGTCTTCTCTCTTTTCTTGTTACTCTTACTCTTTCTCTCATAATATGCTTGACGGTAAACACTCCTATAAACAAAATTTCTTCCTTTACCTGTGCCCCGCAATTCTATGTTTTTCATTTACCCAATAATTACATAATCTACGAAAAAATTATACATGCATTCGCCATATAGTTTATGTATCCTTTCATTTGCAGCATCAACAATAATGTTTTATCCATTTAATAAAAAGATATTCAGTTCTAAAGATTGAAAGTTGAAACTTTTTAAAAAAATATTTCCATCGTGGACGAAAGTTGAACATTTCGTGTTTTTTCAAGTTGGCAGTACTACATTGTATTATGAATGTACACATCAAGAGATAGGGGGTGAGTAGATATATAAGGAGAGTTCGAGATCCACCTACACTACCAGCCGAGGTGAAAAGTGGATTCTGATCCGCACTAATTACCGACCGTGGTAAGTTATTGACATACTAACAGCGATAAATTGTCGGCAGCGATTTTTACCGATCCTGATTGGCGATGAATTATCTTCAGTGATAATACCGACCTCGATTAGCGGTAAATTATCGTCAGCTATAAGACCGATCCTCGATTAGCTATCATTTTTCTTAATTTGTGCTACTGATTTTTTCAAAAAATTAATGAAAACGATGATTTATTTTTTTTGTGTACACAATTTATTTATAGCAAAAATAAATTACATTTGATTAATATATCATAATAATATAATTATAATAATAATATAATATATAAATTTGTTCCAATATATTATGTTAGTTTTCTCATCTGCGCACTCAAGGGTTTATATTCTATTATTCGATCACATCAACTGGTCCTGATTGTAAGGATTCATTTTCTTTAGAACAATCGATTACTACAAGTGGTGGTATATCAATAAATTTTCATTTCGCGAGCAGAGGTTCTGCTGCTTTATTATAATATTTTGTTTGAAAATCTTTATACATATCATATAATGAGGCAAATCGACTGTGACTAATGTCAAGATTCATATTACCATATGGATAGCATTGTGAATTGAGGAAAAGTTTTACACCTCTTAAATCACAATGATCGAAATGACTTGCATCTTTCGTAGCATCATTTTTGCGTGCAGTTCGAAATCCTAATATAACATAGCGGGGCTTTTTCAATTGAGTTGATGTTTTTACGACCCATACGTGTTTGGTTGTGTTCGGCAGCATTGGATATTCATATAATTCCCATGATCTGAAACACACTGGAATCGGTGGGTCTTTTGCAATGTAACTTAACAATTCTACTTTTTTTATGTCTGCAACAGTGACATAAGGAATTATCCATTTAATTTTTATGAGCGTGATCGTCTCTTCAGGTGCCGCTACAGCTTGTACAATTGCATTAAGATCGGTATTTGAACGAGTAAGTATTAATTCATGTTTGGCATTGACAATTATGCGATGATAATCTTCAGCAAATCCCAGTAGCATATGTAATGGTATCGAAACATCAAAGTATCCATTATCAATAAATAATCTTCCATTATCAGTTACCCAACCTGCATTATCTAAATAATTTTTCTGACCCGGATGAACAGATAGATATCCCTCCATGAGACTTGTATGTCCAACATTTTTATTTCGGTCAATCTCAACACTATTCAATTCATATCGTATTTCTTCTAATAAATAGCATACGGCTATATTAACGAATCTTGATGTTGCTGCTACTGCATTTCCGTTAGATTTTGTAAATTTCTCCGTAATATGAAGAGAAATTTTGCTTAGCAACAGACCTAAATCTTGATGTTGAACTGAGATACGTATCTCATCATTATTAATATATGTTGTAGATGCATATGGTTGATGAGCATGCACCTCAATGTGTGCAATAGACTCATCAAATATGACACCTTTGCTTATTGCTAATTTTTCTTGTTCCATCGTATAAGATATGCAAGACAGCACACTTTCACTTTAATTTTATTGCGTATTTTTAGTCCCAGACTTTGTAGGAATGATCGATTTTGATAAATTAATCGTCCGAGTTTTCTTCGATGACTGATGGGATTCAGACATGATATGTTAGTTTTATAGCTTCCCCCTACTATTGGTTCATAAACAATCCCCATCACGTGACTGATTCCAAATGTAAACGTATTGTTACAGTTTCACCACGTAAATTAACCAATTGACCGTCTTGATCAACAATGCGCAGTTGTAAATTATGTATTGTCTGTACGGTGATTGGAAGATAAATGACGTTTGATGGAACTTCAATGATCTTATATCCTGGTGGAACTGATGGAAAAAATTTATGAATCGTATGTGCCAACTGATTATTCATGTATGCTCCGATAGTAATATTACATTCGATCCTTAATGCATTAATTTTCATGATAGATACTGGTAAATCTGATGTGTGAGTCAATTTTGGTGAAATAAGTCGTGGACTAAAGCCCAACAAACTACCAATAGAATCATGCGGTTTGAAATTGATTGTTACATTTTCACTGTAAACTTTACTGTGTAGTTCATTATTATTGGGCTTAATGGAAATTGATAATTGAGTATCAGCTTTATTCAAACAATTTTCAATGTCTACAATTTCATAGCTTCCTGTGAGTATTTCAATACTTTTATCTTTACCATTGAGTGTATAATAAAGTTATTGTTGCCGTTATCGATGTTTGGAACGGAATTGAAGGTTAACAATTCCACAAGTCCTAGGTTATATTTTTTAGATGATGATAATTCAATTGGTAGAAAATAAAACGCTTCTAGAGTGGACGTTTGTCCAGACAATGTTAACGTGAGTGAATCATTCATGACTGATGCTTATTGGAAAGTGCATATTACTTTTACACTTTTCTACATAAAAATTTGAAACACAAGTGTCCGCAATTATCTGTACTGTAATCATAATGTTTTTCATGATTGTACAGTATTTTATCAACATTAAGATATTTCATAAGCTCATGTGGTGGCTGTAAATTGCCAGAACTGTCATAATATATAACTTTAATACCACGTCTTTTATATGCCACCCAATGTGTTCCAGGTCTAGTCCTATCGTCGAAATTGATAATTGCTGATTCATTTTTCCACGGTGTGGATTTTGGAAGATCATTCCGCATAAAAACACCACGAAAAAAGGGAATTTCATGATTTTTGCATATTTTCATAGTTCAATATCAGTCAGTGCACGATCAGGTAAATTTAAAGGTTTTTTTTTTGCCGGTTTCAAATAAAATTCTAATCCACTCTTGTGCGGTTTTAGACGTAAACCTTTATCCAAAGCTATTACTTTCATTTTTTCGTTTAGCTTCTTCTAATTGACGTTTGGCGTCTCTAGCATCATTAATTGCTTTTACAATGCCAGCAGCGCCACCTGCTACAGCGCCAACTGCATTTAAACCTGCAAATACCTCCCACTCTTGCGGTATTGGTATAATACGTGGAACTTTGATTTTTTTCTTTCCACCAACATCGCGAACAGTCTTTCGTGCAGCAGCTAATGCAGATTTAATAGGATCTGAACTGAAATTCAACATAAGCTTTGCAAACTTTTCGCAAATGTTTAACTCCCTCGTTCTTTTTATTTTCTCTTTCAAACCCATTTCCAATTTTGACCTAACTTTCATGACGTTGGAAATTGCTAAAGCAGCAATTCGTTCAGCAATATCTGCGTCTCTTGCGAAAACACGTTTCATAGATTTTTCAGCAAGTATTTCATCAACTGCGTTTCTAGCTTCAATGTTATCTCGATTTTGCGAATATACAATATTGTGTTCTTTGCAAGCAGCGTCCAACGAATTGATTCCTGGGTCTCTACGTGCTAATCTCTTCAACTTAGTTCCCGGACCACGATAATGATATCCTGGTATATGAAGTTCAAATGGCAATTTGTTTATAAGTGTGTTAACAATACCAGCACCTCGTTTTTTGATAGGTCTTTCCACTATCATTGTTCAAAAACGACTAACTCGACACATATAAAAGATGTAAATTTATAGCTAGAATGTCATTTTACATCAAAATGAAGTTCAATCAACAAGACATCAAGTTGCCTGTAATTTAGTTACGTGTATTAACTTTGACCTATCATGAGACACAAATATCAAACGTCACGGACAACTCTTACCTAATAGTGTCTGTGGTGTTATTTGTGGCCCATCAAATTGTGGAAAGACAAATACTCTTTTAGCACTTATTGTATATCCAAATGGCCTACGTTTTAAAAATTTTTATTTGTATTAAAAATTATTCGACCAACCTAAATATCAGTTTTTAAAAAAAATAATTGAACCAAATTAAGGTATTAAACTTTATGCTTTTAATGAGCATGAGGAAGTGGTAAAACCGGATGAAGCAAAACCCAACTCAATTATGATTTTCGATGACGTAGCATGCGAAAAACAAGATAATATGCGAACCTTTTTTCGTATGGGACGACATAGAGATATTGACTGCTTCTATCTTTGTCAAACTTATGCACGAATTCCTAAACATTTGGTGCGTGACAATACAAACTTTTTTGTACTTTTCAGGCAAGATGACATGAATCTAAAACACATTTACGATGATCATGTAAATACTGACATGACTTATTCTCATTTTCGAGATACATGTTTAATGTGCTGGAATAATGATAAATATGGCTTCTTGGTAATTGATAAAGACAGTGATCTTAATAATGGGCGACATAGAAGAGGATTTAATTGCTTCATAAGTATAAATTCACCGTGAATACTTTAAATTGTACATTATGTATGTGATTGTCAAAGTGTCGACATGAAAACGACGAAGTTGCAACAAGAACAAAAAATATTGCATCAAATAGCAAAAGCTAGTGATGCAATACGCCAAAAGCATGAGTTGATTAAACTTGGAAGAGATATGACTCAACAAACCATGAGAGAAATATTTAAACCTATGGTGACTTCTATCAAACAATTAGCTGATAAACGTTCATTAAAAAGGAATCTTAAGAAATAAAAATAAAGAAAGAAGAACCTAAAGAAAAAGTTAAAAGCAAGCAAGAAAGCCTCGCGCCTGATTATCAAATAACTGATAATGAATCTTATACAACAGCAACAATAACCTTTTAAAGTACTCCGATTAAAGACATGTCTGTGGTGAGGTATTTAAAGATGTTCGATTTTAAGCTCTTGTCCAAAGACTTAGATACAAAGTATGGCATAAGAAAGTTAAAAGGTAATTGACTGATGATGGGTGATTTTGAAGTAGGTTCGACAATAATTTTATTTATATTGGTGATAAAAAATACAATACTACTTCTGGTCTTTTGAAATTATTATTTATAAATTCACCTGATCAATCAAAAATAACAAAAGAAGATGAAAACATTTATGGCAGAATTATCAGTATGACAAGCGCCTATCGGAAGCATTATCTTCCCGACTAAAGTATCAGAGTGGATAAGAATTAAGAAAAATTTGACGACATAATCAGTAAATAGATACCAAAAAGTGGGAAAAGTTTACCACGGTATATGATTAAACATAAACAAAATCATACTATCCACTATATTTATTAGGATGATCCCAATGAACTTGTAGATCGACTTCGTTTACTTACTGCATCTCAAACTCCTAGGAATTTCAGTCATACTAACGAAATTTTATCAATTTTAGAGGAATTACGCGAAGCTTGAATTATTTATTAATCTGATGTATTCTACACAGCTACTTATTCTTCAAAGAACTTTTGGAGTGAGAGGTTCGAAAATGAGTGCTGACGTTTTTGGACGACAATTAGCGAAAGATATTGTGAAAAGTGCTGTTCGTGGGCCTCCTGGTGAAGGATTTAAATTAACTGTGGATCAACAGTTTGACATGGATAATAAGAGATTGTGTAATCTCGCTGAACCAGTAGATTTGAATGATGCAACATCATTAGGAGTAATTGAAAAAAAGATTACAATTTGAAAAAAATTTATTGGAATAGAATTACGTCTGTTACGGGAAACTGTAGTAAATTTAAGAAGAATTGTTGAAGAAAATAGAGAAAGAATCAAAATCATTAATGTTCATGTAGAGCAACATATTGAATCATCACAAGAACATCGTAAACGTCTGAAAGAAGAATTGAATGAAACAATTGAACTGCATGAGTCAGATCGATTACGTTTACTGAAAAAAGCAAATCGTAAACGAGCTGAAAGTATTAAACAATCGGAAGAAAATATTCGGAAATATCTTGATCAGCAGCATCATGAACAAGGAGAAAAAAATAATAACTGAAGAGTTGCATAGACCCGTCCGAAGAAATTATCAACGACGACATGTTGATATACGTGGGCTTGATGAAACTTTGCAAGCTGATCTAGTTGACATGACAGCATATAAATCTTATAATAAAGGTCATCAGTATTTACTGACTATTATTGATATTTTTTAAAAAAAACGCTTGGGCTGTGCCCACAAAATCTAAAAATGGTAAAGATGTAGCCCATGCAATGAAATCGATTCTATCACAAAAAAGAGTGCCAAAATTTTTGCATGTTAATAGAGGAAAAGAATTTTACAATAAAGAATTTGAAGCACTCATGAAACGATAGAATATAAAAATGTGTCCACATTTAGTAATCTTAAGGCATCTATATGTGAACAATTTAATCGCACGTTAAAAGTCGAATGTGGAAACAATTTACGTTGCGAAGTAATCACAAATGGATAGACATCTTACCAAAATTAATGACATCATATAACAATAGCAAACATAGAACCATCCAAATGAAACCGATTAATGTTACTTCAGCCAATGAGAAACAATTACGTCAGATTATCGACAATGATAAACTTGAAGTTCGACAAAAAATAAAAAAGACCAATGAATTCCGTCATTATTTCACCTTTATTTTCATCTTTCAATAGACCAACAATTTTTTTGATTAACCAATGGAATATTAAAACGGTTATTTGGTGGATAGTCTGAGGTGTCAAATTTATGTATATTATCTTTGATGCAATCATAAATATCAGCATTGAGAAATTGATAAATTAAACTATCTGTATCTGTGTATAATAATTTTACCTGATTGTCTGTAAATTGTCTTTTAATTAAATTGTGATGGAAGTCATAAATAAACATTTTTGAAAGATCCAAATCTACAAATCCTACGTATATCGGCTTATTGGAATATATATTTTTTCGCTCCATTTCTATTATTACCATGTCATTGTCAAAAATTATACTACTGTGGAATTTTGGAGAGGCAATGAGATTTTTTACACCATACCGACCTTCTCACTGTGTAACTAACTTTACATCGTTATACTTCTGAACGTTTTCCATTGTTTTTCCGTAAACTGCATTATTTATTAATTTATAGAAATTCTTTTCCAAATCTTTTTTAGATTTTTTCCGAAAATCTGTATTCAGATCTACATACTTCTTCATCCATGGTGATTGATTAAATTTAAGGATCCTATGGATTTTGGTTACAATCATTCCTAAATCGAGACATTGTTTTAAATTTCTGTAGTGAATCACACATTCAAGTTTAGGTGATAATGTCGTCATAAGTTTGCTACTATTGCTGTTTGGAGGTTTGTGGTGTTCAAGACACGATGGCAAATCTTTATGATGCTCGCGTAAGATTTGTGGATACTCTAAATCAACCTCGGAAATGTAACCAATTGAAGAATCCTTGGAGATATTTTTAATTATTTTATAGATATAAGAAATATTAATGTCGTCTTCCACCCATCTAAATGATCCAGTCGGTAGATACTCACTCATTGCTGCGCCATACAAAATAGTTACATCGAAATACATGAGATATGATACATTTTCATTGGAGTTATAATCATTACACATATACGATTTATTTGCTTTCGCATATCTATTTGAACACTGTGCCACTTCTCCTCTAATACCTTTTTCTATGAAATTAAGCATTTCCACATTGTCCAAGAGTTCGAGTTCAATTTTTGTATATTTCAACATAGCATTAAAAGCTAATCCAGGTGCAGTGTAGTAATGTAACGAATCAAGCTCATAAATGCAGAGACAACTTTGTCTAAAATTTTGAAAAATGTTTGCTAACAGAAGGAAGTCTGTTTTTAAATATAAACCTGAATATTCACCGAGGGTGTTTAGTTGAAATTGATTCCAAACGTGGCGTGCATGTTGGTAATCGTCATCGGAGATGTCCGAATCGTTGAGTTTCGAATAGAATTTTGATTTGTCAGGTAGTTGTCGTTCGTCAAGTTTTTCCCAACTGTCAATATCTTCATATGAGATAACACCTTTACGAGTTACTAATTGAAATTTATTTGGCTCGGGATAGAGACTTCGGGTAATTGATTTTGCGTTATTATCTTAAAATGATGCAAGTTTCTCAATACTATTGCTCATGAATCAAAAAGAATCAATAAATCGTGATTTAACAACTATTCCTTTTCCCTATTTTCGGAGGAAATTTTCTGAACAATGTGCAGAAAAGAATGTAAAAATTCTCAAAGAATGGTATATGATGAATTTTCATGGAATAACTCCATTTAAAAAGTCATTCTAATTGTATCGTTGATTAAAAAATATAACAAAAATGTCAAGTGAAGATATTGCATGTCTTCCAAAATATGTTTTCTTGAATATTGTTTCAGAATACATCGACGATATTTGGGATAAATTACCGAAACATTTACAACTGGATAGAGATATTTAAATCGCAAATGTTACGAACATTTTATGCCATTAGATCGTACAAGAACGTTGAGAATTAATTGTATATATTGTAAAAAAGTAAAAAACATTCATTCGAATACATAAAACGAAATGTATATCTTTCTTTCTTGAATAAAAATTATTTCTCAAGATAAAAAATCTTATTATTATTATTAAAGAAATCATTCAAACGTAAAGAATTACAAATCGTAGTTCAGAAAATATAAAATAAAAAAAGATAGTAACTTTTCGTTTCAATTATTTTTTTACATTTAAAATACGTTCAGTTACAATTACCCATACAGTAAATGATATATTTCAATTGATTATCCATAATATATATTATGTCGTACTTAAATAAGTAACAGAGAATAAGAGTATAAACAAAGTGAAAAAGAGATAAATGTGAGGAAAAAATGATGGAGTCGACTAACTGAGTCAAACGTTAACGTTTCTAAATAAAATAAAATAAGTCGATTATCTTTCGACACATGGCCCTTTCAACTCTTGCATAGATCACAGCTTCTTAGCGCAAAATAAAAGTACAGACAAAGTGAGGAAGCGGTGGCGGAGCGAGGAAAAGAAGATAGCAGAGGCATGAGCGACAAAGAAAATACGTTTAATTAAAAATCCAATCGAAAAAATATGTGTCTAAAATTATTTATCCATGGTAGAGATCGTTTACAAACTATTTTAATAATTAAAAAGAAAAAAAATGTCATTTATAAATTTTTTTTAGTGAGAATTTTTTCTTGTTGTCAAATTCTTTTCTTTATCTGTAATTTGATGCTGAGTGATGTGATCAAGGCCTCTCTATATAGATTTAAATCAATATCGTTCAATGATTTTATCACCATTGGCCTCTTTGAAAAATATAAACATTTAGCCATGGTGTATGATGCATAGGACAAAATATATAGTTCATTCCCGACAGTGAAACTGATCAAACCATACCAAGTCATTAGTGACTTTTTCTTCATTCAAGTATAAAAAGTGTGTTTTTTTTTTTTTTTAATTTTTATACATTAATATAATTATTTATTGAGGATAATTGCTAATTTCATGAATTGTTAAATGATTATTTATCAAGTAGGGAGTTTTTTTTTTTTTTTTTAAGTTTAAAGAAAATCTATCATAATCGTTATTACTTTTTAGAAAAAGATGTGTACTTTTATTTTTCCGCAGGCCTGGTTCGATCTACCGATCATCCTCCTAGAAATTATTATTCTAATAACTCTTGAAGATCATTGGGAAGAGACGGGAGGGATAGAAGGCGCTACCCTTACACTTTGTGGCTACCTGCCTAACGTTCCCCGGTAACGTCATATGGTTCCGGATAAAAGGAGACATCTTTGTCGTACCACTACCTCCAAGCCAGGAAATCATCATTATCGAAGACAGTGATAGTGACGTAGAATTTCTACCTCCTTCACCTCCAACAATTGATGACGATAATTATGATAATGACAATTATGATACTGTAAGTCTTGTTTTATAATCAGTTTTTCCAGTTTTACTTATACAAAAAAAGTTATTAAATAAAATTATTTTTATTCTTACAGGTAGGTTAGTGCCACTTGGAAACCAACATTCAAGGAATTATTTTTTTTTTCTATTAAAAAAAGAAAAACATCATAATTTTTTTTTAATGAAAAAAAAATCAACTTGAAAGAGAAATTGTTTTTACTTTGAAACCTTTTCCATCATCTAACATCTTTGAGACACAACACCGCCATTTTTTTTCTACAGTTATTTTTTTTGCTGATAATTAAATTATAAACAAGGTCGGTAGAAAGTTGTATTATAGCTGATGATAACTTATTGACAATCGAAGTCAGTGAAAAACTGCTGTCGGTAACTTATCGCTAATCGAAGTCGATATGATCACGAAAGATAATTCATCGCTAATCGCGGTCGGTAAGTCGATAACTTACTGCCAAAAGTTACCGCGGTCGGTAATTAGTGCGGATCAGAACCAACTTTTTACCTCGACTGGTATTGCAGGTGGATCTAAAACTTTTCTTGTATATCTTCTGTAGTGTCTCGTTCGCCAAGTATAAATCGCAGCCATTTTCTGTTACTACCGAGTCTCTATAAAAATTATAGCATGATTTTTGCAGGTTATAATTTTTAAAATGAAAATATTTTTCTTATCATAACATATACATGGACTGAAATCAAGAATTTGCTTAAAAAGCAATCGTAGACTTTCGATAAGCATACGATAAAGTATCATTATTGTTTCATTCATAATATATGAAATTGAAAAATTTCGTTGCGCATCAATTGAGTAAGATGAGAGTTTATTCATGCTGCAATCATACGTTTTTTTTATCAAGTTGGTCATCGGAGTTTTTGATTGCCATGAAGTTCCCTTATTTACTGATCATAAAGTTGGTAATAAATTAATCTTGCTCAAGCGCGGATATGCCAATAAATAAAGTATTTTTTGTATAATGTTATATTTTTTTTAATCTTTTCTTTCGGTTGATATGTACAAAAAATCGTGCAATCTCATCAAAAACAGCCCTCTCCTTCCGAGCTGTACTAAAGAAAATGATTTATTCTAAATATTGTTGATTCTTCGGATTCTTTGTCATTGTTTTGGCACTCAGCACACATTTTTGTACAGCCCAGAAGAAGGGGTCTTTTTTTGGAGAGATTTATTATGACTACGCTCAAAATATTATTTTTGATAATAAAAGTGAACAAAAATTATTCAATAGATGATTTTGCAACATAATGAATGAATATACGTTTATGAATTACTCGCTTTTTTTTATACATCTACGAATAGCTGATAAAACTATACATTGTACTCTATTTCACATTGATGGTATCGAAGTTGTCTGGTAACTCCTTTACTGACTAACTGATTGATAAACTTACCAGCAATTTTATTATTAAATTAGCGGCTATTATAAGATTAAAATATCAGTCCTCTGCAGTGGTCTGGGTGCGACCCGAATGGTCTACACGACCAACTTCCCAGTGGAAATTTAGAATTTATTATGAGAATCAATTTCTGTTTATATACAACAATTTAATTGTTTTAGGAAAAAAAACACTGATAATCAAGATACGGAGTTAGTTCCTTTGCTTTAGTAATAAAAGAGAATTCCTGTAAGATGAACTCCAATACCTCGGATACAACCTAATTACTAATATTTATAACAGATTGAATTGTTACGAACAAAAAAAGTGAAATTTCATTCACGTCATACGGTGGAGAGCTTCTTTTTAGTAGAAGAAAAAATTACGCGTTGGAAAAATTCAAATGTATCTCATAGATCCTTTCTTTCATTATTTATAACCAATTTCATTGTTATGACCAAAAAAAGTATGTTTCCATTCATGTCATACAGTGAGTAACTTTTTTTAGTAATAGACAAAATTAGGCGTTGGAAGTACTTAAATATATAGCATGGATCCCTTTTTTTATGGTTCATGACAATAAAAAATAAACGAGTTTAAAGCTCTTCCTCTGCTGATTTTGTTTTTTATAAATTTTTTTTTGATGAAATATTGTCATCATTTTTTCACGCATGTATTTTAATTTTTTAATATTCATTTTTTTTGAAAGATCTCGAAGCTTTGTCTAAAAATGGATAATTTATAAATTGCAAAATTCAATTTGTCTTCCATTTTTGCTAGTTTTTTGGTTCTGCAAAAAATGGCTAGACCGATTATGCGAAAAATCTAATCACTTCCAAGTTGCGTAATTACGTGTCCAATGCAATTGGTCACACGTCGATATCATTTTTTATTCTCAAGATAATCGAGGCGAAAAATAATTCCGAACACGCATACGCACAAACGCACATACGTACATACACACACACAGATGTCCAGTGGAAAACAGTCATCTTCAACTTTGGGGACCTTAAAACACGAAGATATGTCGAAATTCAGGATTCGGACACGTAGAGGATAAATTGTACCATTTTTTAGTTTCAGCAAAATATCTCGTTCCGATATCCATTGAAACCAACTATTTCTCCAATTCCACATAATTTAGATCATCGTTGAACTTATACTGCAAAGTCAACACCATATTCCTAACAAAAATTAAACAAAAGTTTAAAAAACTCAACAAATTTAAAAATTTTGTGACGTCCGTCTGTTTTTATTAACTTTGAGAAGTAATTAACAATTATTTCTCCACATTAAATTGTTTCAGTTATTATTCTCTCATTATCGAGATATTTCTTGTGCTTGATTATTTTGCAATATTCTTTAAATTGAAAAAAAAAAATTTCTCTCAACCTACTAATTATTGACTTAGCGTTAAATTCGTAATATTATCAATAATTTATGATCATGTCAATTTTAATTTAATGAAATATTCTATAAAAATTATGGAAGAAACAATAAAACACCTTTAGAATTTCTCTAAGGAAATTGTACTGTTTCAACACATATTAGTAGAAACAATTAGGAAGGTAATTACGCCCGGTGACGTCGGTGCGTAGCGAGTAAGATACCTCCAGGCTACGGTGTCACCAATATGGACGGGATAGTGTGCTCCCTGAAGTATAAGTTCTCACTAATAACATTTAATAAGTTAAAAATTACAAAGCTAATTGGTTTTGACATTTCCTACTCCCGGAAAAATCAACGCCTTCTTCAAATAATATTTATACCATTGTAAAAACTTAATAGTCAGTTGCGAAGTCGTGTTTAAACCAAACGAATATGGATCAGTGTTTAAATTGTGGTTCCTATCTTAAATCAATGGACTATTGGATTCCTCATCTTAAATTATACATTCTGTGGATTTACTTGCTGTTAATTCAAGATATTATAATTTTATTCAAAAATGTTTACTTGGTTTTATTGAAACTGCTTTCTAATATACGACTTTAAAAAGTCACTTCGAAATTAAATTACTGGTTCAATCAATTTTTACAATCAAAGATCCCTGTACTCCTTCCCTGTCTATTGGCTGCAGAATTAGAGGAAAAACGGAAAATTCTATGTTTGTGTCTTTTATTACAATTAATTCAATAAATTAATTGTACGTCAAAACATAACACTTGCAAACGTTTCTTTACCACATACACGCCGTCTTGAAATATAATATTGCAATCAATACTTTTTTAATTCGTTTCAGAAATTCAGTTAGTTAATACATTGTATTGGATTTAATAAAAAAAAAAAAACCACCTCCAAAAGAAAGACTATGATAACTTGTCTATTGGCTGCAAAGCTAGGGCAAAAACGGAGAATTCTATGTCTGTGTCTTTGATTGCAATTAAGTCAATAAATTGATTGTACGTTAAGACATAACAATTCATTAAACTCAAATACCTACTTAATCATAAAATTAAATAATTTTTGAATAAAATGAACCACTTTTACTTAAAATTATTAATTCGTTAGTCACTAATTATTTATTATAATTGTTTTGTACTGAGATTAAATTTCTCATTTTTTTCTACCCTGTTTTAGTTTAAACAATTCGTAAACCCATCTATGACAACGAACACATTGTATCCAGTCAACATTTTGTTTCTGTCGAAGATCTCTGATTTTATCTTAGTTTTCCTAACGTTTTTCTTTTGAAATTTATTTTTGTTATTTTGTTTTTTCTTTTTTTGTTGCTCTAGTTTTTCCTGTACTCACTCGTGCCTTTTCGATTTTTTTTGAAACTACATCTTTACTGCTTAAAGAAGATCTTTTTTTTTCCGAGTTTTAATAATCTTTTCTTTTTGAAATTTTTTTTTATTATTTCGTTTCTTTCTGTTAAGCTGCAACTGATTCTTCTAATTTATTTTTATAGGGACTTGGAATGATTTCAATTTCTTCCTGTATAGTATTTCTCTTGTGTTGTTTACTTTAGGGTATAGGACACAGAGAATTCAATAATTTTCTTATATCCTTAGTGTTTAACCCTGAAAGTAATGGTTGCTGATTTAGTGGTGATGATGCTGGAGAATTTTCCTAACCTTTGATAATCTTTAGTTCCGTAGACACTTATTCCGGACTGATTCAAGCTACTCTTTTTCTGATCATTATTTGCAATCATAATTGTAGAATCCTGCAAGATTGGTATACTTTATTGCTCAGGCTTTTATTACTATCAGCATCCATATTGTTAGCAGCTTCGAACAAATATTCTGTGAAGATATTTCTGTTTACTGACCACACACCAGCTCTCTCACATCTATTAGAAATAGTACTAATCACTGCAGTTTGTCCGTAGGCTTCCGCGAATAAACTTGCTACTTGATACTGAGTAACTCGGCGACCAGAATTTGTCCTTAGCCATTTCTCCACGGCTTAAATATGATATGTGCTAATTCGCTTTAAGAAAGAAACATCCAGTGATTGAAGCCGGCGACTAGTGTGTCGAGGCAATCATAGCATTATGATACCATTATCTTTGGCCAAGATTAATGCTTCCAGATTTTTAGAGTGTGTTGTATGGCCATCGAAAAGAAGTAAAACTTTGTTCGTACGTGATGGTTTGATTACACTAAAAAAATGCTTATTCCATTTAACAAACAATGTAGAACTGATGTACCCAGATTTTGAAACAGTAACAACATTGCCCTCAGGTGCGCTATTTCCCAACTCTGGGTTCTGTCTCATTCTTTTAAAAATGAGCATTGGTGGCACAAATTGTCCAGCGGCACTACCACAGCAGACTGCAGTTGTATTAACTCCCCTTTCTCCACACGTAATTGCGCCAAATTTTTTATTACCTTTCAAGCCTATTATTTTTTGTGCTATCTTTTGAACCATTGAAAATCCGCTTTCATCGACATTAAATATCTTTGCAGCTGTTAAGCTATTTTCATTAATTATCTTTTCTAACAGGTTTTAGAAACCATGAACATTTCGTTTATTGAAGTCTTTAACCATATTTATATATGTGTTTTCCGGTTGTCTTACGCTCAGTTTTGGGTGACAATCTTTAAAAGCGTAAAACCAAGCTTTGTCAACCATTTTTCTGTTTTCATTA
The DNA here is from genome assembly GCF_013357705.1 of Chelonus insularis. Classification (NCBI taxonomy): domain Eukaryota; kingdom Metazoa; phylum Arthropoda; class Insecta; order Hymenoptera; family Braconidae; genus Chelonus; species Chelonus insularis. The sequence continues at coordinate 148,141 of NW_023276734.1, read as the reverse complement.
AATTTGTCAAATGCCAATTTCCGAACGTCACTGATAGTCAATTCGAACATATTCTTTTCTAAGTCTAGAATGTGTTTGACTAGCATATTTGCCAATTTCGAATCAAAAATATTGGGTCTGCCTATATGCATAGTTAAATCATTAGCAACTTTATTTCGTTTCCTATTTATAATATTTTTTTTGATAACCGTCCATCTGGAAAAATACATGCATCTGGTTGGGTAAATTGTACTAGTATAAGTCACATGAAGATGCTGGGATGCGTAGAGGAATCCGCGTGCCGGTGGTGTAGCGAGGAAGATACGCCTCTCCACATGATAAGGGACTGTTTAGGGCTAAAGAAACCAAGGCAGTGCCTATTAGGGGACCTTGGAATCGACCTACCCATTCTTGCAACGGTTGTGACGGACAGGCTTCTACAATTCTGCCACGAGGCCAGCCTATACCAGCTCATAACGACGTATCAACCGCCTTTACAGTATTTTCGGACCCAGTACAATGGCCCCATGGCTCAGTGCAGGGTAGGCGGGACTAATGAACAATTAAAACAAAAAGTAATCATTAACACTTAGTAATTTTTCCTGAAGAATTATTTTACGCTTAAAAATAAGTATTCACAATCCATTCATATATTTCATTTTATTTTTCTGTTTATCATTATTAATTAATAACTTTATACTTAAAAAATCAAATTCTCTAGAATTTTCTCTATCAAAATATGTATTTTGGTTTCTCTCCTCATTAATAATTCATACAGTTTTCCTGCTTTGAAGTTTTTATGAAATGATAAATTTGCTTCTGGAAACCTACAGTTTCACAGAAGATGCGGAGCTCAGGCAAATGTGTACATGTTGCGTTCGAGTCTAGCTTGGTGCAAGTTTTTATTTTAATTTTATGCTTTTTCCATATAAAAACCCTAAAATTATAATCATTAAACATAAATAATTAAAACATGATTTTTTGTATACATGTGATATGAATGTGTGTGAATTATTGGTAAATAGAGTATTCTTATATTGTTTATATGATTCTTATAGTGAAGATTCTAGCATCAATGGTGACGACACTACTCCCACGATAACTCTCTCTATTAATAAATAAACTCCTTCACAACTATTTAGGTGCACAGAATCTACGTATCATTTTCTGAAATGCTAGAAGTTTGGTTCAACGCAACCCAGAAATACAAGACCTAACTAAGGACCTGGACATCGTGGCATGCATAGAGTCATGGCTTACACAATCTGATCATATCTCTCTTTCTGGGTTTTTGACATACCAATTCTTCCATATTCTCCGATTCCCTGAGTGCACTTCAAAGCATTAACGCAACTAACTGTAATATCAAGACCAATTCTTTTGTACTTTAAATAAAATCTAAATATCAACAAGTAATAAATCGTAACTCTAACAGTACACAGTTTTTCTGGATCCCGTCTCATGTCGGAATTGGAAGCAATGAAGAGGTGGATGCAGTCGCTAAATGCGCCGCCTCCGTTAATGTCTCTTCCTCTGAGCCTATTCCTTTTAGCGATTTTTACAAAATATTCAAGACAAATGCTCTCACCAAACTAATGAGACGATTAAACGATAAAGGCTTTTTAAAGATACCCGATACTTTCAGATCTACTTTAATCAGAAGCGTAAGCCATGTTTCACTCAAAATAAACCTTAAAAGATCGCTGATTGTAAGCATTAACAGGAGTAGAGCTAATCACATGCACCTTCTAAATCGTTAGCCAGAATTGGATACATTAACGACCCGAGATGTAAATGTGGTGAAGAAAGTGAAACGCTTAACCATGTATTACGGTAATACAAATTGTACGATTAATTTCGTCCTAAATCTATTAGAAGCCTTCAGATATCGAAGCTGTTCCCCCCGCTGTCTGTTGAAGCTTTGCTAGCTGACCCTAATAGTAAGGCTTGTCGATACATGTTTCTCTTTCTTCAAGACTGCGATCTCAAGGTTTAACCTTTTAATATGTTAACTCAACTGTAATGTCATTACCCTGTCTATCATATCTTACACTGATGTAAGCCCAATTTTTTCGCTGTTTTCTATTCTCTATATAAACATATATGTATACTATGTAGCTAATATAAGCTTTCACTGAAGCTTCAGTTGGTTTTTTTTTTATGAATTTTACTGACTAGGAAGTAACCGTTACAACCATTATGGGATTATGTTTTTCTAAGCGACAAATAATATTATTCGTTCATAAATAACATTGTCTGAAACTCAACCACTACGCATAGGGCTCACATATGATTTACTGCCTCCATTTGTGACTACTTTTATAAGTTCTGAATAAAAACTTCAGTACAATCGAATTAATTTTTTCGCATCTGAAAATTTATTGAACCTTAGAGTCATATTTATAGAGATTTTACTTTGTTCTAAAAAAAATCAGTTCTTTTGAAATTTCATCTAAGATATCAGTCATTGTTGAGATCTTTCTTTCACATTTAGAAATTCCAGACGTTTTAAACATTAAATAACGGATACCATATGAAGTGTTATGCTTTACTTTTCTAAAAAACATCATGATTACAGTCCTAACATTTCTCAAATGACAACGTAATTCCATTGCTTCTATTTTTGTGTACAAAATTCTAAAACTAGTAATTAACAACATACAAAGTTTTATTAAAATCATATCCGAATAACCCTCTAAGCTTAGTTTGGAAAATTTCTTTCAAAATCACGGACACACATTTTCATTTTATTAATAATAATAAAATATGACTTCCATCAAATACGCATTGTTTATAATCATTTGAATTTTCTACAGAAATTCATTGAATCTCATTTAATTGTCCTATGAAGATGGACTGTGATCCTTCTTAGCTTTCTTACGGGAGTCAAGTAATTGTTATAAGATATTACTATTAACTTTATTACCCCATTCGAATTTTTTCTTCTCTTTTCAACTTTAAAATAGGACTGGACAATATTGAATGGGATTGTAATTCTGACGAAATTTCGTATCAAGTTAATAGTCTATGATAAGTATGAAAAGCCCCTATGCTAGTATGCATTTATTTCAAAAGAGTTAACTATCATAATCGAATTTTCTGAAATTTTTTCTACCAAAACATGTATTTTGATTTTTTTTTTACAGAATTATCCTGCTTTAAATTCTTCGTTGAATAATAAATTGCTTACAGTTTTACAGAAGGAATAGTGCTTGGTCGAACGTGTGGCATTTGCGTTCAAATCCACCACAAAATGTCCAAAAATTGTTAGAAAAATACAGATGCGCAAAGTTGACAAAAAAAAGATGTTCCCAACAGTATAAATAATCGAAAAAGGTAGTGAATTTTCAAAATTCCAACGGGGAAATGTTCAGAAAACGATTCTAAAGATTCCACATTTTTTTGAAATTGTTGTTATAATAATTAATTTTCTTTTTCCAATGATTAATTAACATGGCACTCAACGGCACATTTCGCTGGAACGCCAAAAATGGCCAGTTTTAGTGCGCACGTTTAGAAAGATCAAAAAATGCACTTTGCTAAATTTCAGTTGTTAATAAACAATAGTAAAAATTATTTTCAAACAATGACATTTAGTACAAATGCGGTTCTCTCTAATTTCTTCGAGAAACAGCCATAGGAAAATTTTATTTAACTCTATCAAAATTGATGCATAGAGAATTCAGGATGCTCTTGGACTACAATGGTGTGTATGGCATTAATATTATTTTCTACAATTCATGCCGTTATTAGCGATTGGAAATAATCGTCTTGTTTTCATAATTTCAGGCGAATCATAGGAAATTTTTTTAACTCTTTTGAAATAAATGCATACTAGCATAGGGGCTTTTCATACTTATCATAGACTATTAACTTGATACGAAATTTCGTCAGAATTACAATCCCATTCAATATTGTCCAGTCCTATTTAAAGTTGAAAAGAGAAGAAAAAATTTGAATGGGGTAATAAAGTTAGGGCCCCCGGGGTTGCATAGATGTCTCTGCTCTTAAGATATGTCGCGCAACAACGGGGGCAGATTAGACTATAATCCGTCGTACCCCACTTTCGTACTGCCCTATATAGCAGTCTGAATGGGGGCACGTCGAACACGCCGAGCGCGAGACGCGTTAGCGACCGCCGACCAAAGCGGATAAAGTTGGTACTACGGGAGGCCAAATTCCAAGCCCTGTGCCTGGGGCTGCAAAGTCAAAATATGACATGGAAGCCCAGGTAAAACTGGCCAATTGAGGTCGGACTCGTAGTGGTATGTTGTAAGGCCTCGGGCTTGTTACGTGTATTCCTGTGCCTGTTCTAGGTGCAGGTATATGCGTCCCGGGAAATGTCATCGCTAAGATAGTAGTGTATTATAATTTCCCAGAGTTATGCCCAAAGAGGCGAGGTACTCAATCCTGTTCTTCGGACGGAGGGAAGCATGGTTTTGGGGTAATAAAGTTAATAGTAATATCTTATAACAATTACTTGATTCCTGTAAGAGAGCTAAGAAGGATCACAGTCCATCTTTATAGGACAATTAAATGAGATTCAATGAATTTCTGTAGAAAATTCAGTTCACTGATAAGTTACCTGTTACGTTGAAGATCACAGAAATGTTTTAAGTTTTCCTGTACTGGTTTCTGCACCAGGAGTAGTCTGATTTTTTTCGAGTAGTCTGAGCTTCATCGTGTTGGCGTCAGTCACACAGACACAAGCGAGTTGTTCGGGTGTGGATCTTGTGTGTGTGTCTGTCCATGAGGTCATGAGGCGTCTAAGCCGCCATCGTTCGCGCCTTTTGTAACAAAGATGCTGATTCGGACCATTTTCAGATTAACTGATGAGTTATTCCATTGCTGAGAAATATTCAGGAAAGTTCCTTGAGTTTTCACTAGAGATTTCGATTGCATGAGTTCTCTGCAAGTATACACGTACCGAGTTGTCTGTCGGTTGGCATCGTCCGATAATGCCCAGGAGTCATCCAAACGTACACCAGGTACGACCCACGTACGAGTACTACCAGTAACCGACGAATACTGACGATTACAAAGCGAACAGATCTGTTTCACACAAAAATTATCCATTCTCGAAGCTTTTATGCCTTTGAGAAGAGATATCTACGCCTAGAAATTAATTAGAGTCGTCTAATTGGCGTAGATAAGTTGGCAGGAGAGACATTGATTTATCTTATTATTTGGTAGAGAAAAAAATGTCAGGACGTCGGTAGAATACTTTTAACCAAGTCAGAACAATAGTCAATTAACAAGAATCAACTTTATTTACTGATAGGCAACAGTAATAAGATTAATGTTATGAATATGGAGTTCAGAAATGAGTATGATCAAATAATGTATGTTTAATGAGCAGTAATGAAAATTAGAAAAATACACTGAGTCCTACGAATACGTTCAATCTATGAAAACGTGAATTGTAAGGCCGCGTTTGACACTTGAGCCTATTGAGTTTAATTTACTGCTTCCTGATTCGAAAAATTTCATCTGTTTTACGATTCTTCAATGAAGACTAAAAAACTCCTGTTTTATTTCTGACACCATTAAAAATTCAAATCTGTTTTTCTCCGCAATTTTAAATAATATAGAGAAAAACAGATCTCCCTTTGTTACGTCTCCGTAACAGAACGGTCTCTTTTTTGAGTCAAACAAATAGGTAAGGTATTGAGTGCTGACAAACGCCAATGGTGCAACAAATGAAGAAGAGAATTGTTTTTTTTTATTACAGATAATCTTTATTACTCTTCACTCACTTTAGTTGAATAGAAAAATGTTTAACAAGGGTGAAATCGATAGGTAGCAGAAAGTTGAAGCACTGTATAGCAGGTTAGTGAGTAGCAGGTTGTGGTGCTGCCTGAAGATATTCGGCTGGGCTCTCTGGTCGTTTGATTTACAGCCGCTTGGGCTCTCTTGCCGTGGTCACCTCTCTCTCTCTCTCTCTCTTGCTCGTTGACTTTGATCTCGCTAGTTTCCTCACGCATTGTAACGCTCACAGATTCCTTTTAGCAGAAATCTCTTCCAACGAGTTGTAAAATTATTTTATTTTTATAACGAAAAATTATCTTTGGTCGAGTTGAGTTTGAAATAGATTTTGTTGAGTTGATAGAAAAATTATTTTATTCAAGAAGAAATTCCTAAAAGAATTGTTTCTCTTGAATAATTGTAAATTAAAAGAAAATTTTAAGTTACTGAAAATAGTTTCTCTTAAAAATCAACGATTGACTTTATAAGATGAGGTGGACTACAGTTCAAAGATTTGCACCGAGCCCGACGAAAATTCAGCAGAGACTGAAACTCCTAGGGAAAATTTGGACTATTTATCCAAGTTTTCAAGCCTTCTGGAAAGCTGAAATTGGTTGTTTAATAGTCCTTTCTGCCGATCAGGTGTATTAGAATATCCAAATTTTTCTTGGACATGAATAGAGCATCCACGTGCGAGTTTCTTAAACTTCCTCTACGCACGCTTTCTCTTCTTCTCTTTACCTGCCCACCTCGCGCGTTTAGGTTTTCCTTTGGTGCCTTCAGGTCTGATTTCGCTATTGATTTTTTTTAACCTGTCCCTTCTCAGTGGACTGTCTTCATATGTCCTTTTCTAAAAAATGTTGGGTATGCTGATGCATAATATTTTCGTCCGGTCTAATAATTCACTTCTGTGTTCAGTTAAATTTCCTTGTAGTTTCTGTCAATAAACAGTGTCAGAGAATCATTTCCATCTTCAGCGGGGCTTCCAATATATTGTGGACTCGCTCACATTATCAACATCAATATAATCACACTCATAAGACAATCAACAACTGTTGCACTGTGATCCACATGTAGCAGCCATACGAGTGAGTGTAGGTGAACACCGGTTGAGTGAAAATAAATATTACTTTCGCTCATTTTTGAACAACTGCATTGCAAGAAACTTACAACTTCTTGCACACTCTGACAAGTCATCCGATTGGCTTCAAGACTAAGCATCTCAAATCTTATTGATGAATATTGTGAAATTTGAGTATGTCACTATCTAATAATTTACGGACAAACGACAATTTTGTAAGATATTGACGTTGCTTGTAGATTAGATCGTTTATAGAAATGAAAGGAGAGTTTATTTATCTTCAGTTTATGACTGAGATTTGAATTGACAGGATTACCTATAAATACTTATTTATTTAATTTTTTGAAATTTCAGATCGTGAACGTCGGGATGTATGCTCAGTATGTGGAAAAAAGATTCATATTACAGATTTCGTCCGTGTGGGCATGATGTGCTGTGCCGCAACTGTTACGAAATACTAGCTGCTCTCGCAGAAGCTGATGATAAACTGATGACCTGCCCATATTGTCAAGGTAATTCAATAGAAGTGAAGAAGTTTTGAATCATTTATATACAGGTATCTATTGATGATTACCTTCACGACTAGATTTTCTTTAAATTTCTAAAATTTTTTAATACTATTTTTCGTCAATCTCAACTTATGAGTTCAAAGATTTCTGAATTGACGTAATAATTTAATGATATCTTCAAAATCTAGATTTTGATAATCTATTTAGAACGATACATTTTTTAAATATTTTTATTTTTTTGTAAATTTCACTACAGGTGCAGTAGTTAAGTATTAACAAAATACTTCAATGATTTGTTTAAAATCTAGATTTTAATCTTGCATTTAAGAAAAAATATGTACTCTATTTGTTATTATTTTCTTTAGACTTTAACTTATGAGTAAGAAGAATTAAGTATTAATATAAAACATTAACAGTTTATATAAAAACTAGATTCAAATCATTAAAAAAATGTATTCGTTAAATATTTTCCTGTTTTTTACTGAAAAGTAATAGTACAAAGAGTAAACTACTCATCCGCCAAAAACAGATATCGTTCGACATCTGCGAAAAAACGGCGGAACGTCAGGGTTGTTTGAAAATCCAATATTTATAAATTGTTCTACATGCAAAAAATGTTTGTGTTCTGACTTTGAGTTGGCTGAATGAGAAGTCGGGAATTTGTGGACTGTATGTTTTAGGATATTTGGATGCTAGAACAGTCCGGACTCTTGACCGGTGTAGATGAATCTGCTAACAGTCAACGATTTATCAAACACTAAAGTAACAGTACCGGAAAAATAACGAGCAGAAAGTCTGTCTGATAATTATATGAGATGAGTTCACTGAAAAACAAAGTCCTTGAATTGTCTGTACAATATTGAGTTCACTAAAATTTCACTTAGAGAGTTCACTGATAAGGTGACTGATGAGTAAAGGATCACAGGAAAGTTGTACGTTTTCCTGTACTGGTCTCTGCACCAGGAGTAGTCTGATTTTTTTTGAGTAGTCTGAGCTTCATCGTGTTGGCGTTAGTCACACAGACACAGGCGAGTTGTTCATGTGTGGATCCTGTGTGTGTGTCTGTCCATGAGGTCGTGAGGCATCGAAGCCGACATCGTTCACGCCTTTTGTAAGAAGGTGCTGATGCGGATCGACATGAGCTTACTGATGATGTCTGATCAGAGTTAGGCTGATTGGTGAGGTCCACAGCTCTGTAAAGCTGTTCAGTGCTAGGACAGCGGTGTCTGCCGCGTCTGTTTTGACTTCGAGTCAGCCGGGAAGAGAAAAATCGAACCAAGTGGACTGTAAGATTAATTCATGAGATTAGATGCTAGAAGGTTCATTAACCAACTTTCGCGCCCAAAGACACACAACTGCTTTTCCTGGATCACTTGCACTGTTAAGACTGATAATTCTTGTTCACTTTAGTCCGTGGGATACTCATTGAGACGGCTGATCTGTCTTTCTTCCACAACAAGTGAGTTTATGGATAAAATCTGCGATTTGACTGCGAGTGAAAGTACAGAGTCGACTTCGTGAGTTGTCTGTAGTTAATTGACGCCACAAGTGCTTAACAGCGTGCTCGTTGGCGTCACTAGGGCTGTAGAGTTGTCTGCTGAGCCACTAGAGCAATAATTCCCCCTGATTGGTCCAATGAATTGACTGACGCGCCGGTGGACAAATCCGGCATTGAACAATTCAAAACATCTCAGACTGACTGACTTTGTGCCCTCTAAGTCAAAACATTATCCCATAATCAGCAACACTCTTGCTGATCTTTTGCTGGTGAAGTATATGGTAATATGACTAACTTGGTGAGTGTTCTAATGAGTTCTGCTGCTGCTAACTTGAGTTTGACTGTCCTGATGAGTCCGTCTGCTCCTGGGAACACTTCGATCACTCTTGCGAGAGGCCACTTTGTTGGTAGGAACCTTTTATCAGTGAGTAGTAAAAGTAAGCTGACAGTCACAAGCAAGGTTCGATACCAGTCACGGCAAAATTTTTTCTTCTTTTTTGGTGTTAAAATTGCATCTAATTGCAATTTCATCCAGTTAAAATTAATTTCAATTTTTTTCATGATGACTCTTCCAATGAATAATGAAAAAGTAATAAAAAATTTAAAAAGTATAGAAAAACTTATCTTTATATAGCTATATTAGTTGTAGAATTTTCTTTTAAACAATCATTAATTATTAACAAAAAAAAACAGTCAAAACCATCTGCGGTGAGTTCCGGCGCTTCAATGGCAAACTATCCCCACCCACCGTACCCAAGCCTGCTACTTATAATTAATAAACATGGACTTTTCAAATCTGCGCATATGCTAGCTCTGTGGTCGAAGCGCTGGACTTTGATTTCGCTGAACATGTTCAAACCCAGTTCCAGCTCATTTCATGTCGTAAAATTGCACATAATCATCATAATTACCTATTCATATTAATTTAAAATTATTTTCTAAAAGTTTTCTAAAAACTACATTTGTAGTTACCACGAATTCTCTTTATTGAAAAATGAAGATTGTATGAAACTTTAAAAGACAATTTTAAACTAATATGGATAGGTACTTATGATGATTATGTGGAATTTTACAAGACAGAAAAGAAAAAAAAAATGAGCTGGGACTGGGATCGAACTTTGCCCGGCAAAATAGAAGTCCAGCGCTCTGATCGCAGACAGAGAAGTAAGACGTATATAGAATCACAATGCCGTGTTCCATTTGGAAATCACGCCATACTACCCCAAATCGCAAAGTTATCACCCCATTCGCCAGAGAGCGATACTGTACATGTAAGCTTCAGTACCCTAAAACCAGGTAGCGACAGTATTCTTAGCACAGTCACACCTACTACCCTCCAAAGATGCGCACGCATAGAAAAAATGCTTCGCGGCAGAAATCGCTAACTTGAATTCTAAGATTTTCCGAGATTCTTGGAAAGTTACAACTCAAAATTATCGATTGAATTCATTGCTTTGATTTATATATCAGTATATAAATTTCAAGAAATTTTCTAAAAATAGTTTAAAAATTAATTTTATAGTTAACGAAGCATTTAGCAATTTTTTGCATATGAAAATTTACAATGAAATTAAAAAACAAGTTATGTTCCATCGATAGAGAATTAAATTCTCTATCGATCAGTATATATAAAAACGTGTACTAATTTTCGGATTTTTTCCACCTAATATTCAGGCAGAGTAGAACTTTGAAAATAATATCGAGATATGCGAGCGTTCATCGAGGTTTTATTTGGGAGGAATAAAAATTTCCCAATTTTTCCCGTTTGAAACAAAGCTGGGCAAACTCAACTCTTCTAACTCCCAAGTGCTCCCTAGGTATATTCGAGGAGCTCTTTATTGCTCCTGCGAGTGCAAGTGAGAAAGAAATTATATTTCTCTTCTTTTCTTCTTCCTTCCGTATCGGAGATCCCCACCATTCCGCCTTAAAGTCCCTTTTCTTCCGTGGGCAAGCGGAGCCCCACTCGCACTTTAAGTAAGACTTATAAAAATTTCCTTACGATGACGATATAGCTCAAGGGCAGCGCGCTAGCCCTACGGAACCTATGGTATTAGGTTCGAGTCCTACTAGGTTTATTTGTTTTTTACCTTTTTCAATTTTTTTTAATTGCTTTTTTTTATTTGGCACAATAAAAAAAACGCAAACATCGATGTTATTGCGCTTAAACAGCCTTTACATCAGTTGCTTAACTGCAGTTAAGGCCTTACTAAATGCGATTGTAAATCGAGTTTAGTAAGCAGATCGAAGTTAAGGCGCTCGTAGCGTCATAGTTAGTGACACACGTGCGAAATAATGAATTGGAATATAAAATGACAGTTGTTGTTTATTGTAGTAATTAATCGAAGTGAATAAACAATTAGAATAATAAGTGAAATTAGTAGATAAGCAGGGCCGGTTCTGGATCACTCTGCAATACCGGCCAAGTCAAAAAAGTGGGTTCTGATCTGCACTAATTACTGACCGCGATAACTTTGACGATAAATTACCGACCGTGATAAGTTATCGACACTGATAAATTATTGGCAGCGATTTTTTTTTTTACCGATCCTGATTGGTGATGAATTATCTTCAGCGATAATATTATAATTATCAGCAAAATAACCGTAGAAAAAAAATGGCGGTAATGTGTCTCAAGGATGTAAGATGATTGGGAAAAGGTTTTAGAGTAAAAACGATTCCTCTTTCAAGTCAATTTTTCTTTATTAAAAAAAAAATTATAATATATTTTTTCTTTTTTATAAAAAAATAATGATCCCTTGAGTGATGGTTCCCAAGTAGCATTATTCTACCTGTCGTAATCAAAATTATTTTCATATAAGTAAAACTAGAAAACTAATCATAAAACAAGACTTACAGTATCATAACCATCATCATAGTCAGTGGAATCATCATCATCATAATTATCATCGTCATCAATTGTTGGAGGTGAAGGAGGTAGAAATTCTACCTCACTATCCTCCGATGACACAGTCGCTGGAGAAGGAGGTAGAACTTCTACCTCACTATCACTGTCTTCGACAGTGATGATTTCCTGGCTTAGAGGTGGTGGCACGACGGAGATGTTTCTTTCTATCCGGAACCGTGTGACGTTACCGGGGAACGTTAGGCAGGTAGCCACAAAGTGTAAGGGTAGCGCCTTCTATCCCTCCCGTCTCTTCCCAATGATCTTCAAGAGTTATTAGAATAATAATTTCTAGGAGGGTGATCGGTAGATCGAACCAGGCCTCCGGAAAAATAAAAGTACACATCTTTTTCAAAAAAGTAATAACGATTATGATAGATTTTCTTTAAACTTAAAAAAAAAAAAAAAAACTCCCTATTTGATAAATAATCATTTAACAATTCATGAAATTAGCAATTATCCTCAATAAATAATTATATTAATGCATAAAAATTAAAAAAAAAAAAAAACACACTTTTTATACTTGAATGAAGAAAAAGTCACTAATGACTTGGTATGGTTTGATCAGTTTCACTGTCGGGAATGAACTATATATTTTGTCCTATGCATCATACACCATGGCTAAATGTTTATATTTTTCAAAGAGGCCAATGGTGATAAAATCATTGAACGATATTGATTTAAATCTATATAGAGAGGCCTTGATCACATCACTCAGCATCAAATTACAGATAAAGAAAAGAATTTGACAACAAGAAAAAATTCTCACTAAAAAAAATTTATAAATGACATTTTTTTTCTTTTTAATTATTAAAATAGTTTGTAAACGATCTCTACCATGGATAAATAATTTTAGACACATATTTTTTCGATTGGATTTTTAATTAAACGTATTTTCTTTGTCGCTCATGCCTCTGCTATCTTCTTTTCCTCGCTCCGCCACCGCTTCCTCACTTTGTCTGTACTTTTATTTTGCGCTAAGAAGCTGTGATCTATGCAAGAGTTGAAAGGGCCATGTGTCGAAAGATAATCGACTTATTTTATTTTATTTAGAAACGTTAACGTTTGACTCAGTTAGTCGACTCCATCATTTTTTCCTCACATTTATCTCTTTTTCACTTTGTTTATACTCTTATTCTCTGTTACTTATTTAAGTACGACATAATATATATTATGAATAATCAATTGAAATATTTTATTAACTGTATGAGCAATCATAACTAAACGTATTTTAAATGTAAAAAAATTATTGAAACGAAAAATTATTATCTTTTCTCATTTTATATTTTCTGAACTATGATTTATAATTATTTACGTTAATGACTCCTTTAACAATAATAATAAGATTTTTATCTTGAGAAAGAATTTTTATTTAAGAAATAAAAATTATACATTTTCATTTTATGTATTTGAATGAATGAATTCTTCTTTTTTACAATCAATACAATTAATTCTCAATGTTCTTGTATGATCTAATGACATGTAATGTTTGTAACATTTACGATGCAATAAGATATCTCTATCGAGTTGTAAATGTTCCGGTAATTTATCCTGAATATCGTCGATGTATTCTGGAACAATCTTCAAGAAAAAATACTTTGGAAGACAAGCAATATCTTCACTTGACATTTTTGTTATATTTTTTAATAAACAATACAATTTGAATGACTTCTCAAATGGGGTTTTTCCATGAAAATTCACCATATACCATGCTTTTAGAATTTTTACATTCTTTTCTGCACATTTTTTATTTTCTCTATTATGCACCCCACAATCTCTTAGATGATTCATATCTAGAACATGTAGCGAAGGACATCCAAGCTCATCCAAATTAATTACAACTTTTGAGTTGTCAATTAAACTTTCTAATTTTTCTTTCTTTTCATCTCCTTTCACGTAAATACGGTCTCGATCTTTAACAAGTACACGAAGAATGTATGGGAGTTTATCATATGGTATTGTTCCAGATTTCCATGGAATGCGATGATAATTACGTATCAACCACGAATTTATGCATTCATATTTTTCAGGTAAATATTCCCACTGATATGGCGGTTTAATGATTATCACTGAAATGTCTTCCATACCATCACTATTATCTTGGATTGTAATAGTCGCCAATTCTTTCACTAAAAACTGATTATTTAGCTGCTTGAAACCTTGAACATCCAATATCATTTCCATGATGCGCTCAAAAATTTGTATACATGCCAAAATGTAAAACCCAACTGAAAAGTTTTTTGGTAAATCATCTATTTATATGTTTATCCCCACTTTAAAATTATAACATCTAATTTTATTGTTTGATCACTACAACGATTGTCTATGAAATTATATTTTTTTTCATTGCATGTAATTTTCGATAGTCTGAAATTTTCAGCAAGAACCATGATGAAACATCATGCCAACCCCTCAAGATTTTTTCTTGAAAAATCAAGCAAAAATTTAAATGATCTCAGGGATGATTCACAGCCTTGATATATTTTGGAAATTTTCAGCGAGAATGATGATGCAACATTATGCATTCGATTTTTTCTTGGAAAATCAAGCAAGAATTTAAATGATCTCAGGGCTGATTCACAGCCTTGACATGTTCTGGAAGTTTTCAGCGGGGGATGATGATGAAACATTATGCAAACGTTTTTTTTTATGCATGTTTTAATTTATGATTGCATCAAAAATTGAAACATTCTGGAATCTTTGTTTTGGAGGGGATGAATTGTATTTATACCCATGCAACTCATGTTTAAAATCACTGATCAATTGAAACTGTGAGAAATACATTGTTATACATAATTCAAAACAGTAAAAATGGATCTATCTAGAGTAAATAAAATTGCCAAGTGTGAGACGTACTTACCAACCAAAAAGATGGATACATTAAAACCGTCTAAAACGTATAAAATTACTGGTTTAAAAGAACTTGAAACTGTGTATGGAACAACAGTTGTGGCAACAGTTAAAAATAGCTACATGATATTTTTACCTCCAAGAACGGTAAAAATTTTGGAAAATCATAAAGAATTTGGAAAATTGGTTGAGTTGGCCGTTGACAACAGATTATCATTGTTGTACCATGGTGGAGCTAACAATTCTTTTGAATTCATAGTTGATGATGAAATTTAATCGAAAATAAATCAAAGTCAAACAAAAAAAATATAATGGATACAATTGATAAAATGTAAATCTTACGATAATCAATGTAATCTAAAAAAAAAAAAAAAAATTTTCATGTTACAAGAATAATGAATACAATAAATAGAAAAAAAAAAAAAATTTTAAATTATTGTTCTTTTGATTTAAATATTTATCCTCTCTACATTTTAAGAAAATCGTTAGTCAATAACGGTTAAATTTGGTAATTGATATTCTCGAACTTTCAAGAAATTTTTTCGGATTATGGCACCACATTACAAGGTCATCCAAAATCCTATATAAATCTTTTCAAATTCGCTTTTTCATCATTGTAATTCTGAAGTTTGTCTAGTATAGTCGAAAGAAATGCGTGCATTAAACTATTATTCTGATTTAATTAAAATGATGGAGGAGGCTTACACTCTTCTACCATCTTTGAATCATGAATCTAGTGAAATCATTGATAAGTGGATGCGAATTAGTAGTGACAATATTACTGCATTGAACAGACATTTGCAATCGAGTGGTTTATCGGTTGGTGAAAAACAACGAATTCAATCGATAATTGCAGCACTCGCAACATTACATGAAAAGTTTATAAATCATTCAATCGTTGGAGGAAGCCTTCAATCAACAGAACAATTGATTCGATGGAAAGATTTAGAAAATATTTTCCAAAATCGAATTCGCACTGGTGTTGTCATTAACTTGCAACATTTAAATTTACGAGACGTCTTATTGGACGCTGAAAAGCTAATTACCGAAAAGTTGACAGATATAGTAACAAGTGAGGGAAATTTAGAAGTGAACTTTGTCCTTGCTTGTAAATTCAGTAATCAAACAAATAATGGAACAGTTGTAGGAATTAAGTAGTTTAATGTTAAAAATGAAGCAATTTTGCCGTCAACAGACATAAAAAAACATTTTCTGGAAAATGTTGTTGACAAACTACTAACAAAAGTCGAGGATTTTCAAGAACGAGATTTTGGTTGGTCACTTGTAGAAATTGAATATCTGCAAGTCAATATTAATCGTTATCAACCTTTATTAGCTGGACAATCTACATTTATACCTCTACCAAAATTTATACAACAAAAAAAAGCAGTACTAAATATTAAAAACAACGATCAATGTTGTTTCTTTTGGGCTGTTACTGCAGCTCTTTATCCTGTTTTTGTAAATTCAACAAGAACAAGTTCATATCCTGATTACAAAAGTGTGTTAAAATGTGAGGGTATCAACTGTCCCACAACCTTACATGATGTTCCAAAATTTGAAAAACTCAACGATTTAGCAATAAATGTGTATGGTTTAGATGACTGTACGTATGGTTTAGATAATAATTGTGAAATTATTCCGTTATATTTAAGTAAATATTATAAAGTAGATGAGCCATGTATTCACCTGTTAATGGTACAAAGTAGAGTAGAAGTAGGTGATGAAAATAATAATATTAATCTAGTTTTTTATTTTTGTCTGATAAAGGATCTTTCAAGATTAGTTGGAAATCAAATTTCTAAAAATGCACACAAACTATTCTTATGTGATAGATGTTTAAATCACTCTAAGATAGAAAAGTCATATAAAAATCATCAAAAAGATTGTATCAATATGAACGATACGCGAATTTCAGTTCCGGAAAAAGGTGTTAAAATAAAATTCAAAAATTTTCATTTTAAAGAGCCTGTGCCATTTGCTATCTATGCCGATCTTGAGAGTATTCTTGAACCTGATAATGAAGGTAATCAAAAGCATATTCCATGTAGTGTAGCCTATTATATGCACTGTACATATGACAATTCAAAATGTCGATTTAATCTTAAACGTGACGTTAATTGTATAAACTGGTTCATGACTGAGTCCAAAAAAATAGCTGAAACTGTCAAAACTTACCTAGAAAACGTAGTACCAATGAAACCATTAACATCCCAACAGTTAAACGATTTTCATAATGCAAAAATCTGTCACATTTGTAATAAATCATTTTTACATGATGAAACGAAAGTACACGATCACTGTCACTTTACAGGCAATTATCGAGGCGCTGCTCATGTTAATTGTAATTTAAATGATCAAAATTCATGCATAATTCCAGTCATTTTTCATAACCTCTCAGGATATGACTCAAATTTTTTTATTAAATCATTAGCTGCATCATTTAAAGGTTATATGGAATTATTACCTGTCAATAAAGAAAAATACATAGCATTTACAAAAACAGTTGATCAGAAAATTTCCCACGAAAAAAAGAAAAAAAGAAATATTTGTTAAATTATGGTTTATTGATTCTTTCCGATTCATGAGCAATAGTATTGAGAAACTTGCATCATTTTTGGATAATAACGCAAAATCAATTACCAAAAGTTTCTATCCCGAGCCAGATAAATTTCAGTTAGTAACTCGTAAAGGAGTTTTCCCATATGAATGTATTGACAGTTGGGAAAAACTTGACGAACGACAACTACCTGACAAAACAAAATTCTATTGGTCTTATTTTTTTTAATTTCTTTTAACATTCGTTTATTGATTTTCTCAAGACGTTTAATTTTTTTTTTTTCTCTTTTAATTTGTTGTTGTTCTTTATGAGTTAAAGATATCCATTTAATATTAGCAGCTTTATCTTTTGTATAACGTGGTAATTTTTGAGCATCACTATACATTTTGTCAGCCATTGTTTCTAGCTCTTCAGCTAAAGACATTTTGGCAGTCATTGTTTCTAACTCATCGGTTAGAGACATCATAAATCTTTTATGTTAATCCAGCTATTGAGTGTTTCATCGAATCCCAACCACTTGACAAAAGCTTAATTACCACGTTTTTTCAGAACTTTTTCTACCAAATAAATATCAGGGTATTGAACCTTAGTCAATTCTTCTTGATAAAAACCTCCTTCAATCGGTTGATCTTGATAGTCGACAAGCTTGTAGGTTACTGGATCAGTATTCAATACTTGACTCACATTAAAGATTTCAGTTATCCAATTAGGGGTGTATCCCTTCTCAAAGACGTGCTTATATTCACTTATGCGTACTTTGTCCCCAACCTTAAATTTAGTCTTTTTTATTTTTTGTTGAACTTCAAGTTTATTATTGTAGATAGTATGACGTAATTGTTTCTCATTGGCTGAAGTAACATCAATCGGTTTTATTTTGATGGTTCTATGTTTGCTATTGTTATATGATGTCATCAATTTTGGTAAGATGTCTATCCACTGGTAATTACCTCGCAACGTAAATTGTTTCCACATTTGACTTTTTAACGTGCGATTAAATCGTTCACATATAGATGCCTTAAGATTACTAAATGTGGAATACATTTTGATATTATATTGTTTCATAAGTGCTTCAAATTCTTTATTGTAAAATTCTTTTCCTCTATTAACATGCAAAAATTTTGGCACTCTTTTTTGTGATAGAATCGATTTCATTGCATGGGCTACATCTTTACCATTTTTAGATTTTGTGAGCACAGCCCAAGCGTTTTTTTGAAAAAATATCAATAATAGTCAGTAAATACTGATGACCTTTATTATAAGATTTATATGCTGTCATGTCAACTAGATCAGCTTGCAAAGTTTCATCAAGCCCACGTAGATCAACATGTCGTCGTTGATAATTTCTTCGGACGGGTCTATGCAGCTCTTCAGTTATTATTTTTTTCTCCTTGTTCATGATGCTGCTGATCAAGATATTTCCGAATATTTTCTTCCGATTGTTTAATACTTTCAGCTCGTTTACGATTTGCTTTTTTCAGTAAACGTAATCGATCTGACTCATGCAGTTCAATTGTTTCATTCAATTCTTCTTTCAGACGTTTACGATGTTCTTGTGATGATTCAATATGTTGCTCTACATGAACATTAATGATTTTGATTCTTTCTCTATTTTCTTCAACAATTCTTCTTAAATTTACTACAGTTTCCCGTAACAGACGTAATTCTATTCCAATAAATTTTTTTCAAATTGTAATCTTTTCTTCAATTACTCCTAATGATGTTGCATCATTCAAATCTACTGGTTCAGCGAGATTACACAATCTCTTATTATCCATGTCAAACTGTTGATCCACAGTTAATTTAAATCCTTCACCAGGAGGCCCACGAACAGCACTTTTCACAATATCTTTCGCTAATTGTCGTCCAAAAACGTCAGCACTCATTTTCGAACCTCTCACTCCAAAAGTTCTTTGAAGAATAAGTAGCTGTGTAGAATACATCAGATTAATAAATAATTCAAGCTTCGCGTAATTCCTCTAAAATTGATAAAATTTCGTTAGTATGACTGAAATTCCTAGGAGTTTGAGATGCAGTAAGTAAACGAAGTCGATCTACAAGTTCATTGGGATCATCCTAATAAATATAGTGGATAGTATGATTTTGTTTATGTTTAATCATATACCGTGGTAAACTTTTCCCACTTTTTGGTATCTATTTACTGATTATGTCGTCAAATTTTTTTTAATTCTTATCCACTCTGATACTTTAGTCGGGAAGATAATGCTTCCGATAGGCGCTTGTCATACTGATAATTCTGCCATAAATGTTTTCATCTTCTTTTGTTATTTTTGATTGATCAGGTGAATTTATAAATAATAATTTCAAAAGACCAGAAGTAGTATTGTATTTTTTATCACCAATATAAATAAAATTATTGTCGAACCTACTTCAAAATCACCCATCATCAGTCAATTACCTTTTAACTTTCTTATGCCATACTTTGTATCTAAGTCTTTGGACAAGAGCTTAAAATCGAACATCTTTAAATACCTCACCACAGACATGTCTTTAATCGGAGTACTTTAAAAGGTTATTGTTGCTGTTGTATAAGATTCATTATCAGTTATTTGATAATCAGGCGCGAGGCTTTCTTGCTTGCTTTTAACTTTTTCTTTAGGTTCTTCTTTCTTTATTTTTATTTCTTAAGATTCCTTTTTAATGAACGTTTATCAGCTAATTGTTTGATAGAAGTCACCATAGGTTTAAATATTTCTCTCATGGTTTGTTGAGTCATATCTCTTCCAAGTTTAATCAACTCATGCTTTTGGCGTATTGCATCACTAGCTTTTGCTATTTGATGCAATATTTTTTGTTCTTGTTGCAACTTCGTCGTTTTCATGTCGACACTTTGACAATCACATACATAATGTACAATTTAATGTATTCACGGTGAATTTATACTTATGAAGCAATCAAATCCTCTTCTATGTCGCCCATTATTAAGATCACTGTCTTTATCAATTACCAAGAAGCCATATTTATCATTATTCCAGCACATTAAACATGTATCTCGAAAATGAGAATAAGTCATGTCAGTATTTACATGATCATCGTAAATGTGTTTTAGATTCATGTCATCTTGCCTGAAAAGTACAAAAAAGTTTGTATTGTCACGCACCAAATGTTTAGGAATTCGTGCATAAGTTTGACAAAGATAGAAGCAGTCAATATCTCTATGTCGTCCCATACGAAAATAGGTTCGCATATTATCTTGTTTTTCGCATGCTACGTCATCGAAAATCATAATTGAGTTGGGTTTTGCTTCATCCGGTTTTACCACTTCCTCATGCTCATTAAAAGCATAAAGTTTAATACCTTAATTTGGTTCAATTATTTTTTTTAAAAACTGATATTTAGGTTGGTTAAATGATTTTGAATACAAATAAATATTTCCAAATCGTAGGCCATTTGGATGTACAATAAGTGCTAAAAGAGTGTTTGTCTTTCCACAATTTGATGGGCCACAAATAACACCACAGACACTATTAGGTAAGAGTTGTCCGTGACGTTTGATATTTGTGTCTCATGATAGGTCAAAGTTAATTACAGGCAACTTGATGTCTTGTTGATTGAACTTCATCTTGATGTAGAATGGCATTCTAACTATAAATTTACATCTTTTATATGTGTCGAGTTAGTCGTTTTTGAACAATGATAGTGGAAAGACCTATCAAAAAACGAGGTGCTGGTATTGTTAACACACTTATAAACAAATTGCCATTTGAACTTCATATACCAGGATATCATTATCGTGGTCCGGGAACTAAGTTGAAGAGATTAGCACGTGGAGATCCAGGAATCAATCCATTGGACGCTGCTTGTAAAGAACACGATATTACATATTCGCAAAATCGAGATAACATTGAAGCTAGAAACGCAGCTGATAGAATACTTGCTGAAAAATCTATGAAACGTGTTTTTGCAAGAGACGCAGATACTGCTGAACGAATTGCTGCTTTAGGAATTTCCAACGTCATGAAAGTTAAATCAAAATTGGAAATGGGTTTGAAAGAAAAAAACAAAAAGGACAAGGGAGTTAAACATTTGCGAAAAGTTGTTAATTCAGCAAAGCTTATGTTAAATTCCAGTTCAGATCCTATTAAATCTGCATTAGCTGCTGCACGAAAGACTGTTCGCGATGCTGGTGGAAAGAAAAAAATCAAAGTTCCACGTATTATACCAATGCCGCCAAAAGTGGGAGGTATTTTACCTCTTATACCTCTATTTGCAGGTTTAGGTGCAGTTGGTGCTGTAGCAGGTGGCGCTGTTGGCGTTGCAAAAGCAATTAATGGTGCTAGAGACGCCAAACGTCAATTAGAAGAAGCTAAACGACATAACGAGAAAATGGAAGCAATAGCTTTGGGTAAAGGTCTACGTCTAAAACCGCACAAGGAAGGATTAGGATTGTATTTGAAACCGGTAAAAAAAAAACTTTTAAATTTACCCTATCGTGCACTGACTGATATTGAACTTCAAAAATATGCAAAAATCATGAAAATACCAAGTTCCACCAGGATATAAGATCATTGAAGTTCCATCAAACGTCATTTATCTTCCAATCACCGTACAGACAATACATAATTTACAACTGCGCATTGTTGATCAAGACGGTCAATTGGTTAATTTACGTGGTGAAACTGTAACAATACGTTTACATTTGAAATCAGTCACGTAATGGGGATTGTTTATAAACCAATAGTAGGGGGAAGCTATAAAACTAACATATCATGCCTAAATCCCATCAGTCATCGAAGAAAATTCAAACGATTAACTTATCAAAATCGATCATTCCTACAAAGTCTGGGACTAAAAATACGCAAAAGTGCAACAAAATTAAAGTGAAAGTGTGTTGTCTTGCATGTCTTTTACCATGGAAGAAGAAAAATTAGCAATAAGCTAAGGTGTCATATTTGATGAGTCTATTGCACACATTGAGGTGCATGCTCATCAACCATATGCATCTACAACTTATAATAATAATGATGAGATACATATCTCAGTTCAACATCAAGATTTAGGTCTGTTGCCAAGCAAAAGTTCCCTTCATATTATGGGGAAATTTACAAAATCTAACGGAAATGCAGTAACAGCGACATCAAGATTAGTTAATATGGCCGTATGCTATTTATTAAAAGAAATACGATATGAATTGAATGGTGTTGAGATTGATCGAAATAAAAATGTTGGTCTTACAAGTCTCATGAAGGGATATCTATCTGTTCATCCAGGTAAAAAAGATTATTTAGATAATGCAGGTTGGGTAACTGATAATAAAAGATTATTTAATGATAATGGATACTTTGATGTTTCGATACCGTTACATATGCTACTGGGATTTGCTGAAGATTATCATCGCATAATTGTCAATGCCAAACATGAATTAATACTTACTCGTTCAAATACCGATCTTAATGCAATTGTACAAGCTGTAGCGGCACCTGAAGAGACGATCACGCTCATAAAAATTGAATGGATCATTCCTTATGTCACTGTTGCAGACATAAAAAAAGTAGAATTGTTAAGTTACATTGCAAAAGACCCACCGATTCCAGTGTGTTTCAGATCATGGGAATTATATGAATATCCAATGCTGCCGAACACAACCAAACACGTATGGGTCGTAAAAACATCAACTCAATTGAAAAAGCCCCGCTATGTTATATTAGGATTTCAAACTGCACGCAAAAATAATGCTACGAAAGATGCAAGTCATTTCGATCATTGTGATTTAAGGGATGTAAAACTTTTCCTCAATTTACAATGCTATCCATATGGCAACATGAATCTTGACATAAGTCACAATCAATTTGCCTTATTATATGATATGCGTAGAGATTTTCAAACATCATATTATGATAAAGAAGCAGAACCTCTACTCACGAAAAAAAAATTTATAGATATAGCACCACTCGTTGTAATTGATTGTTCTAAACAAAATGAATCCTTAAAATCAGGACCAGTTGATGTTCGACTGGAATTTGAATCATCAAAAGCTTTTCCTGCTAACACGTCAGCCTATTGTTTGATCTTACATGATCGAATAATAGAGTATAAACCTTTAAGTGCGCCAATGAGAAAACTAACATAAAATATTGTAAAAAATATACATATTATGTAATTATGATTATATTATTCATGTATTAATCAAATTTTTTTTTGCTATAAATAAATTGTGTACACGGAAAATATTACTGTTTTCATTAATTTATTTCCAGAAAAAATCTGGTAGTCGGTAGCGCAAATTTTGAGAGAATATGAATACATTGACAAAACTTTAAAAAAAATCAGTTATTTTTGCTGATAGTGAAATTTAAATCGCGGTTGGTAAAAAATCGGTATTATCATTGAGATAATTTATCGAGGTCGGTAAAAAAAAATCGCTGCCGATAATTTATCAGTGTCGATAACTTATCGCGGTAGGTGACTTATCGTCTAAGTTATCGCGGTCGGTAATTAGTGCGGATCAGAACCCACTTTTTTAACTTGGCCGGTATTGCAGAGTGATCCAGAACCGGCCCTGCTTATCTACTGAAATCACTAATAAAAATTAACTATGTTGATACGATAAATGTAATAATTCATTTTTATTAATTTACATAGTAGAAAATAATTCTTAGGTACTATTTAAATTAATGTAAAACTCTAACTTACTTTTTAACTGAGTGATTTCCTCAGATGCACGCGTCAAAATTGACATGAAATCATAACAAAAACGTTTTTTTTCTCTCTAACAGAATACACTTGCCGGATGTCATTGCAAAACAAAAAGTAATTACATCTAATTGGTAGTGACATCTAATAAGAGATTTTGAGGTCGTAAAATTTATCGAGCAGTACAATATACCCGATTTCCTCCTACATACAATGGTGCTTGATTCATTACTTCGAATAGTGTGCTGTTTTTCATCATGACACCACCTACGATGTGTTGTAATTTTTTTACTTGGAGGTGGTATAATAGTGTTAAAAAGAACTTTTTTTACTATTAGATAAGCATGACGAAAATTACAGTGATTAATTCATATCGTTACGTAATGAGCATTGACTGCTGCTGCTCAATTGTACGATTTTGGTTTTAAAGCCTTAGGACAAAATTAAAGAAAAAGAAGACTTTATCGATTAATTGATAGCAACAATTTTATAGTTTCGCTATTATAGCAAGTTAAACTTGGCGCAGTTTCATGATTTTAAGCATTTATTGCATGTAGAACAATTTAAAAATAATGCATTTTCGAACAACAGTGAGGCGGCACCGTTTTTTTCTATAGATATTGAACGATATCTGTTTTTGGTGGATTAATTATACTAAGTAATTTTTTATTGACTGTCATTATATTAATTATATCATGGAATTTTAGCTCCAGGCAAATCACGCGGTCGACACTGTAATTTTTCTCTCAGTAAAATCGCAGATTTGTGCAAGAAACTCCCGGTTTTCAGAATAAATATACATCAGTCGTCTCAGTCAGTGTCCTACGGACTAAAATGAACAAGAATTATCAGTCTTAATAGTGTAAGTGATCCAGGAAAAGCAGTTGTGTGTCTTTGGGCGCAAAACTGTGCTGGTGTCGACGCCATAGTACCTCAAGGACACGTACGGCACGCACCCGAACAACTCCATTGTATTGTGTGCCTGTCGCTACACGCTGTGTGAATTTAGTATTGGAACTTAATTTTCAGACAATTCATAAGTATTTTTAGACAATTCTCTAAGTGCATCATAGTGATGATTAACTGACAATTCACAAACACCTAGTGGTTATTTTTCTATGTTCCTAGGTTAAGTGTTTTTGTTTAATAAAAATCCCAGAAAACTATATCTTTGGTGTTGAATGTTCCTTAATAGACCTTCTAGCATCCAACCTCATTCATTCAAATTGCAGTCCACTAGTTTAGTTAGATTCTTTTCATCCCGGTCGACTCAAAGTCAGAACATTTTGTCAGCCAATCATAAAATTGCGCCAAGTTTGACTTGCCATAATCGCAAAACAATAAAATTGTTCTTATTAATTATTTATCATACAAGTCACATAAGTATGCGTAAGAAATTGTAAATCGAATGTTTGCTCAAAATATTAATGAACATTTGATAGCATAAATCTTATTCAGAGTTTTCCTCCAAGTGTTTGAAGTATCCCACTAAAACTGCCATCATCGGATGAAAGTAAAACTTTACACCATGTACACGTCTCAAATAACTCTGTAAATAACCGAAATCTTTTTTTTGAATAATTATTTAGACAAATTCTGAAACACAAAAAAAGTTCGAAATCAAATTGAGTGCCATGTCATCTATAAAATTGAGTCTTTTTATCTCTATATAAAAATAAAAAAATTTTTTTCGTTTTGTAAATATAACAGTTTGTTCAAATTTATTCCTTATTCTTAGCAATGATTACAGCAAGGCAAGTTGATTTGAGATAAGTTGAACGAAGTCGAAGTGATACCAATCTTTCCACACTGCAAATCCAAGTGTGTTATTCTTGTAGACACTTTAAACACGCTAAGCCTCTTCAATGTTGAATGCCTCAAACAGACTATAGATTTTTCACACACTATGAAATGTGTAAAAAGTGTTTACAAATTATGTATAGTTTGTTCACGGACATTTTACTCTAAATACTCTTTATGTGTGTTATTTTAACACCTTTTTGGAATCTTGCGATTTGCAGTGCACCAGGGTTAAGAGATCAAGTCTGTTAAAAGACATAAAATGTATTGGTTTTTTTCTATCTGTGCTACGGTGCAAGCTTATTCTCGCAAATTCGTCCGCGTAAATGCTCTTTGACTGGTATAAACGGTAATAAATTAAAAGAATTGATGGACGGAAATTAGAAACCATTCGTTTTTTTAGCCAATTAATAGAATCTCTTATTCATTGTAAATAATTAATGTGGCATGATTGCGTTACATAAGAATCGACTGATTGAGTAAAGTTTTAAATCAAAATTTCGACGTATAAATGTCTCAATTCTAGATAAGTAATTTTTTGTGATAACATAAAAA
Source organism: Chelonus insularis (assembly GCF_013357705.1). Lineage (NCBI taxonomy): Eukaryota > Metazoa > Arthropoda > Insecta > Hymenoptera > Braconidae > Chelonus > Chelonus insularis. The sequence goes on along the minus strand of NW_023276734.1, from coordinate 122,011 downwards.
GAAAGTGAGAAATTTGTGTGTACAAATAAAAACAGTAAAAATTCGAATTCCAATGTAAAATTTGATAGATGCTCATTTAGAATAATTACAATCGTAATCAATAACATGTTCGATTACATTTATTTAACATGAGTAATAACTTTTTATCAGTTAAAAAAAAAAAAAAATCCCGTTGAAAAAATTCGAGTTGTTTTTCTTTCATTGAGTCAATTTCCATCCATGTAACATAGTTAGTAACTTTCTTCAGAAATAGAAAAAAAATTACGTTAATAGATTTCGAATTAATTGCGTAATTTCGTTTTTGATGATCTATAACAAATTCAGTTGTCATATTTTTCATCTTTTTCCGTTAGTGTTGCAAGTTGAGCAACAATAAATTTTTCAATATTTCTGAACTCCTTGGGCAACTCGACTTTAACCAGCTACGGCTCTGAACATTCGGCAGCCGATAAGACGCGAGCAGGGGTGACAACGTCACTATTCACATCGACGGCCCTGGTGAGGCCGGCAGCTTGGTTACGACGCAGCAAACCGCCAGTATACTCCAGGCAACTCGAGGCTGAACGCCACGCGGTCAACTCTCAGTTTTCTTACCTTGTTAATCTTAGTTAATTTTCAGTTCAATCGAATTTAATTGAATTAATTAATTGTGTGATTAGTTCATAAGTGTTTTCAATAAAGAAAGTTTACTTAAAGGGAACTACGTGGATCTAAAAAGTCATTTCATGATCACACCTCATCCTGCATCCAACCTCAATCCAGCAATGTTCATGTTCAGGCGAATCATTTATACAGTCCACCACGTATTTGTTATTGCACAATTAGTTTGAACAAATCTACTCCCAGCCACCTTCAAACCAGTTAGTTATAAATAAACATTAGTATTCATATCCAAAAATTAAATAAACTTCCGTTTTACATCATTTATATTTTAAGATAATCTATAAATAACTCATATTATTTGTATTATTCATCAATATTAACGTAAGAAATACATGAAACATTCATTCGCTATATTTATACAATGGGAGTATACCTATATATATATATATCGTAGAAAAATTGTGGTCACGAGAGAGAGAGAGAGGTCTGCGTACGATGGCATTTAGGTAAGACTGACAAAAAAGAGGCTAGAAATCGAGTTGAAATGTGCGAAATACGGAATTAGGGGCGTGGCCTAATCTGTATCTCGATAAATACTCAATGAAAAAATTTCATTTTGGATTTAAATCAAAGCTTAGAGTCAGTAAGTGGGTCGTCTTGACAAGTCTTCGGTCATGGCGAAAAGCTACGATAAGAGCTCATACTTTTTTGAATAAAGCCCGAACGTGATCCACACCGCCAGGGTGTCCTAGGAACCCGGAATGATAGTGCACCGTTTGTACCTCAAGTTACAAAAGTTAAGTTGAGAAATATTCGTAAATGTTTTACGACCCGCGAATGATATCTAGGTGCAGAATACTCAAACTGCAGCTTTGTCAGCTGGGTCACTAAACTAATCAAGAGTGGAAAACTTTGATGGTTTGCATAAGGATCAAAGTTTCGTCAAGAAGACTAAAGTTCTACCTCAGGCGAAACTTGATACTCTGTTTTGACATTAAGTCATAAGTAAAACATTCTTTTATTAGATCATCATTTATCAAATTAAATTAAGCAAGATAATCAAAGAAAATTCTGAGAATCGGCTAGACATAACAAATGTATGGACAAAGCTTCAATAAATAATGTAAAACTATATTTTTTTGTTTGATAGCTTCTTTTGATGTTTGCGCATGCGGTGATCTCCGCAGATATCACATCCTTGGATCGTTCGTGTTTAGAAAAGAAATATTCTTCATTTAATATAAAATGTCTCAAATTTAATATAGTCTAGTAGCCGTAAATTTAAGCCCTATGCTATGGTGCATTAATTATAGAATAAGAATAAGAAATTTTTGGTGCCATATTCTTGTAGAGAATGATGAGAAGAGTATTTGTGCAAATTTTCATTATTGTTTATCGAGTGTCAAAGTTTGGCAAATTGCGTTTTTCCACCTTCCATAGCTTACGTAGCGAGAATGGTAAGAAATATAAAAAAAGAAGTTTACATCTTTCTTGTAGAGAATCAAAATCTCTACAAAAAAATCCGCGAGAGTACCCGTCTATCGTGGACAGTTGAAAATGTACAGCGCTGCGAAGGCGCACTGAAAATCGAGCATTTTGGGTGTTCCGGGAGAATATGCCGTTGAGCGCTTTTTTAATTAACATTTAGAAATAAAATATTTCTAACATATAAAAAAAATCTGAAAATTCTGGAATGTTCAGAAAACGATTCCACCATAATGCCTATCGATTGTAAAGGGGCAGGGCCTTCTAGTGAGGGTGGTCACTTGAGCGACGAGTGTTGCAACGTGTAGAATAAAGTAGTTGACGAACCAAAAAATACTCTAGATTGAGTAAAAATTGTTGAAAAAGGCGTTCAATGTACCGAATCGCACAGGAAAAGCGCGTAGAATTCATTTTTTCGTAAAAAAAACTATTTAAAATAATTTACAAATTCGGAAATGAAAGAAATGTAAAAAAATATTTTATAACTACTTATTAGTGTCAGCTGGAGCTTGTATTATAGCATTTAGTTCTGTATTTGCACGTGTCAATACTGATTTATGTTTTGCATTGACAAGAATCTGTTGATAATTTTCAGCGCATACAAATAACATCTTTAATGGAATAAAAATTCTTAAATTTCTTTTATCATCGTAAAATTGTTGTCTATCATCCAACCAGCCAGCATTATACAAATAATTTTTTTGTCCAGGACTAATTTCAATGCCATTAAGCTTATATCGAATTTTTTCAAATAAATAACATCTTCCTAAGTTTTCATGTATTTGCGACGGTCTGGCCATTGAGCTTAGCAAATTTTTTAGTTATGTGTGGAGAACTTTTACTCGGACGTGAACACATCTGAAATCTTGATGTCGGACTTAGATGCGTATTCCGTCATTGTTAATGAATGTTGCAGAAGCGTATAGCTGATGAGCGTGCACTTCATAATGTGAAACGGACTTATCAAATTTTACGCCTTTATTAATAACTAAGATTTTTTCCTCCACAGCCATTGCAGTAAACATGCAAAACAGCACACTTTCACTTGATTTGTTTGGTAACTCAGTTTTATAGCTTCGTTTAATGATTGGCTTATTAACAATTTCAATCATTTCAAAATTTTTACATGTAACCGTATTGTTATTGTTTTTCCTCGAAAATTTATTGACTCTCCGTCTTAACCAACAATTTTTGATTGGATGTGATGTATTCTTGCACAGCAATCGGCAAATATCTTACTTTGAATAGCACTTTAATGATTTCATATCCTGGAGGAACTGAAGGGAAGAATTCATGAATTGTATGCACTAATCCATTATTCATGTAGGCTCCTGTTGTAATGTTATACTTGATTCTCAGTACATTTTTTTTTAAAATGGACACCGAAGAATCAGATGTCTGATTTGACTTTGAAACAAATCATGAAGTAGACTCCAACAAACGACCAATCGAATTTATGAGTGCGTTTTTACCGTGAATTTTACTATGTTATAGTTGTTGTTTGTTTAGCTTAATAGTAATTGATAATTAGGGATCAGCTTTTTTTAAATAATTGTCAATTTCTTGAATTTCGTAGCTCCTCATCGGTATCTCGATAATTGTTTATTATCATTTATTGTATACTAAAATTTATTATTTTTTCGGCTAATATTTGGGATAGAATCGAATGTTAATAATTCAACAAGTCCCTATATATAATTTTTGGACTTTATGAATTCAATCGGTGGAAAATAATGAGTCTTCAGTATGGAAGACTGTCCAGACAGTGTTATTGTGAAAGAATCATTCATAACTGGAATATTTTTATTATTTCATCATTCTTTTATACTTTTTCTCGGAGAAACTTAAACCATAAATGTCTACAATTCGTCGTGGAATAATATTGATGCTTTGTATGATTGTATGCTATCAACATCGAGATATTTTTCAAGTTTCATCGAGGGTTTCAAATTGCCTAAACAATCAAAGTACAAAACTTTATTTCCCCGTTTTTTACATGCCACTCAGTGAGTTCCTGGTTCATCTTTATCATCAAGATTGATAATAGCTGATTCATTCTTTCTGGATTTCGGTAAATTATTTTTCATGAAAATACCACAAAAATATAGAATTTTTTATAATTTTTACATATTTTAAAATATTCATATTACTCAATGTTCGATGTGGTAGCTCGATGCGTTTTATTTTATGATTACGAGTATAAGCCATATTCTTGTTGTTCTGACTTCGAGTCGGCCGGACGAGAAAACAAAAACCCAGTTGACTGTAATGAATACGAGCAGAACAAAAAAAAGGTTGGATGCTAGAAGGTTCCTTAAAAAATAGTTCATAAACACCAATTGTATGGGTTTTATAGTTTTTTTATTAACCAATAACACTTAACTTAACCAATAGAAATTAATAGTCACTAAAGTTATGTGAGTTGACTGTACATTTATTGTTCATACACTTATGAATTGTCTGCTAGTTATTTTTTCACCAAAAATAGTCTCACACAGTGAATAGCAACAGGCACACTATACATCTGAGTTGTTCGAGTGTGTGATGTATGTGTGACTGTCCGTGAGGCACTATGCCGTCGACGTCAGTTCAGCTTCGCGCCCAAAGACACTACAACTGACTTTACTGGACCACTGGCACTGATGAGATTGATTTTGATGATTCACTTGTGTTCATGAGAGTTATCTGAGTCTATTTGACCGTATTTTTAATTACCAAGGGTAAGCTGACTGCAAGAAACTGCGATTCGACTGCGAAAATTTATACAGAGATGACCGCGTGATTTGCTTGGAGCTAACTGACGCCACAAGTGCTCGACCGCGTGCTTGTTGGCGTAACTAGGGCCGTAGAGTTGCCTTCTGGGCCATGAGGGAAATACTTCCCGATGATTGGTCCAGTGAGTTGACTGACGCGCCGGTGGACACGTCCGGCATTAACAATTTTCGAATATTCTGAGACTTGCTGACTTGGGGCCCTCCAAGTCAGAACACTTGTCTTCGGCATCCAGAGCGTAAACTTCTACCCGAGGCTGTGGCTTCTATTTTTTGATTGTGATAAGCAGCTTTAGCATCATTATCTGATTTCGCAATACCTGAAGCTCTACCAACTAAAGCATCCATAGCACTTAAACCTGTGAATATTAGTAAGAGTGGTAAAGTAATACCAACCGTAGCGGGTACAGGAAATATCCATGGAATCTTAATATTTTCCCCACAAACTGTTTTTACATCTTTTCATGCAGCTATCAATGCTGACTTTATAGGATCGGTATCTGAATTTATCATCAATTTAGCCGAATCCACAGTCTGTCTTAACGGTATTTTTTAATCTTTCTTCAATTCTTTACTTCTTTCCCAATTTTTTCATTGAGCCCATTACAAATTTTAATTTGATTTTTAAAATTTTTGTAATTACTAATGCAGCAGTTTTTCTACTGATATTCGCGTTTTCTAAAACAACCTTTGTTAACCTTTTTCAGCGAACATTCTATTAGCAGCGCTTTTCGCTTATACGTTTTCTCAATTTTTCGACTATGCAATATCGAGCTCTCTACATGCTGCGTCTAGTGGATACTACAATTTTTGCGTGCCAATCTCTTTTGTCATTTCGTACCAGGTCCGCAGTACTGGTAACCGGAAATATTCGACTCACATAGCCATCTCCACGTTTGAGATACTGAAAGTACATCTATAAAAGTTGCGAATTTAAACTCTAATTAATCTGTTTTTGTCAAGATGAGGTTCAAGCAACAACGGATGCAATAACCAGTGGCAAACATTGACAATATTGTGCCACAAACTGTAAAAGTTACAGTTAGTCGCAGTTAGTCGCGCAACAATTTAAATATTTTATCTGGTAGTTGTACTGTAGATTTTGCCGCTATTGACAAATCGTCTTCGAAGACACCAGGTGTTGTTAAATAATTTTTTAGCCAATCACTATAATACCATGCAGCAGACATTGAACAGTGTCCCGTAAAATTGTGTTTTAGAGCAGCGTGATATGAACAAATGATCTCAACGGTTGAAAGATCAATTAATGATGGTTTACTAGGAATGTCATTGATATTTATAATTTTTTGGCATACGATTGTCCCTAATAAACGTTTTCACATGAACTCTCGAGTATGAATTTGATCAGCAGCGTGTGTAATAGCCCGTAGATTATAGTATACGGCCTTGATTAATGATGACCTCGTGTACCAAGGAATACCATGTTGCGCTGTCATCAAAATATTTGTCCGCTCTTTTGCTCCTGATAATAGTGAATATGGAAATTCTGGAGAAATTATCCAGTGCCCAAAGATGTTCGCTTCTACACCAATTAGCGCAATTTCTTTTGGCAAAAAATCAGTGTCGTTATTAAAGAATCCTTGAATATCAATCGCGAACTTCATTATAAATACAAACAGTTCTTGATCCTCAAAACGTGTTACAACGTGAGCGACCAGCTCAATACTGAGCACTTTATTGAATTATATAATTGTATTTCATCAAATATGTGCTCAACCAGCAGAACCCACAATAATTTGGCGGAATAAATCAATTTCAAGTATATTTTCATATTCAACATAAATAATATAGTTTATAGTTGAAGCTAGGGCGTCATTAAAGCGTACCTCAAGACGCACGCTGCCATGGTGGATCAAATTCCAGTGTGTTTTACTATTTCTTGATTGATCAGGTGTCAAGTCAAAAGCAAATAAACAATAGCGGTTTGGATAATCGGTGCGGTTAATTCCGTTTCCTTCGTAAACAAATGTACTCCTGTTCCTAAGGATAATGTATGATAGTAGTCAACATACAGGGAATTTTTAGTGAAATCTGGCTGTAGAGGCTTTGAGGGTCCATCGACATACAAGGATTAATAATGAATTTTATAATGATAAAAATTGAACGGATTCAATTTCCGATCGCCGTTGAAAGCTTTATTATTAACAAAACCAATGATTATTCGACGTGGTAATTGACCAAGAATCACATTGTCAATGGTTTCGCCATGAACACCTCCATGTATGGAAATAGCTTTACCTTCAACACGTGTTAACGGGTATTTTGCTGTCGTTTTTATTGAAGTACGAGCATATGATAGCAAAGTACCTTGTGATATTTTCACACGTTTCATTGTTAAAAAGGCTTCAATCATGTCAACTTTACATTCAGCGTTAGACGCGTCTATTAAACAAAATGGACCTCGAGATTTCGACAAGCGTAGGCGTATTTCTACGCCCTTTATTAAGAAGCGTTCTTGATTGAACACGTCACAATGTAAATGACCAAGAAAATCAAACGTTTTTCCATATGATAAATACTGACGACGTTTTTTCAGCCGTTCATTTTTATCAGTGAGACTGTTCATTTTACCAAGTATCTTGAGCCCAGCCAACGGTATTTAGATGTGAATGAAAAATTATTTATAGGCGCGACAGCAATAGGTTGACGGCTTTAGAATTACTTTTAGCCATTAGCGTATGGAAGGCTGTAATTTTGACTTTTAAATTCAACATAGTATGCGCAAGGTCTATGTATTCGTCTCCTTGGCCTTAAACGACAAATAGGTGAATTATCCGTTATCGATGAAATTAGCTCGTAAAACACTAGTTGAGATCCTTTAATTGTTGTTTGCATAGGAAGAACAGAGAATAACTCCAACTTTGTTTTTGCACATCCACATGAATGTTCATGGAGAAAAGCCATAGTTATTTTTTGAATATATCTGCCACGCACCGCGAGTTCTTACTTGCCTTTTTTGACTTTTTTATTTTTCTCGTGTTTCTTTTAATTTTACGGTCTTTACTCCTTTTCTTTCCTTTACGTGTCTGCTTTTTTGACTTTGTAACGTTTTTGGTACTGCGTTTTCTTCTCTTATGAGAGCCGATGTTCTCTAAACGGCTGTCCAGAAGCAACTGTTCATTTGATGCTGAACCTAGAGGTATATAGCCTGAACCTCTTATTAAACTATCAATTTTTTCTTCAGCTTTACGTTTTAAATTTCGACCGAACTCTCGTAAACGCGTGTGAGCTGATTCTTCGAATGACAAACCGCTGTCAAGTACATCGTGGACAATATTTAAGCCTGATTTGGGGGCTTCTTCACCAATAACTCTTGCGCCACTTTCAAAAAAGGGCAGGAAACTCCTAAATGAGCCACTCAAGAAACTACCGATACCATGACCTCTCTGTTAAGGTGTTCCGATGTAAATTTGACTGATGCCACTGTAACCACTGTGTCCAAAGCCACGCTGTAAAATATCGTAGTAAATTTCTTGATACATATTGTAAAATATTTGTATGTCGCCATCTAATGACTATTAGACTAACGACAGTTTGTTAGTTAACAACGATTGCTTGACGATTAGATTGTTTATAGCAACGAGGGGAGAGTTTGTTTATCTCCAGTTTTTGTCTGAGACTTGAGTTGACCGCACGGATTCTTACTTTTAATTAATTGCTGTCAATCATTAATAAACATTTTAATTAATTTACTAATTTTCCGAAGTTGTTATTGAGTCTTATTTTACATTGGTGTCAGAAAGTGGTTCGTTTCGCGTGCCGTGAATATTTTTGTTGGTGATTTTTGGAAGAATATTTTTAAAATCATGCCAAAGAGTCCAAGTCGGAGACAAACTCGAGCTGGAAGGAGAACTCAATATGCCGATTGTGTCGAAGACGGTACTAATGGAGGACTTCTAGCTTTAGAAATGAGATTGAATCGTTTGGAAGAAAGACTAAATCGAGATCAGATTCGTTTGGAGGAACGTTTCGAGGAAGGTCGAAGAGAGACTCAGAATTTATTTCTAGAGATAAAAAATTTAATTAATAATAATAATAACAATAATAATAATAATAACAATAATAATAATCATAATAATAATAATAACAATAATAATTTGGAAATTCATAATTTAGAAAATAATTCTAATAATTTGGTTGAATCGGTCTCAACTTCTTCAGTTAACAATAGTTCTTTAGCTTTTGCAAAACCGGGAAAATTTGATGGTTCTCAGACGTGGGAATCTTATTTCCGTCAATTTGAGACTATCGCTCGTCTGCATAAGTGGACAAATGAAGTTAAAGCATCAATTTTAGTGTCCTGTTTGAAGGACAAAGCTCAAGTCATTTTAGAAAATTTAAGTTTAGAAGATTTAGGGAATTTTGATAAATTGAAGAAAATTTTGGAAGATCGTTTTGGTGAAGCTCAATTTTCTCGAGCTTATTTTAGTCGTTTTCAAGCTAGAAAACAGTCTGAGAATGAAAATTTAACTGATTTTTCAAATGATTTGGATAGGCTTGTCAAATTTGCGTATCCTTCGGTCTCTTCCGAAGAGAGAGATAGAATTGCTGGTTTACAATTTATTTCCGGATTAAAAAAATTAAAGTTACAATTTTCTCTTCGTTCAGAGAGAATTGAGTCTCTTCAATTAGCAACTCAGAGAGCTTTAGAGCTTGAGTCGATTGAAGATTTGACCTTTGGAGGTCAGTATAAAAATAAATTTAATAATAAGAATAATAATAATTTTAGTAAAAATAATTATAATTCCAATAAAAATAATAATTTTAGAAATAATTTTAAAAAGGATGATAAAAATAATTCGTTTAAAGGAAATTTTAGGTCAAATTCCCAAAATCAAAATTCTTCGCAAATTTTCCAATGTTGGATTTGTGGTGAAAAAGGACATTCTAAGAAGAATTGTCAAGTTCTTCAAGCTGTTCAAAGTAGTTTATCAAGTATTCATAATTCTAATGAGTCTACTGGTGAAAGTTCATTAAAAAAAAAAATTTCATCAAAACTAAAAATTAATTCAATTGATTTTTCTTATTCTTCTGATTCTAAACCGAAACTTTTACTTAGAGGGGAAGTTAATGGCAAAAAATGTATTATGACAGTTGATACTGCTGCTGATATTACGGTTGTTAATTCTTCTTTGTTTAAAGGGATAGTAACTGTTTCGAATAATTCTTCTATTTCTTATTCTATTTTTACAGTTTCAGGTGATAAATTTGATTTTGATTTTATCGAGACTGTAGAAATAAAGATTTCCAATATTAAGGTTTATTTAGAGGTTGTTTTTGCTCAAATTGAAGAAGAATGTATTCTAGGATTAGATTTCTTAATCAAGTCTGGTTTATTTACTGATTTCAAAGATCTTCTTGATAAAAAATTCTCAGAAAATAATAAAATTGTTTCAATTAATAAAATTAGTTCTTCTTTGAATAAACTTCCAGAATTTGTTTTAGATTTGTTTGAAAGATCTTCAAAATTTTTGGATGTCAATGATAAATTTCGTTTTGAAGAACTTTTATTGAAGAATTTGGATATTTGTGCGAAAAATTCTTTTGATTTAGGAAAGTGCAAAATTTTACAACATAAAATTAATGTTGGAAATGCACTTCCTATTAAACAGGCTCCTCGTCGTATTCCTTTACATTATAGGGATAAAGTTGATTCAGTTATGGAGGAAATGAAACAACAGAATGCAATAGAACCATGTAATGGTCCTTGGGCTTCTCCTGTTGTTCTTGTTCCAAAAAAAGGTGATGAAATTAGATTTTGTGTTGACTATCGTAAATTAAACGATGTCACAGTTAAGGATCCAACTCCAATTCCTCATCAAGAAGACATATTGAATATGGTTCTTGGTGCTCAATGGTTTTCTACCGTTGATTTAAAAAGTGGATACTGGCAAGTTGAAGTTGCTCCGGAAGATAGATCTAAAACTGCTTTTTGTATTTGGAATGAGGTTTGGCAATTTAAGGTTCTTCCTTTTGGTTTGTGTAATGCTCCTGCTACTTTCGTTAAACTTATGAATATAGTTTTAAAAGGTCTTCTTGGTAAAATTTGTTTAGTTTATTTGGATGATATTATTATTTTCAGTAAAAGTCTTGATGAACATTTTATTCATCTTCAAAATGTTTTTGAAAGACTTTTACAAGCTTCTCTTAAGATAAATCCTAAAAAATGTATATTTTTCCAAAAAGAAGTTATTTTCCTTGGACATGTAGTTTCTGGTGAAGGACTGAAAAGTTCTCCAGATAAAATTTCTGCTATTATTAATTGGCCTTTTCCTAAGAATAAATCTGAACTTAGAAGTTTTCTAGGTCTTTGTTCTTATTACAGGAAATTCGTCAAAGATTTTGCTACTATTGCAAAACCTTTATATCTTATTAGTCAGGAAAAGAAAGATTTTATTTGGGATGATTTAGCTTTTCAAACGTTTCAAAAATTGAAACAAATTTTGACTTCTACTCCAATTTTGGGTTATCCTGATCCAAATTATCCTTTTATTCTTGATACTGATGCTTCAAATGTTGGCATTGGTGCTGTGTTATCTCAAAAGATTCCAGTTAATAATAATGGTGAGACTGTTTATGAAGAAAAAGTTATTGCTTACTTTAGTAAGACTTTAAATAATCGTGAACGTAACTATTGTGTTACTAGGAAAGAATTATTAGCTGTTGTTATTTCTGTTGAACATTTTCGTCATTTTCTTCTTGGCAAGAGGTTCACTATTAGAACTGATCATGCCTCTCTCACTTGGTTACTTTCTTTCAAAAATCCTCAAGATCAAATAGCTCGTTGGTTTGAAATCTTATTTCAATATGATTTCGAAGTTCAACATAGACCTGGTCATAAACATGGCAATGCTGATGGTCTTTCTCGGCGTCCATGTGATTGTAAAAAATGTCTGAAAATAGATTCTGATGAAAAATGTGATAGTAGGCATATTTTCCGTGTCATTTGTGAAATTAATAATGATTCTGATTGGATCAAATTTCAAAATGATGATAACATTTTGAGTTTAATTATTAAATTCAAAAAGGAAAATAAAGTTCCCGAGTTTAATGATGTTTCACATTTGGATTCTACTTTTAAAATTTATTTACTTTATTGGAATTCTTTAGAATTGAAAAATGGTGTTTTAGTTAAACGTTGGGAAGCTCCAAATCTTTCTCATATTATTTATCAGGTTGTCATTCCTCGAGCTAAAGTGAATGAAATAATTCATGAGGCTCATAATTCTCCTTCTGGTGGTCATTTTGGTATTAATAAAACGATTTCAAAAATTCGTCAACGATTTTTCTGGGCAACTCTTAAGCAAGATGTTGAGATTTGGTGTAAAAAAAATGCAAAGTTTGTTTCGCTAAAAAGGGTCCCCATAAAAAGTCTTGTGGTCAACTTCAAATTTATAATGTTGGTTCTCCTTTTGAAAGGGTTGCCATTGACATTCTTGGTCCTCTTACTAAAACCTCTTCTGGAAATAAATTTTTACTTGTTGTTACAGATTATTTTACTAGATGGCCTGAGGCGATTTCTCTGCCTAATCATCAGGCTTCTACTATTGCTGAGGCTTTAGTAACTCAAATATTTTGTAGATATGGTGTTCCTATTGAAATTCATTCTGATCAGGGTCGAGAATTTGAATCTGAAATCTTCAAGGAGGTCATGAGTCTTTTTGGTATTAAGAAGACAAGAACCACACCTCTTCATCCCCAATCAAATGGTTTAGTTGAAAGGTTGCATAGGACTATTCTTCAATATTTGTCCAAATTTATTAGTAAAAATCAAAAAGATTGGGATAAGTGGATTTCTTTATTTTTGTTGGCTTATCGTTCTTCAAAACATGAAACTACTGAGTATTCTCCAGCTTTATTGATGTTAGGTCGTGAATTAAGGTTGCCTATTGATCTTCTTAGAGGAATTAATCCTTCAGATAATTCTTTTGAGGATAATTCTATAACTGATTTTGTTTTTAATCTTCGTGAGCAATTAAAGATTGTTCATAATAATGTACGGGATAAGTTGCAAATTAAATCTGAAAAACTTAAGTATATGTATGATTTGAAATCTAATATTCTTTCTTTTGATGTCGGTCAAAAGGTTTGGTTATTTTTCCCTAGAAGAGTTAAAGGAAAGTGTCCAAAACTTCAATGTGAGTGGGAAGGTCCTTATATTATCAAAAACAAACTTAATGATGTTGTATTTCGAATTCATAAAATTCCGAATGGTCGTTTGAAAGTTGTTCATGTGAATAGACTCGCTCCTTATGAAGATGATTAGTTATTTTGACTCTTTCTGGATTCCTAATTTCTGTTGAATTCAGGGTTTTTGTAACTTCTAGTCTGAGAATGTTGGCTCTCATTGATCATTTGATTGTTGATTTAAATTCACAATGTCTGTCCTGGAGCGTTCTCGTGGAGTTACTGTAGGATATACACGGTTGGAGTCATTGTACTGGAATCCTTTTCTTCATTTATTGGCCAAAGTGAAGCAAAGTGAGGTACTAGATGTCCATGGTATCCTAATATTTTTGTTCGGATAGTATGCGTAACTGTGAGCCCAATTTTTAATAATTTAGTTTGCACAGTGAGCAGAAGCTATTGAACTTATTTTTGAAAATTCCTTGCGCAAGGTGGAATTGAATTGATTGTTTTAATGATATTGAATCATTTATTTGAGAGTCGGATTTATTTTAAAAAAGGATGCGAAGTCGGAATTTATTTGGAGAATTGTCTCCATGAAATGTGACCATTCAACCTAATTATTAATTGAACATTGAATTTATGATTAAAAATGAAATTTTTAAAGAACTTTGATTCTGTGAGGAACTTTTATTTTGTTTAGTTCCATGACCTTCCAGTTCTTGGCATTTCCTACTCTTTGGGTTCTTTTGGTTCTTCCCAGTGGTTCCTCCTGATGAAAAAGAAGGATGGAAAGGGAATTGAAGATGGAAATTTTAATTTTTAATTTTTAATTTGACTAACGGACGATTAGTTTTTAAGAAATCTTTTATTGTATAGAATCACGTTTTTAGTTTAATCTAGATCATTTTGGTCTGTTTGGAGGTTTTTACCCGCCGCAGGATTTTTCCCTCCTAATTATTTGTTTTATTTATTTTTAAAGCAGACAGAGTTGGGAAGCGGCAATATTGGTATTAAGGCTGAATAATAACTTGATTCATCTTTATAATTTTGAATGATTATTAATTTGATTTTCATAATTTCGAATTAGAAATGTAATTTTAGATTTTACATGTTTATTTATTTCAGCCTAATCCAATATTTTTACCCAACTAATAGGAATTGCCAGGTGGCAATTTTTAGAAGATCGGGAGAAGTGTAAAATATTTGTATGTCGCCATCTAATGACTATTAGACTAACGACAGTTTGTTAGTTAACAACGATTGCTTGACGATTAGATTGTTTATAGCAACGAGGGGAGAGTTTGTTTATCTCCAGTTTTTGTCTGAGACTTGAGTTGACCGCACGGATTCTTACTTTTAATTAATTGCTGTCAATCATTAATAAACATTTTAATTAATTTACTAATTTTCCGAAGTTGTTATTGAGTCTTATTTTACAATATTTATCTTAGCCTTTTGAAGTGTAGCGTTACTGTCAACGTACCGTGTTCAAATGGTATAGGCTTACCAAACTCATTTATAACCAAACACTCTTATAACTACGTCGATTATACGAATATCCATTTTCAATAGTGGTATGTAGCGCATTGTTAAAAATGACTTTAGTTTTGTTGATCCATATGCATAGTTATGCATATCAAGAGGCATAATACGTAATAATGGTGTCTATACATCACCGGTTATATAATTTTCACAAATATCTGTATGAACAAATCAGCTGCATGGTAGAGATGCAGAGATGCTTGCAGGCCGTGTGCTTTGAAGATGAGCTAATAATTCAGGTCCATTCTTTGCTGGGAACCCAAGAATCTGCTGGAGATAAGGTAATAGTTGGATGAGGTGTACCCCATCACGACTTTCGTCGCAATAGTTTCAATATAACCACCAGGATTCACCATCTATTTGATATTCTCGTTCATAATGTCGAGTTTATTCAATTCATCAATTAGATGTTTAAGTGATTGATATACACCAGCAAAAATAAACGCCTCATGATTTTCTGCTTTGTCAAAATTATAAGTACTAGCAATGTTTTTTCTTACGAAATCTAGGATATCGACATCATGTATGAGTAGAAAAGATACATACGTCGTAATTAGAGACTGAGTAGTTTATGATTAGTCGAATTATTATTTTTTGTTATCGTCATATGGGCAAACATAGATATCATTCTTATCACAGTCACTAACAAACTATTTTTGAGGAAAATTATTTTTGTAATTGTAATATACAGATTATTCAATGCTGGCATTTAGAACGAATGTGACATATTTTAATCATTTAAAAAATTGTAACATTTTTTCGCATTCATCGTCAATACTGTAGTGAACTGATATTTTTACATCTTGTATTCTTTTTTATTTTGGTTAATAGTCATTATTTTATGTGTGTTTAAATCGTGTGCTCGAAATAGTAATATTATTATCTTTCATTCTAAACATTTTGTACCACTCAATAGTTAAAAATAAAAGTTAACCCCCTTGATGTTAATCGGTTACTTTTAACAACATTTCAAACTATGAAAATTATGGAGACACCTGTAAATGATGCTGAAATACAATTGAAGAATCACTTTGAACAAATATTATTGAATGCAATGAATGGGTATACTGATATCGAAATGATAGAGATGAATGTATAAGATTTTGAAAAACCATATAAGGATTGGGAACCAAAAATGATAGAAGACGAAGAATATGCATCTGCAATCCATGAACCAAAAGTGTCTGATGGAGCATGTACTACTGATGTAGAGAGCTTAAGTCATGATTATAAATTGCGAGCAGTTGAGCATTGGTGAAGTGGTAAGAAAATGAATTTAAGTATCGAAAGTGTTGAGCAACAATTTAGAAAAGTACAGTCTACTCGACAATTGAAACGCTGGGCACATCAATTGAACCGAGGTGAAACATACAAAGAAAAAATAGCTGAAATTTGCAAATATACATTCGAAAATTTTAAAACTGCTATCAGTACTGAGATGATGGTCCATGATTCCAATTAAAACAATAGATATTAGTAGCTAGTAAAAATTTACAATTTGATAATCTCCGTTTTCAAGCATCTTCAACGTAGATCCTATCATTGAAAAAAGCTTATTGTATTGTATCTCGTGAAATTAACAAATTCATATCATCAAAAACGATTGAAGATCGTGAAATAACAAACATCAGAAGTGTTCGTTAACTCTAGATAGGTCACATAGTAAGCTCTAACAAGATCGGTCATACTATGAGGGAAAAGCCGCAATGGTTTTTAAGATGCAACGTTACCACATCTTTTACCGGCTTGAATCTAAAACCAATACTTGCTCATTCAACACACTTGAAAGCAAGGAAATACGACTGAGTCCAAAGTCATTCGAGGTGACCCGAATTCACATTTGGCAACATTGCAACGTAATATCTGCTAACGCTTTAGGTCAGCTAATGAGGAAAACGCCGTAAACTAATTTTCTTAACTTGATATTTATTTATATAATATTTTAATATTTATTTTAATCTTCATGATCTATTAATACTTTCTGAAAGCGTTAAAAATTTTTAAAAAGTTAAAAGATTACAATTAATTTTTTAGGAGCCATATGGGTGTATTTCCATCAAATAAAAGAATAGAAAACTATTCTCGCCGGCTTTATCCTCGTAGGGTGACCTATCTAGAGTTAACGATGTAAATTCGAAAATTAAATCATATGGTTTAGACAACATATATAATTCTGATCAAAGTGATTTTCAATTAAAAGTACATTCAAAGGGGACTTTAGCTCCAGACGGAGAAATAAAGATAGAGTGCACAGTCCAATCAGTTTCTTCGACAACTCATAGTTATACTATACAATCAACGGTATCAGCTGATAGAAAACTTCTCACTTCCCATTTCCTTGTGTTAAAAGAACCAACTGGAAAACTTTGTCCACGGGTAGAAGCATTGCTTTTTAGACCGGATAATGTATATGTAGAAATATCGAGATCTGGAAAACTCACTTAAGGTGAAAAATTCAATTTAAATATTATATTATATGATATACTCTGGAAGTTTACATACTAATTTTTTTAGAACACTACAAAATCTGGTTGAAGGATGTTTTTTCTCCGCATGTTGGAAAAAAAAGTTTACTTATGATTGATTCGTGGACTGGACATTGTTCTGAATCTTTCACGTCTGCCAAACCACCGGATAAAGAAATTGAGATAATGATTGATACTAAAGGGGCTGCTAGACAAATTTAACCATCAGATGCTTTTGGGTTTAGAATATGGAAAAACTTTGTAAGACATTTTTCAGACAATGTCCTGCTACGAAGAGATGATTTAAATTTACACTTGAGAAATAATATTATTAAAGTACAATTACTGACTCATAATCAACTCTCGTCTCCGCGATACATTAATCTTTTCCGTTATTCATGGTTTAAAAGTAGTTATACATTTATTAAACCAGATGAATTTGGAAATCCAATTGATTTTGCATTCGGAGATAACTGTAAGTCTCATTTAGAAATTCCAGGACGTAAAAAAATTGCAATTATCCGTTCTGCATGGTGTAACAAATCAGTGTGTCTTGAACGTTTTTACAATGATTATCATACATGTAATACGTACAATAAATTAATAATTTGTCTTCTTCATTTTTATACAAATCTGGAAAAAAAGGGGATATTTTTTTTAGCCTCGATTTCGATGTCATTTTAAGAATTGCAAAAACACGTATCTCGTAAATTTTTGTACTCTTTCGATTGAAGTTGGTCCCATCAAAAAATAATTAATAGTTTTTAAGTTATAGATTTTTTGTTATTTAAAAAAGAAAAAAATGTATGTCCGCAAGTTTTATAAATATGTAAATAAAGGTATTTTTTATCATTTTTCATTCTGTTTTTAGCGTATAAGGTCGTTTTGGAAAATTTCGATTAGAAATATGTGAAAATTAAAAATCACCTCTATAAGGTATTAACCTTGGGGGTGATTTTCACCCTTTTAAAACGTTTGTGCGCAGAAAAAAAAATTACGTGGTTCATCATTTTCTACTTAGATTATTATATAGAAGCCTCAGCTAAATCGACGGTGACCACCTCGTGAGGTTTTCTTGTTAGAACATCAATGACAACTGAAAAGTACTCAATATTGTTATTATAAGTAGCGACATTACGTAGATCAACTAAATCTGCTTTCCACACATCGTCTACATGTGAAACGTTATACGTTCGCCTTGGAAAACGACGCCTCGTCATACGATGTAAAGTATAACCATCTTGATTTCCTAGCCATTTATTTATTTTATTACGCGGTGTATTTTTTGCAAAATTGAACAATTGCGTTGCACCAGAAAAGCCTACGAGATGTTCGGGAATGTAATTTTTTTTTTATAGTGCCGTCATTACTTGAATGAAAATTTCAACCAACGCTTTCTACACTTCGGTTTTGAAAGACCTGATCCTTTTTGTGATTTGCCGCTACGTGCACTCAAAAAATCATCACCTCCATTAATATCCGATTCACTTTGCGATTTTATTGACGAGGGACTTTCAGCTATTACATCTGGTATGATAAGCCTGCGTCCACGTGTTGAGTATGTCGGTATAGATGTGCTTACTGTTTCAGCATCAAATAACTCTTTATTTCCTATGTACTCGCGTGGAACATAGCCTCATGGGATACCATGTCTGGACAAAGTGACAGTATGTTCCCACTACTTCGACTAAGTTCTGCGAGGTTATTATCATTGGGGTTCCGAGCGAGAAGTAATCGAGAAGTATGATTTGCGACCTGGAGGTATAGTAAAAAATTTTATAGAAATAAAAAGTTTATAAGTTCATAAAAATAGTCGCTTAAATATATGATTGAATTAATTGTGTTTTTCAGGCCAGTAACATCTACCAGTCCTGAGAAGATGTATACCATGTCAAATTCCGCAGGACATCTAATAAATTTTTAAATGACCTTATATAGAAAATTATATATATTGAAGTATTTTTACATTAGAATAAAATAAGAATATCCAATATTGTAATTGTTAATACATATGTAAATGTAATAAATATATTTATAATAATGTGAATAATTTTGTTATTATAAATGACCATTTCCCATGTATCAAGTGTCTTATTACCTCAAGGTTACTGGTACTTTTAGAGTCTTATCTTATTCAGAAAATTGAAAAACTCAAAACAAGTCGGTGCAAGGTGAAAATTTTTATTAACATCTTATATCATCATCATAATACAGATTTACACATTAATGGTTATATAAATACATAGTTTTTGTTAAAGTTATTTTGAAAAAAGATAGCCAAAAAATTGAAAGCATCGCTTCCCTCACAATATGTTCATTAAAAAGCTGACACAATTATTGTGCGATGATTTCGAAATACATAGTTGATACTGCTGCTGATGACATGTAACCAGGTTTTAGTTTCTCGAGGATCGTTGTCATTACTCCTTCACACTGAAGATAATTACTGCCAAAGGTATAAATCAAATCCACAGGAAGTTGTATAGTGCTAATAGTATGTTGAATAGCTAGTATTTCATTTCTCAACGTCTTAAATTTTTCAGTTGTTGCAGGCGTTTTTGAAGCAAATTTTGTATACGTACAACGTATTCAAGAGTACAGCGCTGTACAAAGTGATCATGAAGGTATATGAATATCCAGCATAACTGTTTTCTTTGTTGAATAATTTACGATAATCAGCGTCAGAATTGTCAAAGCATTTAATTAGCTTTGATATATTTTCGGTAAACTAGTTCCAGTTTTCAACATTAAAAATCACGCCTAAGGGCTTAGCGTCGATGATTGAATCACACACTTTGAATTTATCACTGCTGTAGTACAAACGAATACCAGTGTTGATTAATTTTGAAATTTGAAAATATGACCACGGGCCGTAGATTTTTAGGGTTACGTTCCAGTAATATCTATATCTGGCCACTGGCTGTCGTCCGTCGAAATTTATATCTGATGTTGGACTGCCGCGGATGTCGACGATAATGCCATGTTAGAGCACTTGGTTGTTACACGATCAACAATGTAAGACTAAATGAACTCGAACTTTTTTTCTGATTTGCCTCTTCAACATTATAATTCAAAACCATGACGTAACATGCGTTGGCCTGGCTATGTAATTTAAAGCTTCCATTTCGTGATTTTTTGCAATAATAACAGTTTTAATATTTTTTATTTTAAATCAAGGTATTCTCAATAAATGAACCAAAGGTCTGAATATGACCTTTCAATCGTAAGATCTTTTGAAGATTTGTTTATTATAGCTCTATTTTATGTTGAGAGACGTACTTGTACAGGATGTATAAGATTTCAGTAGGGCTAAGAATTTTTTGGGACAATATAATATTTTCATTATCAAGAAAAGTGTTTATAAATGCAACGTAAACAACTGCTGCATTTTGATGCATAATTTTTTATGTTGACATGCGTTCAGAAGCATTACACCCAACACCTGAGCCTCTATTTCCTGCAGATATTTTTGAAGAACGCGATGATAAAATTCCTGTTTTATCAGATGGCGATGACATTGAGCAACCACGTCAATAGAGTTCATCAGCATCATCCTCTAGAAGTAATTATTTTTTTTTTTCAATCCAATTTTATAACTAGTATAATTATTAAATTCGTGTAGGTTATAATTATGATTGGGGCCCTCGTAAAGAATGACGCTATTTTCAACAATCAAACTATAGATATTCAATACGACGGAGTTGTAACCAGAGCAGCAGTGAAAAACTCAACCGACCAAAGCACCGTAGTGCCAAGTACATCATCAGAAAATTTTGCTGACGTCTACCTGCCAGGCCGACGTTTTATTATCGATAAAGAGCATGTTAAAAATTTCAAGTTATGGGTGAAAAAAGTCTTATAAAAATAACAGATCTACCCAATAATCAAAATCATTTAGAATGGTTCGAGGGTGCTTTGACTGCCATTACAATATACATCACGCAATCATGTACATATCGTGATAGTATACGTTTTACAGCCAATCATGAAAGATTAATAACAGGGCCAATTTAGACTGCCATAACAGTATACCAGTCGCGACTTATGGGACTTACTACGTAAAATTTTTCAGAGTGCTGGTGGTTTGAATAGTGATGATAATATTGTATTGACGGCTTTAATTGTACGGAGCGTCGGAGGGAGTGGTAATAAAAAGCTAATATTTGAAGATATTTTTGAGCGTTCTATTTTACGTATTACAAACGATACTAATTAATGTTTTCTACTTTTACTTGTTGTCGCTGATCTCCATGCTGAGCATGGTGAAGTTCGCGCCGGTATGTTACAAAAACGGTGGAAGACAATGTGCGATAGCAGATGTAACTTACAGCGCGCTGTGGCCTTAGAGTTGGTAAGCAAAGCCGGTGTTAAAATGCCTCGTAACGGCTGCGGGCTGAATGAAATAAGTGCTTTTCAGCGATATTTTGCTCGTAAACGTATAACTATTGTTGTTTATGATATTTATACATTAGAAAAGGGAAAATCACCTTTATTTGATGGACGAAGTATTGTTGAAGAAAATTACGGTACTATTATTGGACTTTTATTTATTTTATATTATCAACGAACACATCACTATTAACCGATATTCAATCTCAGCGCTGCAATAGGCGCCCGTCCTTTTTGTTCAGCCTGTAATAAAAGTTATTTCACACCTCCGGCACTGCATCGTTGTCGTTTGAAATTTTCTCGATGCGGTAGCTCACCTGCTGGCACGCCTGAAAAATCGCGCATGCGTCATGAGTGTAATAGATACTTTTTAAGTGATAGCTGCTATGACAAACACTTACTTAAAAGGTCTGCGACACTTACTGTAACACAAATTCGAAAAAATGTTTTTATCTAAAATATATAAACTACAGATAAAAGAAAATAGTATGCTTGTGATGAAATTTATTGCCATATTTGTAATTGTAATCGGCCGTTAAATCATCAATGCTATATACGTCCTCATGAATCATCCAGGCCTTTAAAAGCTGTCTTTTTATTCTATGATTTTGAAACACAGCAGCACCAGTATATTAAAAACAATAAGACAACAAAATTTCATGTATTCAAGTGTTGCGTTGTTCAAAAGGTATGTGTATATTGTACAGACATTTATCCCAAAGCTGCTCTTTCTGTGGTGAGCGCGAGTACACATTTTATGAAAATCCTAAAGGAAGTCTTTAGGACCTACCTAAAATGTAGCCTAACATTCAGTCGACATAAATTATTTAAAAAAATAATTTTTATTACGCATAATGCACGTAGTTTTCACGCTGAATTTATTCTCCGTTATTTAATAGAAAATAAAAAAACACGTCTTCCAAACCTTATTTTGAACGGTAATAAAATTATTGTTGTGCATACAAATAATGTTTTTTTTCGATAGTTTGAATTATTTACAAATGCCTTTAAGGGCCCTACCTAAGGCATTTGGTTTCGACAATGAAATTCGTAAAGGGTTTTTTCCTCATTTATTTAACATACTTGAAAATATTGTAAAATATTTGTATGTCACCATCTAATGACTATTAGACTAACGACAGTTTGTTAGTTAATGACAATTGCTTGACGATTAGATTGTTTATAGCAACAAGGGGAGAGTTTGTTCATCTCCAGTTTTTGACTGAGCCTTGAATTGACCGCACGGATTCTTTCTTTCTTGTTAATTGCTGTCAATCTTTAATAAACTTTTTCCTCTATTTATCAATTTTCTAAAGTTGTTATTTGTTCTTATTTTACATTGATTTTAGAAAGTGGTTCGTTTCGCATGCCGCGAATATTTTTGTGAGTGATTTTTGAAAGAATATTTAAAAAATCATGCCGAAGAGTCCAAGTCGGAGACAGACTCGAGCTGCAAGGAGAACTCAATATGCCGATTGTGTCGAAGACGGTTCTAATGGAAGACTTCTAGCTTTAGAGATGAGATTAAATCGGTTGGAAGAAAGATTAGATCGAGATCAGATTCGTTTGGAGGGACGTTTCGAGGAAGGTCGAAGAGAAACTTAAGATTTATTTCGAGAGATGAGAAATTTAATTAATAATAATAATAACAATAGTAACATTGACTTGTTTCTTGACAGGTTGCAAGGAGAACTTGCTAGTAGACCGATGCGTCACAATGGACGCATACTACAAGCGCAACTTGTCGATAGCCTGGGTGGATTATAGAAGGCATTTGATACAACATAGCACGAGCTTTTCTTCTACTTGCTCGAATGCCTTTCAGTACAAAATACGAACACCTGGATATAAAGCCGGACGAGTCTCCAACCGCGTACACAAAATCACACATCTATTTTATATGGATGACTTGAAAGTGTACGCGGCAAGTCCTGAGAGACTCCGAACAGCTCTAGAGGTTGTTTCCGAGTATACCAGTGCAATCGGCATGGAGTTTGGGTTGGACAAGTGCGCAGTTGCCCACTTAGTAGAAGGAAGATCGCCGAACTGGAGTGATAACGTCGAACTTACAGACGGGAGCATCATACAACATTTGGATGCTGGAGAGTCATACCGATATCTTGGACAGGCACAATCTCCTTTATAGGACGTGTCTGTCATCAAAGATACTCTCCGCAGTGAGTACAAGTGGCAACTTAAGAGAATATGGGGCTCTGAATTATTAGGCCCTAACAAAGTCAAAGCCACGAATATGCTCGCTGTCCCAGTCTTGCTATACTCATTCGGAGTTCTCAAATGGCTCCGAAAAGAGCGTAATGAGCTGGACATAATTACGAGGAAAGTGATGACATTATATCGAAGTCATCACCCGCGATCTTCTGTCCAACGCCTATACTTTCCCTGTGATCTGGGAGGGCGTGGACTACTAAGTTTGGAGTGTCTACATGACAGGTTAGTGATAGGCCTGGCTTATGACATCTATGAAAGCTCTGATCCTCTTCTCAAGTTCGTGAACAGCTTTGAACTATTGGGAAGGGATGTGTTCCTATATAGAGCAGCATATCAGGCAGCGCAGAACCTCGGCTCAGTTTTCGACCCTAGCAGCCCAGACGGTCTAAGGCTTTTGCAATTGACCAGAGGGCAGCGAAAGGTCGATATGAAAACAACCGAGCAGTTAAAAGTGCTCGACGAACATGTGGCAAAGTCCTTACATGGTGTGTTTTATCGTCATCTCGAAACACAGGACTTGTCACACCAGCTGACTTTCCAATACCTTAAGTCAGTTGGCTTGTTCTCTGAGACTGAAGGATTCATTATGGCCTGTCAAGATGGTGTATTTTCCACCCTCGCCTATCGGCGTGATGTTATGCACGAGCAACTCGAGGACAGAAGATGCCGAGTTTGT
The DNA here is from genome assembly GCF_013357705.1 of Chelonus insularis. Classification (NCBI taxonomy): domain Eukaryota; kingdom Metazoa; phylum Arthropoda; class Insecta; order Hymenoptera; family Braconidae; genus Chelonus; species Chelonus insularis. The sequence continues at coordinate 97,700 of NW_023276734.1, read as the reverse complement.
CACGGTGATGTAGATGAGACGCTATTCCATGTATTATCGGCTTGTCCGATATTAGCGCGCTCAGCCTACATTCACTGGCATAACGCCGCCCTAAGAGTGCTGTATTACCACCTCCGGCACTCTTATGGAATAGACGAGACACCAGTGCTGCCCTATGTGCCCGGTAAAATTGAGTCAGTCGTTGAGAACTGGAGAGCAAAAATTCTTTGGAATTACCCACTCTCTTCGCCCCAACATATTGAACACAATAAGCCGGATATTACTCTTTTCGACCATACCACCAAGCACGTATATTACATTGAGTTCTCAGCCCCAGCCGAGACAAATGTACGTGCGAAAGAAGAGAGTAAACAGGAACGCTACAGAGAGCTCATGGAGGTCATGAGAAATGTCTATCACGAATACACAGCGCACGTGATAGTCCTGGTGATTGGCGCCCTTGGAGGGATGAGGGAACGCTTTCTGACAGAGCTTCGAACAATACCAGTCTGCCGTAGTCAGGCTGAGATTCTCGCGGCTCGTATGCAGAAAGCGGTCATCCTTGGTTCTCTCCGAATCCTGAGACGACTGTAACAAATAACTGAACGGCTGCAGCCCCGGCTCACCCTTAAACCTGAGGGAGTCAGGTGCCTGCAGGATAATCCCGTCTGGTCAGGCCCCAGGTGGGTCGGAGCCCTGGGATCCCTGGCCAGACACCTCTGACGAATCGCAATAATAATAATTTGGAAATTCATAATTTAGAAAAGAATTCTAATAATTTGGTTAAATTAGTCTCAGCATCTTCAGTTAATAATAGTTCTTTAGCTTTTGCAAAACCCGGAAAATTTTATGGTTCTCAGACGTGGGAATCTTATTCTCGTCAATTTGAGACAATCGCTCGCCTGCATAAGTGGACAAATGAAGTTAGAGCATCGATTTTAGTGTCCTGTTTGAAGTACAAAGCTCAAGTCATTTTAGAAATTTTCAGTTTAGAAGATTCAGGGAATTTTGAAAGATTAAAGAAAATTTTGGAAGATCGTTTCGGTAAAGCTCAATTTTCTAGAGCTTATTTTAGTCGTTTTCAGGCGAGAGAGCAGTCTGAAAATGAAAATTTAACAGACTTTTTAAATGATTTAGATAGGCTTGTCAAATTTGCGTATCCTTCGGTCTCTTTTGAAAAGAGAGATAGAATGGCTGGTTTGCAATTCATTTCTGGATTATAAAATTAAAGTTACAATTTTCTCTTTGTTCTGACTTGGAGGAGCCCAAGTCAGTTAGTCAGGAATAATCAAAATTTCGTAATGCCGGACTTGTCCACCGGCGCTTCAGTCAACTCACTGGACCAATCATCGGGAAGTATTTCCCTTATGGCCCAGAAGGCAACTCTACGGCTCTAGTGACGCCAACAAGCACGCGGTCGAGCACTTGTGGCGTCAGTTAGCTCCAGGCAAATCACGCGGTCATCTCTGTACAATCGTTCGCAGTCAAATCGCAGGTTTTTGCAGTCAGCTCACTCTTTGTACAAAAAAGTACGGTCAAATAGACTCAGACAACTCTCACGAACATACGTGAATCATCAAATTTCTCTCATCAGTGCCAGTGGTCCAGTATATTCAGTTGTAGTGTCTTTGGGCGCGAAGCTGAACTGGCGTCGACGCCATAGTGCCTCACGGACATTCACATGTACATCACACCCACGAACAACTCTGGTGTATACTGTGAATGTTGCTCTTCACTGTGTTGAGACTATTTTTTGGTAAAAAAAGAACCATCAGACAATTCATACGTGTACAAACAATTACTGTACAGTCAACTTAATTAGATGTAGTGATTATTAAGTTCTATTGATTATGTTAAGTGTTATTGTTGAATAAAAAACATCAAAACCTAGACAAATTGGTATTTGTGAATCATTTTTTGGAACCTTCTGGCATCCAACCTTTGTTCTTATTCTGCTCTCAATTATTACAGTCCACTAGTTTTTTTGTTTGCTCGTCCGGCCGACTCGAAGTCAGAACATTTGGTCCTTCGAGCCGGATATGAACCAGCGACCTATGGATATCGAATAATTCCAGGAGGTTCTAGTGCTTCAGAAGTTTGTGAATATTTTGTGAAATATTCCCTCTAAAGTGCGTGTGATTCACTTAGACTTAGACAACTCTCAGTGGTAGTGGGTAAACAACCTTACAGACAAAAGGTGTTTACGCATTCCAGTGCCCAGTGACACTCATCTCTCTTATTGTGAGACAGTGGTGCTCATCTCACACATCAAACAGTTTCTTGAGACGCTTGGCGCGCAGTTTTTTTTGTGTGAGAGTCAAGATAACCTTGACACAGGCAACTCACTTGCATATAAACATAGTTATTAATTAGGGTAGTGTTCGTAGTGTAAAGTTCGTCACCAAAAACTATTATTCAGAGCTCGTAGACTCAGTGAAGTAATTTGTGTGATTCTTTTGGTGTTGAGACTTTATTGAAAGCCCACCATTGGCATCAAGGTGACAACAGACAACTCTAGCAACATTTTGTGTGAATTTTCTTAGTGATAAGTGTAAGTTTAGTGATATTAGACAACTCACTCAACTGAACTATGGCAGACAAACGGTTAATTCCGCCTGCAAAATCGGACTACGTCGATGTAGCCGAAGACAATGAGTCAGTTGAAGGTATTAGTGAGATATTAGAGCAAGTGAGTGTAAGCCAAGCACCATCACCAGTTCCAGTCGACTCTCAGGCAGAAGGTACCAGTGGAACAACACTCAAGGTACCCGAAAAAGCCACAACATCACGTGACAGGTCAAAGTCACCACCTGCACTGGCAAACACCACATTATTTAAATTGACGTCTCAAATGTCCAGGTATGAGCAGCTTCAATTTATGCAGCAAGACGTGGCTGATCTTGTGCGACAGCCTGCTCTCGTCACAATGCCCATAATCAAGGCGAAGCTATCACAACTCAACGACCTCTGGACATACTTCGTGGTGGAGCATGAGGCATTAGGAGTAGGGTGTCGGTTGACACTATTCAAACACCAGTATATGACCGACAGTGTATGAAAGTGCTTTACGGCGTCATTACCATATAGAGTCGACTCTCCATCGGGTGAAATCAGAGCTACACGAGAAAGACATCCAGAAGGCCATCGATGATTACAAGGCCTCTACACAGCAAACAACTCCAATCATATACAGACAGGCAACTCTCCCAGAGATCCCTCTCCCAACATTCGCAGGCGACTCATCAACGTGGACGCAGTTTCGGGACATGTTTACGTCCCTCGTTCACGATCGGGAAGATCTCAGGCCAGTAGCCAAACTACACTACCTGAAGGCCAACGTATCAGGTCCCCCACTTCAACTGATCCGTCATGCTGTAATGAATGATGATGGGTATGAGCCAGCATGTAATCAGCTCAAGGCCAGGTACGATGATCCAGAACAACTCATCTTTGCTCACATCAAGGACCTGTTCAGTGCGACCACACCATCATCAAAGTCAGCTGAACAACTCGACAACCTGGTGGGAGTAGTACGGCAAAACTTGGATGCCTTGAAGGCTCTCAATGTACCTGTAGACGCTGCAAATTATTTTCTGGTGTACCTGGTGGCCAGTAAATTGGAGCAACCGCTACGTGAGGCGTGGGAACTCGAGCGAAGTAGGTCTCGCTCACCGACAACTCTTGACCGCCTACTCTCATTCATATCAACCAGGGCACGTGCAATGGAGTCAGCGCAGGAAGCAGCTCGGCACGCAAAACGGTGGCCTACCCCAGTGGTCACCAGAAAATCAAGAGCGCAACAGTCTACTCACCAGCAGACGACTCACCCACAGACAACTCAAGCCTCCAGGCATGCGGCGCAAAAACGACACGCAGACTACCCGTGTGATCAATGCAGCAGCCTAGATCACTACGTGGCTGACTGCAAAGCGTTCGCAGGACTCTTACAGCAAGAAAGGTAGAAGCTGGTCCTCGCAGCACGGCTGTGCTTCAATTGCTTCGGCCACCACTCTATCCAGGTGTGCCAGTCAGAGAAACGATGCAGCACGTGCAATTTAAAGCACCACTCAATGATTCACACGCCCAGGACAGAATCTCTAAGGAAAAGAGGATATGGCCCTGGCCAAGAACCGCAGCCGACTCATAGCAGCCACCACCCATCAACCTCCCAGTGAGATGACGATGTGCCATTTCCACAGCTGACTCCAGATCACACCCATTCATCTAAGCAGACTTCTCACCAGGTAACTCATCATCATAATCAACTCTCTGCAGTCAACTCTAATTATGTTTTAGTCAATTCTCCAAGTGGTGGTGTGATCACTCAACATGCAGACAACTCAATGATCAAGGGTGATGAATCATGTCACTCTACATGCGCTAACAGGAGTAAAGAATGCTTCTCTGATGACTCGACGGAAAGGATGACCTTAGCACATGAGGTTTCGGCCTCAGGAGGGTTGAGGGTCCTGGAGGAAGAGTCAGAAGGTCTCGTTCGATCTCCTACAGCTGAAGAAAAGAGTCAAACTCACACTAGTCAAATCTCAGACGACTCACATGATTCAACAATCACCAAGAACACTACAGACAACTCAGATATCCATGGAAGACTCTCTTCAGCACTCAGGGCAGCAGAAGATCCATGCACTAACGAGTCTCCAGTTCAATCAGACAGCTCAGCAGTCTTACTCGCCACAGCCAATGCAGTATTACTCTCAGACTACTCTCAGCTTCCAGTAAGACTCCTGATAGACTCAGGGTCTGAGCTGACGTTCATCTCATCAAGTGTGGTAAAGACTTGTCATCTCCAACGTCGTCCATCAGTGATATCAGTGCTGGGAATTGGTAACGAACCAGCTGTACAAACTAGAGGAGTGACAACAGTGACACTTAGATCAACTCACACACAGGAGCAAGTTACAATTAATGCTCATATCCTCTAATGTGTCACTGGTACTTTACCAACCAGACAACTCAAGGAACTCAACTGGTCAGCTCTCAACTCTCTGCAACTTGCTGATCCAGACTACTCAACTCCAAGACCCATTGACATCTTAATAGGAGCAGATTGTTATGGTCTGATTGTGAAAGCAGGCATCAAACAATGTCCGCAGTCATCTCTAATAGCCCAAGAGTCCATCTTTGGGTGGATGCTCATTGGAATGCCACAACCGACAAGATACTCAAGTCAGAGAACTCATCACACAGCAAGGGTCAACTCATACCAGCAAGTATCTGATCTCTTGACAAAATTCTGGGTTCAAGAAGAAGTTCCAGAGACCTTAGCCAGCCAACTCAGCCCAGATGATCAATCCTGTGAAGATCATTATGTTGCGACTCATTCAAGAGATCAAGATGGGAGATATATTGTGAGAATGCCACTAAAAGCATCACCATCTCTTCTAGGCAACTCATCAGCGAGAGCTCATCAGTGTTTACTACACATGATCAGACGACTCACAAAGAATGACTCATATGCACAACTCTATCACAACTTTATGCAAGAATATGAGTCACTGAACCACATGACACGAGCCAAGGCAAGTCCAATCAACTCTCCGGTGTATTATTTGCCTCATCATGGTGTCTTAAGAGAAGACAGTCTGACTACAAAACTTCGTGTAGTATTTAATGGCTCTAGTCCATCTTCTAGTGGTCTATCAGTGAACGATATTCAACATACTGGTGCCAAAGTCCAGAAAGACATTGCAGACGTACTCATTTGGATCAGACAGCATAAATTTGTGTTCACATCAGACATCACAAAGATGTACAGACAAATCAAGGTACATCAAGATGACTGGGATCTCCAGAGAATCCTGTGGGTGGACGAGCACTCCAAGATAATCCCATATCAACTCACAACGGTCACGTATGGTACCAGGTCAGCCCCATTTCTGGCTGTTCGTACAATGATTCAGCTAGTAAAGGATAAAGGTCATAAGTTCCCTCTAGCGGTTGATCCACTACTAAAAGGAAGATATGTGGACGATATTTTTGGAGGTGCTGACACCGTGAGTCAACTGATAGACAACTCAACCCAAGTCAGACAACTCTGCATGGCAGGTGGCTTCCCGTTAGCGAAATGGCACAGCAACTCACTTCAATTCCTTCAATCAATTACAGACAACTCATCAGAAGAGCAGATCCACTCATTTGAGAGCAGCAAAACGAAATTACTTGGGCTCTCGTGGATTCCAGCGAACGACTCATTTAAGTTCAACTCAAAACCTCCTCGTGAGAAGTCCAAGCTCACAAAGAGAATAATTTTATCAGAAACAGCACAACTCTGCGATCCACTTGGATTTCTAGCACCCTTCATTGTCAGAGCAAAGATGTTGCTACAAGAAATCTGGCTAGATAAACTTTCATGGGATGACCAAGCCCCAGATCACATTATCACCAAGTGGAACAGCTTCAGATCAGAACTCTCACATGTTTCAGACCTCTCAATTCCACGATGGTTACGGATTACTCAGAAATCGACCGTGGAACTTCATGGTTTTTCAGACGCCTCACATGCAGCTATGGCAGCTGTTGTTTACATACGGGCTACTCATCCAGATCATGGAACTTGTTCAACTATAGTCTGCTCAAAGTCTAAGGTTGCTCCATTGAAGAAAATGTCTATTCCCAGACTCGAACTCACCGCAGCATTGCTGCTTGCCAGACTAATCACTTATGTAAGGACCAACTTAGACATTCAGCCAACTCAACTCGTATGTTGGACAGACTCCTCAGTGACTTTGACCTGGATTCAGTCTCACTCATCCCGTTGGAAGGAGTTTGTAAGAAACAGAGTGTCAGCAATTCAAGATCTCACTCCAATCAGCGTTTGGAGGTTTGTACCTGGCAAACAAAATCCAGCGGATTGTGCTTCTCGAGGTATCAGCATATCCCAGCTTCGGAAGCACCCCCTGTGGTGGACAGGACCACAGTGGTTAACAGCAGACGAATCATTCTGGCCAACTCAATCATCAGTGTACGATTCAAAAGCTCAGCAGGAAGACCGGCCCGGTCTCACTTTAGTTACTCAGACAATTCAACATGATTATCATTGGGATATGATATACAGACATTCTCGGCTAATCAAATTGCTCAGAGTGACTGCAATTTGCTTCAGATTCAGCCAACTCCTCAGACGAGTACCGCGGTCATCTCTCACCTTCCCTCTCACGCCACAAGAATTAGAGAGAGCAAGGATTTTTTGGATAAAAGCAACTCAAGAATCGTACTTCTCACAGGAAATCAAGCAGATCAACTCAAATTCACTGCCCGTCTCACACCCCCTCGCACGATTGACAGCATTTATTGACACTCAAGGAGTCATACGTGTTGGAGGGAGGTTAGCAAATGCTAGCTTGGACCAAGAAGCAAAGCATCCTGCAATCCTACCACAGAAAACTCATCTTTCCAGACTAATCATTGCAGATGCTCATGAAAGAACATTGCACGGTGGGACGCAGGCAACTCTGAACCTCATACGATCATCGTACTGGATCATTGGCGGACGACTCCCAGTACGATCCTATATTTATCATTGTATGAAATGTGCTCGTTTACGTGGCGAACGAGCGAAGCAGTTAATGAGTCAATTGCCGTTATCAAGAATCACTCCAGCCCGACCATTTGCCGTCTGTGGTGTGGATTACGCTGGTCCCATCACGCTAAAGACTTGGAAAGGCAGAGGCGCCAAAACATCTAAGGGTTGGATGTGCATTTTTGTGTGCTTCGTTACTTCTGCGCTTCATTTAGAAATTGTAACAGATTATTCAGCAGACTCATTTATTGCAGCGTTCAGAAGGTTCACTGGACGTCGAGGTGTCTGCAGAACTCTCCACAGTGATTGTGGCACCACATTTCAAGGCGCAGACACGCTCATCAGACAACTCTTCAAGCAGGGGACTCAACAGTTCAGTCAACTCGCAGCTGTATTTGCAAAGGATGGAACTGATTGGAAGTTTAATCCACCAGCTGCACCACATATAGGAGGAAAATGGGAAGCTGCAGTCAAATCAGTAAAGTTCCATCTTAACAGAACGATAGGCGACTCACTCTTTACATATGAAGAGCTTTCCACACTGCTTGTCCAGATAGAAGCAGTCCTTAACTCCAGACCACTCGAGCCTCTCTCAGCCGACTCTACAGACATCTCAGCGTTGACTCCAGCACACTTCTTGGTTGGTGAACCGCTAGTAACATTACCAGAGCCTTCACTGGAAGATGTGCCAATGCCACGCTTGTCCAGGTGGCAATTTATTCAGCAGCGACTCCAATCGTTTTGGTCAACGTGGTCAAAACAATACCTTCAGCAGCAACTCGCCATTTCCAAGTGGAAACACCCCTTTCACAACATCACAGTCGGCTCACTTGTACTACTCACTGACGAGAGGTTTCCACCAACGAAGTGGCCTCTCGCCAGAGTGATTAAGGTGTTCCCAGGATCAGACGGACTCATCAGAACAGTCAAACTCAAGACAGCAGCAGCAGAGCTCATCAGACCACTCACCAAACTAGTCATCTTACCATACACTCCACCAGCAGAAGATCAGCAAAGGCGTTGCTGATGGTGGGACAATGTTCTGACTTGGAGGGGCCCAAGTCAGTTAGTCAGGAATAATCAAAATTTCGTAATGCCGGACTTGTCCACCGGCGCTTCAGTCAACTCACTGGACCAATCATCGGGAAGTATTTCCCTTATGGCCCAGAAGGCAACTCTACGGCCCTAGTGACGCCAACAAGCACGCGGTCGAGCACTTGTGGCGTCAGTTAGCTCCAGGCAAATCACGCGGTCATCTCTGTACAATCGTTCGCAGTCAAATCGCAGGTTTTTGCAGTCAGCTCACTCTTTGTACAAAAAAGTACGGTCAAATAGACTCAGACAACTCTCACGAACATACGTGAATCATCAAATTTCTCTCATCAGTGCCAGTGGTCCAGTATATTCAGTTGTAGTGTCTTTGGGCGCGAAGCTGAACTGGCGTCGACGCCATAGTGCCTCACGGACATTCACATGTACATCACACCCACGAACAACTCTGGTGTATACTGTGAATGTTGCTCTTCACTGTGTTGAGACTATTTTTTGGTAAAAAAAGAACCATCAGACAATTCATACGTGTACAAACAATTACTGTACAGTCAACTTAATTAGATGTAGTGATTATTAAGTTCTATTGATTATGTTAAGTGTTATTGTTGAATAAAAAACATCAAAACCTAGACAAATTGGTATTTGTGAATCATTTTTTGGAACCTTCTGGCATCCAACCTTTGTTCTTATTCTGCTCTCAATTATTACAGTCCACTAGTTTTTTTGTTTGCTCGTCCGGCCGACTCGAAGTCAGAACACTCTTCATTCGGAGAGAATTGAATCTCTCCAATTTGCAAGTTAGAGAGCTCTAGAGCTCGAGTTGATTGAAGATTTGACCTTCGGAGGTCAGAATAAGAACAATTTTAACAACAATTTTAAAAAAGATAAAATTTATAATGATAATAATAATCATTCTGATTCTGCTGAAGGAAATTTATAATCTTTTAATAATGAAAAGTCTTTTTATGGATTTAGATGTTGGATTTGTGGAATAGAAGGTCATTCTAAGAAGAATTGTAAGATTCTTCAGACTGTTAAATCAAGTTTAGCAAAAAACAGTTAGATTTGGTTTGAAATTCTTTTAGATTAAATTCAGAGATTTAATTCAATTTTTTTTAAAGTAAAGGAAATCGTCTGAAGTTTTAGTTATTTTTGGAAGGTCTTCATGCGTCTAAAATCTACTTAAAGATGTTGTGTTTCGAATTTCAGAAAATCTTGAATGGTCGTTTTTTAATGATTGAGTGATTAGACTCGCTCCGTATGATGATAATGAATCATTGTTGACTCTTTCTGGATTTCTAATTTCTGCTGAATTCAGGGTTTTTGTAACTTCCAGTCTGAGAATGTTGGCTCTCGTTGATCATTTGATTATTGATTTAAATTCACAATGTCTGTCCTAGAGCGTTCTCGTGGTGTTACTGTACGATATACACGGTTGGAGTCATTGTTCCCGAATCCTTTACTTCATTTATTAGCCAAAGTAAAGCAAAGTAAGGTACTAGATGTCCATGGTATCCTTTTATGTTTGTTCGGATAGTATGCGTCACTTTAAGCCCAATTTTTGATAATTTAGTTTGCACAGTGAGCAGAAGCTATTGGACTTATTTTTGAAAATTCCTTGCGCAAGGTGGAATTGAATTGATTGTAGTAGTTACAAGGCTGTTGCCAGTCAAATGGGACCCTAAGAAAAAGATGAAAGTGTGGAAAAGGTCGTAGGATTAGGTTTTTGAGTTTAGGGATTGAGTTTTGGAATGATGATTACGTTTTAGTGCACATTAGTTCTAAGTGACCGCTTCATATGAAAATCTAGAAGAAGTAACGTGAAGATGTCCTCTAAAAAGGAAAATAAATTGACAAACTGAAAACATTTTTGATTGGAGGGAGAAGAAAATTAAGAGATTGAAGAAATTAAGTATTAAGGAATTTTAGAAGATAGTTTTTAAAAAAAGTCGATGGTGAGCTGTCCCAGAGAGTGTTTTGTCAGCTGAGCTGATGGACAGTCGAGTGTGACTATCTTGATGAAAGTGAAGAGCTAAGATGGTTCCAGAAAAAAGAATGAAGACCAGATATGATCTCTAATGGAAATAGAAGGAAGTCCAAGACAACCAGGACTAGGTTTGACAAAGAAAATATTTACTTACAAATACTGATTTCATCAACAATAATTATTAATCACACGAGAATTCATCAACGAGGAAGAAGGCTAGATGATTCTCGACGCAAGCAACTAGTACCAGATTGTTCGCATGCATTCTCTTACACTCACACGCACTCAAGAAGTATAGAAAAAGGAAAGGAATAGAAGATAATGTTTAGATATTCCACCTTACGGAAGCTCGCCTTACGGACGCCAAGTCGCCGTTGTTCAAAAGTCTGATATTTTCAAATGATTTTACATGCAAAAAATGTTAAAATCATAATATTGCACCAAGTTAGATTTGTTATAATCAAAAAAACATAAATTTTTTTCTAAAAATCGTTTATTAGAAAATCTGAGAAGTGTGAGAGAGAAATTGCAGATCGAATGTACCATTAAAATCCTAGTTAACATTGGTTAAAATAAATTTTTTAGAATTTTCCTGCGTGTTTGAAGTGGTAAAGCATAAACGAGATATACTATAAGCCCAATAATTTTATATAAATAATTACTGAATGAAGCCTATCGGGCTGCCGGGAATATTTTTTGTTAAAGTATAGATTTGATAATTATCTTGATAATGAATATTTCAGCTTGAAGAGCCTTTTTTTAGTGACAAGAAATAAAAGAAAAAGCCCCCGCTACTAGGTGCGTGGGTTAAAAAATTAACTTTTTTTGTTACAAACTTTCAATTCACGCAACTAGCGACGTGGACTTTTTCTATTTGCTTCGCTTCTTCAGACTCCACTTTTTCACCTGACAGTCTTTTTTTCGCTCATCACTTGTGAAAAAGTTGTTACTAAAAAAGAAAAACCCTGCCAGTGGGTGCGTAAACTGGTGAATTATTTTCTTTAATAGAAAAAAAATGTGTTTGAATCATAAAATCAACTCCTGCCATAAGCAAGCCACATTTCCTGATCTCCAAGCCATTCCAGATGTCTTGATCATAAACTTGAGAACTTCCCGAATCCTTTAAACCCACATGTGGCAAAAGAATTTACCCAAACTTTTTATTAGATTCTTCTGGATGAGAAATTTTCAACCACCTCCCTTCCTCCTACTCTTATCGCGAGTTACCCCCACAAGGCCTATTTTCCCTCTACTTGGAAAAAATCTTCGAAGATAGAGCTGGACAATAGCCAGTTCCTCAGGAGTTTTACCCGAGTCTACTTCAGTTCTTATCGTTTCTTGTATTCGTTGTGTTTGTTCTAATCTTTCGTGAGTTGTCTTGGTGGATTTGTTTCCATTTGTGCTGTCTTCGTGACATATCAAGGCCTTGCCTTACACTGGTCATCATATCAACCCTCAACGCTGATGAACAACCCTTTCGGTGAAGCAACTAAGTTCGCTGTTTTTACTATTCTCACCGAAAGTCCAGGAAGCTCGACAGTGTAGTAAGAGATCATTTGTCTTCTGGATTGAGGTCTGCACATAGACAAGCTCCTCCAAAATGACGCTATCTAGTTTTTTGGCTGTGTCAATCCACTAGATCGACTCCACGTCAATCTTTGATCTTCGCTAAAGATCATATTGATTAGCTGGCTATAAAGTGATGATTCTCATCATCCTTTCCCTAGCCACTGATGACCTGTCCAGGCTTACAACTTGGGACAAAAACGTTGAGTTGCTTATCACTCAGACAACCAGTTTTTATCAAGGTCTCCACTAGAGACATTAAGGCTCGCTGGAAGATCTCAATCATTCTTCCCCAGCCGCCCTCGACCTGTCCAGGTTTACACCCTGGGTGTATACTGACTTCATTAAAGTTATAGCATATTGAAAAATCTGAAATTAAAACTCAACATCTTAGTAATACTCTTTTTAAACAAATATTCTAATACCCTACTCTAATGCGAACATGGCGAGTAGATTTGGAGTAGGCTGTAGTCAGAGGTATCGACACCATAATAATGTGCAGAAGCCCACGTCTGCCTGTTAGTTTGAATCCCAGCCGCCGCATGCCTGGGTCTCATGCGCAGGCGCCAGCTCACTCTTCTGCCAGCATGTGCTACCTTCAGATCCAAGTATACTGCACAAGACCTTCGTGTGGGCGTTCTATAGCCCTTGCCATAAAGTAATTTGTGCAGTTTGAAATATATTAAAAAATCTGGGCGTAGCTATGATGAAATAAACTCGCTTTGGACAATTGATCTGAAGGACAGCATCTCACACAGTCTAATAAATAATTCTTATTAACTATAATTGCATTTATTTCTATAGCCACGCCAAGATTTTTGGTATACTCCAAACACGCAGGAAAATTATTAATAATTATTAAATTCTACATTCGATCTGCAATTTCTCTCTCACATTTCTCAGATTTTTTAATAAACGATTCTTAGAAAAAAATTTATGTTTTTTTGATTATGACAAATCTAACTTGGTGCAATATTATGATTATGAACATTTTTTGCATGGAAAAGCATTTGAAAATATCAGACTTTTGAACAACGGCGACTTGGCGTTGTTTTTTTTACAGATATCGGGAGATATTTGTTTTTGACAGATTAATCTATACTACTATAAAAATTTCGGATGTCTGTCTGTCTGTGTGGTCGGAGTAATACTCGACACGGTTAATTCGATTGCAACTGAATTATGCAAACATGTAAAAGGTATCGTGGGTAAGGTTATAGGCTGTTTTATTTAATGTAAATTGTTCGTAAAAATCAAATTTGTTATAAACAACAGACAACAGAATTTATTTAATATATTTGAGTTCTTCCAACGGGAAATTCTTTTTTCGGCTGAAACTGAGTAAAATGTATGAAAATATACTCATTTTGTTTAAAACAATAAAATTTGTTGCAAAGAAGCAGAAATCAAATCTCGCAATATAATTCACATTATTTTCTCATACGGCCAATACTTCCGTATATATTATTTTTTAGTTTACTTAATCACATAACAATCGGTTTCTGAAATCAGGTTATTAGCGGACAAAGTCACGGGTATCTGTAAGTTTAAAATGTAATTATTAATATTTATTTTCATCTGTGATTAAGAACACTTCATTTATCTGTACTGTTACGTCTCAGTAAGTGAACAGTCTTTTTTTCGAGTCAAGACCCAATTATCCTCTACTCATCATGGGTGCGGAGACCTCGCAGAATGTTTTTTAGATAGAGAATTAAAGAAGTACGAAAGATTCTTCGTGCTTTACAAACCACAATGGTGCATTCAAGGTTGTCTATGAGTGGAAAGCTGCAGTTGCTTGGTCTGTTTGACGTGTCAATTGGAGATTCTCGGCTCTCAGCGCTGGTGAGATGTCTTTCGGCGCTAGTAAGATGACTTTATGACTTTTTATGGCTGCTTTTGCTGTAGGGTTGTCGTTGCCTCATTGGAAATCCTGGTCAGAACCTTCCAGTCTTCTTTCTTCTTGCACTCGCGAGTTTTTGTTTTAAATGATTCTTGTTAAGAATCTAAGAAAAATGAGTTTAAATATGCTACTTATATTAGAGTAAATCCACTTCGGATATATTTGATCTCTGATGTCTAAATTTGGTTCAAATAATCTTTTAAAAAGTTCAATAAGCTGAATTAAAAGAGGTTCAAGAAAATGAATTTTAAGTTTAATCGAGCTGAGTTCGGATTTGCACCGTGCCGTGGTTCAGCTAGACTGGAAAATCTTTATTTTAGAGGTTACATGACTGGATTACATATCGGCGTAAGCAAGGCTTCCAATAATTCTACTCCTTACGATGGTGTTTTCCAGGACGCTGAAAGCATTGACCGAAAGCATCTGGTTCTACATATCGTTACTAGCAATATTATCGAAAATGATTTCTATCATAGTTATTATGTTCGACATTTTTGTATCCTTATCCATCGAATCATCCATTTCAACAATATTTGATTATCAGCAAAATACGAATTATCATCGATTCAACAATCTTATCCACGTCAAAGCAATTTTATAAAAACCGCCACTTTGCAGTTAATCAGCAAGCTAGATGGTGAAACGCAGGCTCGATTGCTCTACGCTTGCTGGCCACGACGTGTTAGTGAGTTCAAAATTTTACTAAGCTCTTCTGTGGTCATCCTAACGGTGTGCAGTAAGTATAACAATTAATTATTTTATTGTGTTGAGATAATCTCAACTTTTGAATTAACCTAACCGTTTAAGGATAGAGATGATTGTGCCGGAACAAAGCAAACAGAAGTCAGGTTTTATGAAAAATAAAATATTTTTATTTTCAGCACTAACAGGTACACAATATACAATGAACAACTTTTGTTACAGAATACAAGAAATGAATGTCTTTAGAAATCACTGAATGTCAATTGTAATTACTGAATTTTAATCGAATGTCTAAAGAACACTCAACTTGGTGTGTTCGGTATTATTGACCTCCCACACGAGCTCAGCACACTTCTTAAGTTGAGCAAGAATGATTGTATACGTAGCGTTAGCCTATCAATGCAATGCAAAATGAATTTAATGAAATTTCTTGAATTTACTATGAAATGTCTCGAAATGTTGGTTGATTTTGATTTTAGAATGAAAATTGAATATTTCTGGTGATTCAGAATAGCACTAGCACTAATGATTGACTCAAAACTTCAAGATTTGTCCGAAAAGAATTAGAATGGCGTGTACACGTGAATAAGAACAGAAAACGAATGGCGACAGGAACTTCATTAGTCGAAAGGGACACTGAAAATTAGTCAAATGAGTGACTAGATTAAGAAATATTGATTATTTGGTCGATTGGTTATCGACCCAGTCCTATGATGGCCGCCGAAGTTCCTGTCAGCTGGCAAATTCAAACTGAGAATTAATTAATTCTCAACACATTGCATTAATTTCATTGGCTAAAACGTGGGTTCTCATATGATAAAACTTTATTGCGACAGTTGTTCTAAATGTTAAATTTTTCTGAAATCATCTATTAAAACAGAAAAGACTTGTTTGTCGAATATCCATCGTTTAGCCTTTTGGCCGCTACCTAACTATTCAATTAATTCTTCAAATTAATTAATGATAAATATCTTCGGACATAACAGAGTTGTTCTACAAACTAAATACTTCTTGTATTTATAATAATTATTTTTAATAAACAGATATTTTAATTAGAAGTTGGAATAATTTTTTTTAGTTTTCTCAAAAAAATTGTACGATATTAGTAATTTGTATAAAAAACTAAAATAATAAAGATTGATATTTAAAAATAGAAAAAATCTAGTCATTAATTTGATACCGATAAATTAGTTCATAACAAATTAGAATCAGGTCGAAGAAGAAAAGTGATTAATTTATCAATAGTATGGTTATTACTATAGCTCTTATTTTGTACTAGTTGAAGAATCACATGCAGTAATATCACGTTTGATTCTATATGTATTTATTTATTTCTATATGTCATTTTCTTTTTCTACTAAAAAACCAGAAAATACTCCGCCATGTTGGAGTACTACTTGCAGTGAAGCAAATTTTTCTTATTAGACTTTCAATTTTGTTAATGACTTAAATTTGAAAAACTTCGAGTTTGGTCGACGTGATAAAAAATAAGAAAATAATTTGAATGAAGAAGTTCAAATATTAATTAATACAATTATGTATGGACCAATTAATGATGATAAAAAGATTTTAATACTTTTCAATTATGATAACGAAAAATAATATAACCAGCTGCAAATAGAATATATTTGATAACTTTATTTGAAAAGTTATAAAAAATCTTCTCATTTATTTTCCACATATTCTACTTCTTGTACGTGCTAATTTAATTTCAAAAGTGATAACTAGTAAAAGATTGCTCCGAGAAGAATATTAAGAATTACGTCAACTCTAGCCATGTGCTACTCCTTTTCAAAGAGGTAGTGACACTTCTAGTAAAACTATTAGTATGTCAGGCTAGACGAAGTTATTTGGAAATATGTTTAGATTCCACGATTTTAGTAAAGAGAATCAAGGAATAATTAATTTTGCAAAGGTTGATATTTCTAACCTGTTCTTCAAAACGTGAAATTTTCTGTATTCATTAAATTACTAAAAAATGATTAGAGACTCATTGACGGAACTAATGAAACGCGTACAGAAAAAAATAATGACATTGAGTTACTTCAAAGATTCTATATCTTTCAATTAAAAGCCTGGTTGAATCCTCAATCCGTCACGAATCTCCCTTTTTCCTTGCAATGATTTAAACTAGGTTTTTGAAACACTGTTAAACATCTACAAGTTTAGTGCATGGGAAACTGAAATTCTGGTTCAAGCCTGATAGGTCTGATGTTTAAAAAAATTTGGAATTCACAAATTGACTATCATTATAGTTATTAATTAATATTTAAAAATTACTTAAAAATTTTTGTATATAAAGTTGTAACATCACAACGTTAGATACAAAAACTGAAATATAATTTATGAATATTAATCAACAATCACTATAATAGTCATTTTGTTTGTAAACATTCAAAAATACCTCTTATAGTGGTTTTTTCCATTTATTTTTTAATAAATTTAAATATGAAGAGAATTGTTAATTATGTTGGAAATAAATTATTTTATTCTTTATTTGTGGTACTTTTTACTTTTTTAGCATTATCTTTCTTCTTTTTCCTTAGATTCCCTGAATAATTTATTTATATCTTTAATATAATCTGATTTTTTCTTTAACATAAACAAATTATAATTCAGAATATTATTAATGCTAAGGAGAAATTTACGACCAATATTATATTGAAAACGTCACTCACCATAGAGAGCTTCGAATAATTCAGGGTCAATTCTGGGTCGATCACCAACTTTTCCGAGTACACAATAATTTTTAAGTTTTGTACCATATATTTCCATTAGAGTAAGTTTGACTGCATATTTCTAATCTAGTGATGACTAAGTCTTACTTTTCTTAATTATGTACGCTGCTGTATCAGATGATAGATATATTTCGTGGTTGGCACTAATTTTTGTATAAGTTCGCAAATTTGCAACAGGAAATTCTCTAGGCAACTAACTAACATGAAGTAAAAATAAATTATTGAATAATTAAACTTGGTGAAACATATGTTTCATAAGAATTCCACTATTTTATGATTATAATTGGAACATCTACTCGATTTTGCAGGATTGAATTAATATTTTTATATTTAGATGAAAAAATATAGAACTTAGAGACCTTAATCAGCATTCCAAAATATATAAAGTACTGATTTAAGTCTTCTAAGTGTAAAAGTAGACTTTGGAGGTTTTAACAAATAACATAATGTTGGGCGGCATATTCATTATCAAAGGAATTGAGGCTTTGAAGATTCAAACCAGGCCCATTATTTCGACTCGGGATTACATAGTTTCAGTAAATACTATAATAATTATCCATTTTACGAGGATGCATAATGATCTAGATTTATGGGGTGATTCAGAGTGTCTTAGACTGGATAGAATTTCGACTGAAGATAAATTTAAATTGACAAGTTATCATAGTCTTTCCTTTGGAGGTGGTTTTTTTTTTTATTAAATCCAATACAATGTATTAACTAACTGAATTTCTGAAACGAATTAAAAAAGTATTGATTGCAATATTATATTTCAAGACGGCGTGTATGTGGTAAAGAAACGTTTGCAAGTGTTATGTTTTGACGTACAATTAATTTATTGAATTAATTGTAATAAAAGACACAAACATAGAATTTTCCGTTTTTCCTCTAATTCTGCAGCCAATAGACAGGGAAGGAGTACAGGGATCTTTGATTGTAAAAATTGATTAAACCAGTAATTTAATTTTGAAGTGACTTTTTAAAGTCGTATATTAGAAAGCAGTTTCAATAAAACCAAGTAAACATTTTTGAATAAAATTATAATACCTTGAATTAACAGTAAGTAAATCCACAGAATGTACAATTTGAGATGAGGAATCCAATAGTCAATTGATTTAAGACAGGAACTGCAATTTAAACACTGATTCATATTCGTTTCGTTTAAACACGTCTTCGCAACTGACTATTGAGTTTTTACAATGGTATAAATATCATTTGAAGAAGGCGTTGATTTTTCCGGGAGTAGGAAAAGTCAAAACCAATTAGCTTTGTAATTTTTAACTTATTAAATTTTATTGGTGAGAACTAATACTTCAGGGAGCACACTATCCCTTCCATATTGATGACACCTTAGCCTGAAGGTATCTTACTCGCTACGCACCGACGTCACCGGGCGTAATTACTTTCCTAATTGTTTCTACTAATATGTATTGAAATGGTACAATTTCCTTGGAGTGATTTAAAAGGTGTTACAATAGGCATTGATAATCAATTTATTTTTATTGCTACAAAATTTTAAGTTCTATTGCATGTATATAAGATACAGATAATTTATTACTTATTGGTAAAATTTTTCAAAGTAACATTAATTGTTTTATTGCTTCTTTCATAAATTCTTATAGATTACTTCATTAAATTAAAATTGACATCATCATAAATTATTGATAATATTACGAATTTAACGCTAAGTCAATAATTAGTAGGTTGAGAGAAATTTTTTTCTTCAATTTAAAGAATATAACAAAATAATCGAACACAACAAATATTTCGATAATGAGAGAATAATTACTAAAACCATCTAATGTGAAGAAATAATTGTTAATTACTTCTCAAAGTTAATAACAACAGACGGATGTCACACAAGATTTGTCATATATGCAAGGGGTAAGAAATAAAACAAAATACCTCAAGACGTATTATTTTTATTATTTTTTCCGTAACTAAGAGAGATACAAAAAAAAATTTTTTAAGTAAAGTTAGTTAGTTAGTTAATATTACGTGTGGGTATTTTTAATTTGACATGACACATTTTGCAAATTATTTTTCCATGGCCTTCTGTACATAGTTTAAAAAAATTCCAAACAACATTCCAAATTAAATTGTATTGATATATCCCTGTCTATGGTACTAGTAGCATAAACCCGCAAAACATCAAATGTTTCGAATAATCATAACTGTGTTTTTTTTAAAGGGGGCTATCCGAGGAGCCGGGCCACCTTCGGCGAAACCATTTTATATATCTTATACAAATTTATGTATTAATTTAATTTTATTTCTGAAAACTCCTGTTTACTATTAGACTAACGACAGTTTGTTAGTTAACGACGATTGCTTGACGATTAGATTGTTTATAGCAACGAGAGGAGAGTTTGTTTATCTCCAGTTTTCGACTGAGACTTGAGTAAACCGCACGGATTCTTTCGTTCTAATTAATTGCTGTCAATCTTTAATAAACTTTTTCCTCTATTTATTAATTTCCCAAAGCTGTTATTTGGTCTTATTTTACAGTACATTTACAATACACTTAATAGATAGTCGTAGGTCAAGAACCTCGACTTAATTCTCCGCAATTTTATGATTTACGATGTCATCGTCAGATAATAAAAAGATGTGAAAAAGGAGTGTGATAAATGGATTATTTTCCTTTTTCTGGAACTTCAAAGTTGAAAAACTATGTGAGGTATTATTTTTCGCACCTAATCCATGCATTTCAAATTTTTCAGCACAATTTTTTCTACAACATACTTAATATCCCGGATGATTAGAGATGTGTAGCTTAATCTTCATAAATACCACATAATCTCGTTATTCTGTGATCAAAGATTAGAAAAATATCATCTTTCTTTCAAAAGATATTGCTGTGATGTATTCCATTTCATGAATACATCACTCATTCAATTTTGTTGTTTCGTTTACTTTAACAAAGTTGAGGTTAAAAATGTGCCTTTTAAAATTTATTGTGAACCTCAAAAATGTTTTTATGCCATATAAACAATGTTATTAAAGTTTATGATGACGTTAATGACCGAAATAATATTGTGAGATTAATTTAAGTTATTAAAAACTTCAATAAGGTTGATGATTTTCCAAAATGAAATTAAATTATAAGCGGCAATTGGAACATCACAGAAATTGAACTATTTTTATCTCTGTTTTTGGGTTAGAACGGTCTGTACAGAATTTATGATACCTTTTACAAGAAAATCTTTCAATTTTAAGACGTATTGAATTTCAAATAAAATCTATGATAATGTTAAAATTAAATCCTAGCGTATTAGTTCTCTAATGATTAATCGATCAGCCTATAAATAGGTACAATTAATTAAACTTATCATTTTTAGTATTTTAAAAAAAAGTGATAATTTAACAATTTTAGGTAAAATGTATAAATTTATTCAAATTAGTACTGTTGAAATTCATTGAAAATTTCGAAAACTCTCCAATAATATAAAAACAAAATGTCTACATCTTAATGAGAACAATGTGAATCAACTGTGACTTCATGTATAATTATGTTTTGCTTTACAAAGTTTTAACCGATTACTATCAAAGTTTTATCGATCAGGGAGAGAAAAAATTTTATTATTTTATGCTACTTGTTGAATACTTCATTTTATTCCATGATGATTTATCTCTAATTTCTTTTACGCATAGGATGATTTCTTATCCTTTGTTAATTAAAAATGAATAAATAATAACATTTACACAATAGATCGGTAATCATTGTGTTATCATTAAAGAAATGTCTTTAGCTATGAATTACAAATTTTCATTGCATAAATAAAGAAAACAAGAGGGGAAAGTAAAAAGGGATGAGGGAATGGATGGTAGAATATGCGCAATCACCAGTCATCCTCGACGAGTATAAAAACTACCAGCAAAGATTAGTTTGCTGTTAGTATCACTATTATCGCTGATATAATAAGTTATTTTGTATACAGTGGATAATACTCGATAATCGATTCTCAAAATAGGAACATTTTTGATAAATATCCATTGAAATTTTGTAAACTAACAGAATATTGGTCTATAAAAAAATGAAAACGTCATTCGTTTTTGCTTTTTTTATTCTAACAACATATACTCCAAGAATCAACTGTAAGTTATTATGTCTACTTGCTACAAACGAACGTTCCATAATAAATTTCTGTGTTGTTTTATTTAAAAGTCTGATACATTCATAAGCTATTTTCAGATAATTCATTATTTATTTTTTCATCTTCTTGTAAAATATTGAATTTTCAAAAAAAACAATAAATATATCAAGCAGCCAATAATGCATTAAGTTGACATATGTGGTTTAATATAATCCTTGATAAAGATACATAAGAATTTCATTATTTGTTTTCATCTTATATTATTAAACATATATGTAATTGAATACGAATCTCAATTAAGAAAATAATAAGTCATGAAAGGAAAATGACCGTAAGAACATCACCAGACACTTGAATTTTGTCTAGTAACTAAATTTAGCATCATGTTGGACTTTGTTGAAAGTAGTGTTTATATGATAGATGAAATTTATTTCATTATGTTTATTTTCTTGTTTCTATGCAGCTCTTTTTTTTAAAGTCGTTTAAATTTTTTTTCCCTCCGCAATATTGAGAATTTTATCAACTAAATTTGTCTTTTACACATGAACTTCAACTCGAATTTCTCGTTAAGTTCATTTTTATTTATCTTTTTAATCTAATTTTACAATTTTATGAACTTTTAAACTTTGTTAAAAATAAAACTTACTTTCGATAAAAAAAGTCATTTATTTTACACTAGAATACTTACATTTTGGCTAATTAATGCTTCCTCTCCATAGGAAAAATAGTTTTAACGAATTTCTGAAAGTGATCTATTCTCCAAATAAGTTGAAACAAAACTGGAACCACCAAAAAAACTATTACACGATATTTTAGAAAATTGTCATTTTGACATCCTTCGTTAAAAAATTGATCCATCAGCGATTATATTTAAATAAAAATGAATATTCTTATTCAGTCATAAACATACGTATTTTCAATTAAATATTATATTGATGTAACAGTTTCCAAGCCAATCTTATTCATGACTACATGACAATTGTCAAATTTCTCTCTTCGATTAAGGTATAAAACTAATCTGTCTTCCGCATTAAACTTTAACAATGTAAATAGATCACACTTTTTTTAAATAATGCATTTAATTCATTAGGTTGTTGTAACATAGTCAATATTTCATTCAATTAAAAAATGATAATAGAAAAATATTAAACATACTGTTGTATAAAAATAAAACTTTTTCAATCTTAAAGTTTTTACATCGCCTGTAGAATATTTAAACGACTTATTCATTGCTATTGAAATGGAAGCATTGATTGTAATGTGTATTTTTCAAACTAAATATACGATTGAATATCGTGCAATGCATTTCAAACGAGTCTACTTCCATTTTTCTCGCTTTAATTTTTCAATAAGACATCTTCAATTGTACTGTTTTGTGTAAAAAAGAATCACGTTGTAAACATACATATTAAGTACACCATCCATCTATCCTTCGAGTACTGTTAACGTTTGGTGAAACGCAGTATTCTTTATATTACAGACAGAAAATAGAACTTAATCGAAATTAATAATTTCTTAAATATTCTCGGTGAAAGCTATTAATCATTTTCATATGGCAAGTTCGATAGCCAGAAATAACATTTAATCATTGTAACTTGAGAATGTACAATTTTTGAAAAATATACTACAGCGATATTAATGAGAAGAAAAAAAACTCTTATTTCATTTCTATTGATACGAAAAAAGTGCTGCTTCATAATTATCCATTTATTTCAACATTTACATAGACTCAACAGCAAAGTCAGACTAAGGCCACAGATAGAACAATACCATATGAAGACTTCGTCAATGTCTTCTCTTATGAGCATAAGCCGTCAATCATTTAAATACGTGGCTTTAATGATTTCTCGTATTTTTGTAGTTTTTCACATAAACAAGCTTTATGAAGATCGCACTTTATGAAAAATGATTATCGTCTTCGTCATTCATACTTGGCGCGCATTTTTTTGAAAGCCGTCCTGACTGTTTTCGGCATGATTTTTCGAACAGATATCACTATCTATATATAGATAGTGTTACAGCATTTAGTTTGATAGTATTTAATTATTAACTTGTTAGAAAAGAAAAAAATCGTTCACGCGTATTGTTCTCGAGATATGAATAATTATTAATTTAAGAACATAAATAAGTTACGAAGCTCTACTTATGTCTTTAAAGACATAAAACGATTTTTCTCCGATTTATACGTTCATGCCTCAACATTCTACACTGTAAATCCCAGTTTTCCAAAATGCTTTATTTTAAAAGAAATAAACAAAAAAAGTCTTCATTGTAATGAATTAATTCTTACTTTCTATTGTTTATCTTAAGATGTTATTACACTTAATTAATTCTAAGTCGTTTCATACATTAAACATGAATATATTGATGATTGAAGCGATAGCTTCGAAGGAGAAGAATAAAATCTTCGTAAAGGTTGTTTGTAAATGAACTACAATCGATTGATTAAAAAATTGTAGTACTTTTCATATAAACAATCAAGTATTGTAAAAAATACGTATGTTTCCATCTGTAGAATCTGTAAATTTAGTTTCTATATTTGAATTTATCATTTCAATAAACTTGCCTCTTAATATCTGTTGTCCTCATCCTATAATTTACACTTGATGTAAGAAGTGATTCATCTCTCAATATTTTTTCAAATTCAAATATAATCGAATCTGTCTTGACTTTTTCCGTCAGGGAATTCGTTAGCTTCCACGAAACCAGCAAAATCCAATGGTTCTCAGACGTGGGAAAGTCACTCACGTCAATTTAGACCATTTGTCGATTACATAATTGGTCGGAAGAAGCTAAAGCTGAAGCTGCAAGACAATTTTATTGTCCTGTTAAAAGAACAAAACTCAGAAAATTTTAGAGAATTGAAGTGTAGAGGATTTAAAGAATTCTGATGTTTTATCTAAAAATTTAAAAGATTGTTTTGAGGAAGCTCAATTTTTCGAAGCTTACTGAATCGTTTTCAAGCTCGGAAACAAAATGGAAATGAACATTTGTGACTAACTATTCGAACGAAGAAACGGATAAATTAGTTAAACACGCATATCTGGTAATTTTAGGTGTTCGAACAAAATAAATGGCAGGTTTAGAATTAGTAGCAAAATTCAATATTTCAAAATTGCAATACTCTTTACGGTCAGAAAAATTAGAATTTCTTCAATGAACGTCTCTACGGGCAGTTAAATTGGAACCGATTAATAAATTATATTTCGGAACTGAAGAAAAAGATCAGAATAATCATATTGATAAAAACTGATGATCATGAAGGTAATAAAAATTAAAATTTTTATAAAAAATTCAATAATTAGATTTATCATAAGAATAAGTTAAGAAATAATAAAATAAAACTTCTAAATTAATAATAATAATAATTTGAATTTTTCAAAAAAAATTCCAGGATGTTTAATGATGGAAATTCTTTTTAATGTATTCAAAGTTTGGTTTATAGCCAATTAATGAATAACTGCCACTCCAAGTTTTCAGTTGCTATGTTTATTGTGTCATTGAACATAGTAAATTTTCTTCGAAAAAAAAAAAAAAAATGAAGTAAAAAATTTATTTTAAGTATTGCTGATTCTGACACGGAGAAAATAGTCATACCATATTTCTAGAATTCTAGAAAAGTTTACTAGAAACTCTTTCACTTATATGGATGTTTTTCGAGACGCTCGTCGAGTTCGGACGTATTTACTAAACAGTGCAATTAGTTACTATAGTGAAAATAAGTACGAACGACCAATCTCATCAGGCAATCAGCCAGACAAAAAAATCAGTGTACTGCACTGGTTACGTTCCTCTAATTCACAGTGCAACGTTAGACACAAGTGATCACCAATCAGTAGACATGGACTTGGAAAACCTTGGCGACGAACACACGTCAAGAACAACTATACACACCAGAAGTAGTAGACCTGACCTTCATGTTACTCTGCAAAAAAATCTAAACTCCTAATCACCAAACTCTTGGTAAATAATACCAGGTAACGAAAAAAATAAAAAACGGAAAGCAACCTGCATACCGACAGATTAACCACAACCACCATTTGACAATAACCGTTTCTACAAATTAACAAGCATCACACAAGAAGATCAGACATCACAGACAAATAATCAAGAAAATAACAACACTCAAGGTTCAACTAATCAAAACAGAAAATCACCTCATCCCCCACCAATATTTATCCCAGGGGTACAAATAATTCACACGCTCACCAACAAAATTAAAGAAACTTTTGAAGATGACTGTTTTACATACAAAACAGTTGATAAAGACGAACAAATAAAAATTATGGCAAAAACTGTTGACGCGTATAGAAAAATAATTAAAATACTTAAACAAGAAAAAGCAGACTATCACACGTATCAGCTGAAGCAAGACCGAGCGTACCGTATCGTTATTAGATCACTACATCAATCATTCCCTCTCGAGGACATCAAAACAGTAATCGAAGAGGCAGGTCATAAGATGAGAAAAGTCTCAAATATTTACAAGCGAGGCACACACGATCCTCTCCCATTATTTTTCGTAGACCTAGAACCTAACTATAACAAAAAAGAGATATATCAACTGCAATATTTACTACACGCGAAAATACAAGTCGAACCACCTAGAAAAAGGAAAGAAATCGTCGAATGCACTCGATGTCAATTATATGGACATACAAAGAAATATTGTACTGCAATGGACCCTACCCTGCTGATTAAAAAGAATGCGCAATCTACTAAAACATCATGGAAAAGAGAACCAGCAATTTAAATAGACCAAGATGGATAAGTCATACAAACGAAAATGAGAACCACCGCAATCAGAATCAAAACAACAGTAATCTATATCTACAATCACAAGCTAGAGAAAATTTGACCCCTCCTCACCTCTCTACAGCTAATACTCCAAACAGAACCTACGCGAACGTAACGAGATCTGATCACCAAACCAATAACAACGAAACACATATACTCACAGTAATACAAAAATCATACGAAGACATAAAAACTATTATGAATAAACAAACAGAGTTACTTAACACTATGATCAACTTACTCACAGCAGCAATATCAAGCCATTACAACAAAAAATGAATTATATACTCCAAATCGCTCTATGGAATGCAAACGGACTAGCTCAACACCAACGTGAAATCCATTTCTTCCTCGAAATAAACAAAATTGACATCTTACTAGTCTCTGAAACTCATTTTACTGACAGAAATTTTTTCAGAATACCTAGATATAAAACATACGACACCAAGCATCCTGATGGAATGGCCCATGGAGGAACTGCAGTGATTATTTGCCAGTCAATCCCACACCATGTAATGCCTGAATACTCAGAAGACTACCTACAAGCAACAAGTATAATGATCAACGACTGGCAAGGTCCACGAGCCCTATCAGCTGTTTATCACTCACCAAGGTATCGACTAAACACAGATGAACTCACAACATTCTTTCAGTCTCTGGGAAACAAATTTATAGCTGGAGGTGATTACAATTGTAAACATTAGTTTTGGGGATCACGATTAACAACAACAAGAGGTCGAAATTTATTCAAAACGATACTTGACAACAATCTTAATGCATTAAGTGCTGGCTTACCAACTCACTGGCCTACTGATCCGGCAAAAATACCTAATATTTTAGATATATTTGCCACCAAGGCAATTAATAGAAGACATACAACTTTAACCCCAAGCCTGGATCTCTCCTCAGACCACATACCGGTCATAATTACCATCGACGCAGGCACAATAACCAAAAATATTAATTCACTCCCCCGCAACATTAAAACAGACTGGGAATCATACAGAAAAAAAATCACAGCTGAGATTAATTTAAACCAACCGCTCCAATTACCAAACGACATCGATGACGCAATAGAACACCTAAATCAGCTGCTACTCCACTCAGCCTGGAACTTTACTCCAAAACTCGATACACAACAAATAATTTACCCAAGAGCTCTAAAGGATAAAATCCAAGAAAAAAGAAGACTGAGAAGAGTCTGGCACCAGAGCAGGGATCAAGATGATAAAATAAGACTAAATAGAATAACCGCTGAGCTCAAAAGAGACCTAAGAACATACAGGAACGAACTTTTTCAAAGACAAATCAGTAGCTTAACCCGTTACAATGATACTGATTATTCTTCGTGGAAAGAATACGAAGAAAAAGCCAAGACATTCGCCACCCACCTGGAACAAGTATTCACTCCATTATTACCAAACTCAATAGATGATGATACTGAGAGAGAAATTCACAAATCCCTCGAATGTC
This sequence comes from Chelonus insularis, assembly GCF_013357705.1. Taxonomy (NCBI): domain Eukaryota; kingdom Metazoa; phylum Arthropoda; class Insecta; order Hymenoptera; family Braconidae; genus Chelonus; species Chelonus insularis. Next base: position 69,868 of record NW_023276734.1, on the reverse strand, counting down.
CACTACCGATGAATCTGCCGATATACCACTTTTTACTATCTGAAGTATATAAAACAATCAAAAGTGAACTAAACTCCAAAAAATCACCAGGCTATGATCTAATTACTCCAAAAATGCTCAAGGAACTACCAAAGAAAGCTATAGTCTTTATCACTAACTTATTTAACGCAATAATTAGAATACCACACTATCTAAGTCAATGGAAATATGCAAAAATTATAGTCATCCCTAAACCAGGAAAACCTCCTGCAGAAGTTTCATCATATAGACCAATTAGCCTCTTGCCGGTCATTTCCAAACTATTTAAAAAACTTTTATTAAAAAGAATAAACTACGAAATAAACGAAAACCAGCTCATTCCTAGTCACCAATTTGGATTTAGACATAGCCATTCAATAATCGAATGAATACACAGGGTGGTCAAGGTCATCACCAACTCCCTTGAAACAAAAACATACTGTACCGCAGTTTTTCTCGACATCGAGCAGGCATTCAATAAAGTTTGGCATACTGGACTTCTGTTCAAAATAAAAAACTTATTACCTAAATATTTCCTATTGATAAAATCATACCTAACCAGTACATTTTTTCAAGTGCAGAGCGGACAACATATCTCAAACTTCCACACAATTCGATCAGGAGTACCTCAAGGTAGCGTCCTGGGACCTACTTTCTACGCCACCTTCACAGCTGACATCTTCACGCCTAATCAAATCATGGTGGCAATATTTGCTGATGATACAGCACTAATGGTTACACATGACAATCCAACAGAAGCATCGAAACAACTACAAACAGGTATCAATGAAATAGAACGCTGGTTAAAAACATGGAGAATAAAAGGTAACGCATCAAAATCTAAACACATCACATTTACGCTCAGATCAAGGTTTTGCCCACCAGTTAAACTCTACAATCAACCACTACCTACAGTATCAGCAATTAAATACTTAGGATTACACATGTGCCAGCTCAATAAATGTAATACAAAAATTCCAGTCTAAAGCACTTAGAGTGTTAGTGAATGCTCCCTAGTTTGTTAGCAACGACACCATACACAATGACCTTGGTATGAGCACGGTGAAAGAAGAAATTCGTCTATTTAGTTCCAGATATATTGCCAGACTAAACAATCACCCGAATCAACTGGTACCAGCAATCCTCAACAGGAGCGATATAAGCCATTAGATTTACCCAACAGATTCAGAGAGTGAAAGCCTAAAGGTTTTCAACGAGCTCTAACCTTCAACTGAACACGTCAAAAATAATAGACAGCAAAATTACTTATTGTTTAAACAAACAGATTGTAATTAATTCCTACAATAAAAAAAAAAAATCTTATATGGATGATCGTCGAATCAAGCAAAATTTACAAGAAATGTCTCATCAATAGATACTCGAGGTTTACGATAAATTCTTGTAAAATTTACTTGACTAGAGAGTATTTTTTACAAATGTTGTAGCTAATTTAATCAAATTTTTCAACAACGTATTGAAAAAATTAATTATATGGTAAAATTATCAACAGTATATTTCATTCATGTAACGTATCATCTGTTATATATTTAAGAAATATTATATATTACCGATTTAACGTATTCACAGTTTGAAGATTAAACCGACGCTTTAGCCCGCTTGGCTATCCGCAACTATTGGAAAGAATCAAAATTTTTATTTATATAAAATTGTGGCAACATGGTTATTCGAATAGTGTTTATCAGAAAGTATGAAAAACTGTTCCATACTACCAAAAAAATTTGACTAGAATTCTAGCAACGTTTTCTAGAATGAGTTGACTCGACTAGTCAATTAATCAGGCTCTAATTATTTCCGTCCATCGAGTCTTTTTTACCAGACAACATGAGAAAGTTATTAAGAAATAATAAAGCAAGGAGTAGAAAAAAATCGTTGCTGTTCCCAGCGGTCACCCATCCAAGTCCTGTACACGAAAAATTTTGCTTAACGTCGAGAGATCGAGTTCAGGTCCCTGTATTCATTGAGCTGCGTCGAATTTACATTTTGTTTTTTTTTCTACTTGTTTAAATCTAAAATAATTAATATTATAAACGGAATACTATTAATAGCAACTCAATCTTATGATAAAAAATTGATCAAAATACACAAAATAATAAAAAAAAATATTTAAAAGTTGCAATTAATAATCACTGATTATTAAAAGTAACTTAATAATTTTTTTTTTAATAATTATTAATCAAAAGAACTGGATACTATTGAAAATAGTTTATAAAAACATTCTGTACTCGGTAGTAATAAAATAATCATATTAACTATAATAATGTATTGTTATAAACAATTAAATATTATAGAAAATATTTCCTCACCATTACTGACTATTAGAAATTATTTTAAATCATTACAAATAATTTTTAATCGTCGAATGTTGATAAAACTAATTCAATAATATAGATTTCATTAATATATTCATGACAATTATGGAAAACGTGTAGATATTCTGGATGAAGACAAAAATTTTATTTTAAATGAAGTATTGTAAGCAGGTTCAGCGGCAAAATAATTTCTGTGAGGAGGTTCAGCGGCAAAATTAATTTCTGTCAGGAGGTTCAGCAGCTAAAATAATAGCGATATTCTGACTCGGGTCGCATTTATGTACAATTTTCATGAAAAGAAAAAAAAAAATTCTGTTGTGACGGGGTTTGAACTCTACCCGGCACAGTGAAAGTCGTACGCTCTAACCACAGAGCTAACATATTGTCATAGAGAGTGGTTATGTTTATTAATCACATGCTACAGGCTTGAGGAGGAAAGGTGGGGATAAAGTGCCGGAACTTGCCGCAGATTATTTTAATTGCTTTCTTCCTCTTCAATTGTTTAAAAAAAATGTTTAAATATTTTGTTACTCTTCCACAGCTCTTTGAAAGAAAAATTATAGAAAAAATACGAATCCTTCTTTTTGATTAATTTCAGCCTGTTTAAATCCTAATTACATGCTATTTAAACAAAAAAATAAAAATATCAGTGCTCTGCAGTGGTCGGGGTGCGACCCGAAAGGTCCATACGACCAACTTCCCAGTGGAAAAAATGAAAAAACAATTTAAATAGAACCCGTTTCCATTTTTTATAACAAATGGAATTGTTATAAACGAAATGAGTCTGTTTTTATTTATTTGATATGGTTAGTTACTTTATTTCAGTAAAAAAAAAAAAATTGTGCGTTAGAAGAATTCGAATGTACCTCATAGATCCTTTTTTTCATTATTTACAACGAATTTCATTGTTATACACGAAAAAAGTATGTTTATTTATGGCATACGGTTGGTAACATTTTTTTAGTAAACGAAAAAATTATGCGTTAAAAGTACTCGTATATATAGAAAGGGTCCCTATTTTTATTGTTTATAACAATTTAAAACTTATTATTTAAATATTACTATGATCAATAATCACTTGTTAGTAACAATGTTCAATTGTTATGAACACAATTCCATATTATTGACAATTATTATTGACTAGTATAGCGTCTTCAATGCTGTTTTCTCAATCGTGACACGAGTTTAAAATTCTTTCATTGCTGATATTGTTTTTTAAATTTTTTTTTTTCGATGAAATATTGTCATCATATTTCCATACAAGTATTCCAATCATTTAATATTCATATTTCTGCAATGATCTTGAAATTCCGTCTAAAAAATGGTATAATTTATAAATTGCAGAATTTAGGTAGTTCACTATTTTTTCAGTTTTTTGATTCTACATAAAAAATGGCTGGACCGATTTTGCTGAAAATCTAATTAGTTCTAAGTTACGTAATTACGCGTCGAATGCAGTTGGTTTGATTGATATTTAAAATATTTAACTATTGCCAACAGAAAATTTTTTCTTTTACTAGAAATAAGTTACCAACTATGTAACATAATTGTATGAGGACTTTTTTTGATTATAACAATTGCATTCTATAAAAATCTTTGCAATATATACGAGTCCTACCAATGCTATATTTTTTTTTTACTAAGAAAAAGTTACTAACTGTGTTATATGATCAATAACTGACTCTATTTGTTTATCACAATAAAGTTGATTATAAACAATTGAAAACGGGAACCATACAACATACTCAAGTTCTGTCAACGGGAAATTTTTTGGTTTCACTGAACAAGGATTACTAACCTTGTCATATAAATATAAACGAACTCCTTGTATTCATAATCTTTTGATTTGTAAGAAACAATTAAAAATAGAATCTATGCAAGGTATCCAAATTCATCCATTGGAAATTTTTTTTTTCTCTTTTAAAGCGAAGGTACTGATTATATAACATGAATGAAAACAGACTTTTTTTTATAACAATTCTATCGTTGTAAACCAAATGCAATTTATTAATTTTTTGCAATACCATCACAAAGTAATACGCATTTAGAATAGGCTTATTCAACCTACGAAATTATTGTCTACTACTTTTTTGACTAATCTATTATTATGTGATGTAATTATGCACTTTATGCGGACAAAAATCGCAGGAATCAGCTAGTTGGAAAATAAATGTAGATGACGCGAGCTCTTGGCCCATTGATATTTTCAAGCTTTGATTGATACTTGGGAGAAAGACAAGGTAAAAACACGTACACCACACTTTGAAATGCTACGATGACTTTCTAATGGGTTATCATTTTCATACTCGTAATCTTTTTTGTTATCATCGTTAACACTTAAATTCTTCCATAGCTTTTCCTGAATAAAATTTAAAAAAATGTTATTCTCTTATTCGGATGACTGAGGTGACAAAAATAAAATAATTAGAGTTTTTTTTCTAAATGATGTGACGGCCATCTTGGAATGAATGCTGAAATGACGTAAACAGAAATTGTTTTTATTCAATAAATATTTTTATTACATCCAAGTTAACATTCAGTGATTACCATTGACATTCAGTTATTTCAAAAGACATTCATTTATTTATTTAGTGACGTAAAAAGTTTTAGAGTGTATATTATTCATTGTTAGTGCTAAAAATAAATATTCTACATTTTTGATAAAGCCTGACTACCTAATTAGCTCTTTTCCGGCACAATCATCCCTATCCTTAAACGGTTAGGTAATTCAAGGTCGACTTTTTGTCAACATATTATGAACTGATTTGCCATGCTTCAATTCCATTTTTATTATTTCATTATCATTTTTCAAACGATATCCCTGTTATTTACTCAATTTGAATTGACATCGAGCTTCGGCCTTTCACCGCATAACCGGGGGCGTAAATTCAACTTTGGGAATCTTACTGACTTCAGCCCAGCCTTAAGTCTTAAGTTTGCCGGAGTTGACTTTACGTCCTTGCGTAGTGCTGTGGAAGGCCGAAGCTTGATGTCAATTGAAATTGAGTGGGTAACAGGGGAATTATTTCAAAAATGACAATTTACAGGAATACACTAACGAAAAAGGAGTTCTAGGGCACCAAAAAATTGTAAAATTCTTAAATCATCTATTCTGAGAAAGACAGAGCACTAAGTATATACATCCATCTCTGTCTTTTTTATTAGAGAGAAGACTGCGAGTTTGGGAAGCTTGCAAACAAGCTCAAACCCTTCTCTTCGTACCCAAGCGAGTAGCTTATAATTCAAAAATGTAAACATCCTAAATGTTCGTATACTAGCTCTGTAGTCAAAGCACTAGATTTTTAATTTGCCAAGCAGGGTTCAATACCAGTCACGGCAAAATTTTTTCTTCTTTTTTGGTGTTAAAATTGCATCTAATTGCAATTTCATCCAGTTAAAATTAATTTCAATTTTTTTCATGATGACTCTTCCAATGAACAATGAAAAAGTAATAAAAAATTTAAAAAGTATAGAAAAACTTATCTTTATATAGCTATATTAGTTGTAGAATTTTTTTTTAAACAATTATTAATTATTAACAAAAAAAACAGTCAGAACCATCTGCGGTGAGTTCCGGCGCTTCGCTGGCAAGCTATCCCCACCCACCGTATCCAAGCCTACTGCTTATAATTAATAAACATGGACTTTTCAAATCCGCGCATATGCTAGCTCTGTGGTCAAAGCGCTGGACTTTGATTTTGCTGAACATGTTCAAATCCAGTCCCAGCTCATTTTTTTTCTCTTTTTCATGTCGTAATATTGCACATAATCATCATAATTACCTATTCATATTAGTTTAAAAATATTTTCTAAAAGTTTTCTAAAAACTACATTTGTAGTTACCATGAATTCTCTTTATTGAAAAATGAAGATTGTATAAAACTTCAAAAGACAATTTTAAACTAATATGAATAGGTAATTATTGTAATTATGTGGAATTTTACAAGATGGAAAAGAAAAAAAAATGAGCTGGGACTGGGATCGAACTTTGCCCGGCAAAATAGAAGTTCAGCGCTCTGATCGCAGACAGAGAAGTGAGACGTATATAGAATCACAATGCCGTGTTCCATTTGGAGATCACGCCATACTACCCCAAATCGCAAAGTTATCACCCCATTCGCCAGAGAGCGATACTGTACATGTAAGCTTCAGTACCCTAAAACCAGGTAGCGACAGTATTCTTAGCACAGTCACACCTACTACCCTCCAAAGATGCGCACGCATAGAAAAAATGCTTCGCGGCAGAAATCGCTAACTTGAATTCTAAGATTTTCCGAGATTCTTGGAAAGTTACAACTCAAAATTATCGATTGAATTCATTGCTTTGATTTATATATCAGTATATAAATTTCAAGAAATTTTCTAAAAATAGTTTAAAAATTAATTTTATAGTTAACGAAGCATTTAGCAATTTTTTGCATATGAAAATTTACAATAAAATTAAAAAACAAGTTATGTTCCATCGATAGAGAATTAAATTCTCTATCGATCAGTATATATAAAAACGTGTACTAATTTTCGGATTTTTTCCACCTAATATTCAGGCAGAGTAGAACTTTGAAAATAATATCGAGATATGCGAGCGTTCATCGAGGTTTTATTTGGGAGGAATAAAAATTTCCCAATTTTTTCCCGTTTGAAACAAAGCTGGGCAAACTCAACTCTTCTAACTCCCAAGTGCTCCCTAGGTATATTCGAGGAGCTCTTTATTGCTCCTGCGAGTGCAAGTGAGAAAGAAATTATATTTCTCTTCTTTTCTTCTTCCTTCCGTATCGGAGATCCCCACCATTCCGCCTTAAAGTCCCTTTTCTTCCGTGGGCAAGCGGAGCCCCACTCGCACTTTAAGTAAGACTTATAAAAATTTCCTTACGATGACGATATAGCTCAAGGGCAGCGCGCTAGCCCTACGGAACCTATGGTATTAGGTTCGAGTCCTACTAGGTTTATTTGTTTTTTACCTTTTTCAATTTTTTTTAATTGCTTTTTTTTATTTGGCACAATAAAAAAAACGCAAACATCGATGTTATTGCGCTTAAACAGCCTTTACATCAGTTGCTTAACTGCAGTTAAGGCCTTACTAAATGCGATTGTAAATCGAGTTTAGTAAGCAGATCGAAGTTAAGGCGCTCGTAGCGTCATAGTTAGTGACACACGTGCGAAATAATGAATTGGAATATAAAATGACAGTTGTTGTTTATTGTAGTAATTAATCGAAGTGAATAAACAATTAGAATAATAAGTGAAATTACTAATAAAAATTAACTATGTTGATACGATAAATGTAATAATTCATTTTTTATTAATTTACATAGTAGAAAATAATTCTTAGGTACTATTTAAATTAATGTAAAACTCTAACTTACTTTTTAACTGAGTGATTTCCTCAAATACACGCGTCAAAATTGACATGAAATCATAACAAAAACGTTTTTTTTCTCTCTAACAGAATACACTTGCCGGATGTCATTGCAAAACAAAAAGTAATTGAGGGCACTGTCAGCGCTTAGTTTTGTGTTACTAGAAACGAAAAGTAGTGACATCTAACAAGAGATTTTGAGGTCGTAAAATTTATCGAGCAGTACAATATACCCGATTTCCTCCTACATACAATGGTGCTTGATTCATTACTTCGAATAGTGTGCTGTTTTTCATCATGACACCACCTACGATGTGTTGTAATTTTTTTACTTGGAGGTGGTATAATAGTGTTAAAAAGAACTTTTTTTACTGTTAGATAAGCATGACGAAAATTACAGTGATTAATTCATATCGTTACGTAATGAGCATTGACTGCTGCTGCTCAATTGTACGATTTTGGTTTTAAAGCCTTAGGACAAAATTAAAGAAAAAGAAGACTTTATCGATTAATTGATAGCAACAATTTTATGGTTTCACTATTATAGCAAGTTAAACTTGGCGCAGTTCCATGATTTTAAGCATTTATTGCATGTAGAACAATTTGAAAATAATGCATTTTCGAACAACAGTGAGGCGGCACCGTTTTTTTCTAGAGATATTGAACGATATCTGTTTTTGGTGGATTAATTATACTAAGTAATTTTAATTGACTGTCATTATATTAATTATATCATGAATTTTACGACACACATGCACAATATAAAATAGTTCTTCGTACCAATTATAAATCGTTTGATTCAAGTACCTTATGCGTTTGGATACAGACAAATGCTTTATACGATTGGATCGAACGCCTTCTGAGTTGGAAAACTATTCCTCATTCAAGAATCAGTTTCTTACGCCAAGAAATCTAAATATTTAAGGGAACTAAATAATATTTATTTAAAAAAGAAAGTGATTTAAATAAAGTTACACCTGTCGTTTGCATGAAACTAAAGTTAATTGAGGAAAATTATAGTGTTTTGAATTGATGTTTGAAATGATTTAATTAGAACCATTCAATTTTTAATGTAAATGGATAATACGCTATTTCAATTTTTTTTCTATGCCTTCATTCAATATTTATTATGTATTTAAGAAAAAAAGACTAGATTGAGAGCTACAATGCATTGAATGAATGAAGTAGATTGTTTGAAACAAATTAATATAAAATTAAATTAAGTAATTATATTCTTTACTTAAAATTCTAAGTTAACTTACTAAAATTATACTTCTATTTATTATTAACATTTGAACATATTTTATCAACGATTATAATTACTTTAAAAGAATTGTTCTTGTTTATTATATTGGTACATATAGAAGCTAATAATATCTAAAAGATATGCATTGTAATTGTAATACATAGCTATTTAATAGTATAGAAACATTAGATCACAACAAAATATAATTCAAAGTAATGTAATATTAAACATTATACATATTAATTTTTAGAAAAACATTGTTTCTTAACCTAATTTAAAAAATCACATAATTAAATCCGTTTGCAACTGCGTATTCATTCTTTTAAATCATCGCAATAAATAATATCTCATATTTTGATATGCATGATAGTTTTCATCAAAAGTCTCATTTAATCGCAAAATAATGTATAACAATTTTTCGTTATAAATTAAAATATATATTTAATTTCACCCGAACTATTTGAATCATTAATTTTTATAATCATTTCGTTCGTTTTTATAATCATTTTAATTTTATTATTATATGTTCAATATTATTCAATATATTATTGAGAGAAATTGGAATAAGGAATTTAGGATCAAACAAAGTCATTTTTAAATATCTTATTTATTAAAAAAAGTTCTTAATTGCATATTGTCTTCCACCATTTGTAACGACTTGATGCGTAACAATACAATAATGGATAGAATTAAAGCTTTCATTTAGACCTAACATTAAATGTAAACCTAAATTGTCACCACAAATTATAGCAACGGTAAAATATACTTCGATTACATTTTTTTCTCTTTAAATTCCTTTATTTTCTAAATATTTCAATTCACCAAGTAAAAGTTCAAATATTCTTTCGAAATTTGAATATCCGAATTCATTCTCTTTTCGGTCGAGTGTTCTATGAATTAAAGGTAGAAAAATATTGTCAAGTTTGGATGCATATTCTACAGGTACAGACGTAATTTTATAATACATTACTCCTACTTTATCAATGGCAGTATGTGAACCTAAAAGATTATTTACTTTTAAATCGTCGAAATAAATAGGAATTACTTTTCTGTTTAGGAATTTTAATTTCATTTCTTGCCAAAGACTTCCTTTTGAAAAAGAACCAATTCTGTTATTACTTTCATTTTCTTTTTTAGATATATCGTCAGTATAACTGTAAGTATTCTTAAATTCTAGATATTTTGTCAATACCTAACGCATTGGAGTTATTTGGCAAGAAATTCTGTTTATAACATGAATATTATTTATACCTTGTATTTTTTTAGTAAGACCTGTATCTATTGTGATTGCTTGTGGCTCAATAAAAGAGTCATTCTTTAAAAAACATTCTTTTCGTAAATACTCTGTTTTCATATTGTCGAAAGAGTTTGCAATGATATTTAACATTTCATCTAGATGTGGATCAACAAAATTCAACACTTCTTTTATTAAATGAAGACTGCATGATTCAAACAATTCTAATGTCCAGTTTACTATATACTGTATGGTGGATCTTGCCATATTAGGGTTTGAATGTAGTTTTGCGAGAAAAATAATTGAAATGTTACGGATTAACAGATTTTTTGATTCAAATGAAGGTTCATCACTAGACACTGAACAGATCTATTGGACGAATAGATGTCTTTTAATTTGCAATGACCAAACAGTGGAATCATTACCGTGAAATGACAATTGCAACACGGACAAATTAAATACATAGTAAACTTAAAAAATTTAATATAGAACATAAATATTTTATAATATGAATTCGTAATGAAGAGTTCACTAAATCAATAATTTTACTAACATGGGCAATATTTTCATCAAAATCAGTCTCGAATTTAAAAATGCGACGTTGAAAAAATGCCAGATTTTTTTAGATTGTGGAGAAAAACTCACATGCCAGACATATCTTAAAATACGTAGCGAGCCCCGTAAGAGAAGAGTTAAAACGATACAGAGGTTTATCAAGAACGACTATAAAGTTATTAACATTTCAACGCATTTTCAATTCCAAGTATGTATGGTTGTACAGTTGTATTTTTCTTTTCTCATCTCATTGATTTTTTCATTGTGGATCTTTTCAATATCTCCAGCATCCTACGGAAACATGATTTTCAATAAATGTAATTATAAGTTACAGTGAAATGAAGTAATGCTAAAATCGAGTAAATTATAATACAAAAGTGCTCAATCATTACAACATTCAAAATATATTTTAAAATGATCAGCACAAGTAATCATAACAGTATTGATTACATTAATTTGCACGCGGTTAATCATTGATGTATAAAATAAATAATAAAAAAATAGGTCTGAGCACACTTTGTCTGTGCTAACACAACGAACTTCACATTTTTAATTGTTTGTAACAAATTTAGATAGTTATGATCAATGTTCGTTGAAATTATCCAATTACATGTGATATACAAATTACTTAATCAATAAATACAATTTTTAATTGTTCATAACAAATTCCTATTGGTATAAACAATGCGTAATTGTTGAAAGTCATATTTGGTTGTGGACAATTAGGTCTACTCAATATCGACTTAATTCTCAAATGAAATTGTTATTGTTTGACTTAAAAGTATTTCAAAGTTTTTCAATTTTTTTATTGGTTATTTTGTTATAAAAAAAACGGGTTGACCGAATTTGTTCAAATTCCTTTCAGATCTTCTTTATAATCATATCTTACGAATTAATTTTGGTTGAAGTTAATATCTTAATCCGTTCTTGAGATATCGAAAACGAAAAAAATGCTGACGTCCGTACATGCATACATACATACATATATACATACGTACACACACACATCATTCTAAAAATATGTCAGTATGCTTGCAAATATCTTGAAACGTGAAGATTTAATGAAAATTCAAATTTCACCAATTGACCCAATTACAATAACTTCCTAATGGGAAGTTAATAATCACCAATTTTCATTTTTCTAACTAACATGGATCAGTTCCTTCATCATCAATTATGCTTAATAGTTCTTCTTCATTATCAGTAGGTTGTTTTTTATTTTTTATAGTTACTTTACTCAATTTTGTAATGAAAGGATCCCAGTTTTCGTAAAATTTTGGTAAAGCAGTTATATACAACTCATCAAAATCTCTATTTACTAATGGGTAACCTCGAGTTTCATCGATTAAAACTGGATAGTTTCTTAAATAATTCTAGACATTTTCTTTTTCTTCCAGTAACGCATAATCACAAACTTGTGAAGTTTTTTTCCAACGAGAATGTATGTTGGCAAAATCACAATTATGTTGAAGCCAATGTAAAATGTCAAGTACGTCTTCAGCTAAAATGAAATATGTGAAAAGAATTTGTTTATAAATTAACTTCGTTTTGTATCATAAAAATACTTTAATACATGTTTATAAACGATATTCACCTATTGGTTCGACGTTTTCATCTTCTTCAATTGGTGCCCTCGCGGTTTCTATGAACTGAAAAAAACAAGGTGAATTCCGGTTAAATAGTCGAACCGAAATTCAACCGTTTTTTCTCGGTTAAAAAACGGTTGAAAAGCAGTAAAATAACTCGCGTATTTAACTTGATATCCACGGTTAAATCTCGGTTAAATCCCGGTTAAATATTAAATATTTAACTAAATAAAACAAGTTAAATGTGAGTTAAAAACTAGTTAAATTAGGCACTTATTATATAGGCCGGATTAACATGTTTGAAAAACGAACCAAACGTTGTAAGGATAAATTAAAAATGAATTTGTAACAACATAAAAGGTTTATATTAAATTAAGTACTTTCTTTAAATTCAAATAACAAAGTCTTGTAAAAATAAAAATATTTTTAGATATTCTAACCCTTGGCCGGTATTAAGCCCGAGGAATCACCGTGTGAGTAGTGGAGGGGCTCAACCAATCGTCGTTGTTCTCTTTAGATGTGTCATGTCAACGTGGTAGTATGTCTGTGATTGCCGTGCAGCTAAAGTTAAAAATTTTTTCAGGCCCGTACCAATTTGCAGCTCAGATCGTGGAACTTTTTCTAATAATAATTCTAATTTCTTTTATATACATAAATAATATAAATCAGATAATTACAAATGAAACGTAATGCTTTCTTTCGTACTTTTCATACAAAATACGTCTAAGAGAAGAAATCCTTTAGCGAAAAAAAGCTATAATAAAAAAACTTGATGTAAATAAACTCGGTCTCTGCAATACTCATGTTCATTTGTTAGACTTCGCTGAAATGAATAACAAAACTATGTGAAGGTTTTACGAGAAAAATTCTTAGAAATTTTGGTGTATTATTTTTGAGTATCTTCTCTTATTATTTTCTATACCATTATTTGTATGTCGCTCATCAAGATTGTTAGCTATCATTCAAATAAGTTTGAATTAATTTTAAAATACATTAATAGGGCTAACAAAAAGAGTGTTAATCGAAAAAAGAAAAGTGGAGTGTACAGAAGATTATATATGATCAATTACAAAAAAAACAAAGTCGATCGCTTCTGGTCACCAACATCTACCGAGCAAATTCGTGCTTACATAGGTATAAATATTTATATAGGAATAGTACAGTTACCAGATGTAGAAATGTATTTTGATGATAAAATAGTTTCTTGTCCAATTGTACGTAATGCAATGACATTTCAAAGATTCAACAAAATTCAAAGACCTGCAAAAACAGATGAAAATTATGATGATTTATATAAAGTAAGACCAGCTCTGAACCTGGAAAAAAAACTCAGTGAATTTTATGCTTCAAATTGCTATCTATCTGTTGATGAAGCTATGATTGCTTTTAAGGGCAGGATTCACTTTAAACAATATATGCCTCAAAAGCCTACTAAGTGGGGTATCAAGTCTTGGGTCATAGCCGACAGTGTAAATGGTTATATTCTCAAGTTAGACATTTATTTAGAAAAGAAATATAATGAACGAAAGGATTTACTACTAGGTGAACAAGTGGTGCTTCAAATTGCAGAAAAATATTTTGGAAAGTATCATCATATTTATTTCGACAATTTTTGTACGTCGGTACGACTTATCCAAATGCTACTCGACAATGCTACTTATTCTTGTAGTACAGTGCGTACATGTAGAAAAGACTGGCCTTTCCAAATAAAAAGCACCAAAGTATTGAACTGAAAATCTAATGAAAATACTGAAACAGGAAACTAAAACCTGGTGAATATTCTATTTTACATTCTGGAAGAATCACCGCTATTGTTTGGCACGACAAACGCGATGTGTCTTATCATCTAATTCTAAGCCTTCAGAAGCTGTGATTTTGGAACATTGAAGAGGTAAAAAACAGACTGAGTGGCCGTGTCCTGCAGCGATTATTAAATATAATCAGTGTATGGGAGGTGTTGATTTAAAGATCAGAACAAGTCATATTATTATGTTGCGTGAAAGAGCAATAAATGGTGGAAATATATATACATATCTTTTTAACAAGTATTTGCATTGAAAATGCATTTATAATATATAAGCTGTGTCGTATACCTTCGCGAAGTGAGCATGGTGACAGAGAATTAGCATTTAGGCAGAACTTAGTACTCCAGTTGATTGGAAATTTTACATCACGTAAAAGACAAAGAAGCAAAGTTACTCCAACATAAACGTTTCATTGTGAAAGTAATCTTTTACATTCTCATGTCATAGAAAAACGCACTAAAAAAAATACATATTGTGTTTAAAAAGCAATCAGAATACTAAGGCAAAATACCACATTTGTACATCATGGCGATCTGCTAATTGTAAAGTACCTCTTTGTAAACTTTTTTGTTTTAAAGAATATCAACAGACTCAATATGACAAATATTCATAAAAATCTCAGTTTCTGTCAATCGTATAATTTTTTTATACAAAACATATTTTATTATTTGTAGCTTATGTAGCTATTTATATTCGGATAAATAGAAGAATAATAATAATGATAGTATTTTTAATTTTGCGTCAATCGAAATATTGAAAATTTTTTATGTACAGAGTTGATATACTCCTGAGTTTTCTCCCCTCCACTCTTTATTCAAATTGATAAGCAAAAGTGAGATTTTTCTTATTGCCGGCAAAGGGCTAAACAATAGTTGATTTTTCTTATCAAACTTTAACTGGATTATACTGACTCGAAATATATTGTAGTTTTAGAAAATATACTCAATTGAAAGGTATGAAAATATTTAAGCCATTAACATTATTTACTAGTGAGATTTGAAATAAATAATGATTTACATAAGTCTGTTAAAAAATTATACATATGAATCCGTTTATATTAATATGATAGCAACAATTTTTTAATTGAATAAATAGCCGAGCGGGTAAAGGCGCTGGTCTCAGATGTGACCAAGGTAGCAATCGTAGGTTCAAATCTTCTAAGGAACAAATTTTAGCACATATTTTTTCACGGAAATTTAATTTAAATATGTTTCATAATGAGGTATTTCAACAATATAAAATCATAGAAAATTAGTTAATTAAACAACTAAGTTTTTATATTTAACTTGCTTTAATCAGGCTTTCTCCACTTGGTCCCAATAGGGACAAGCGTTACATTCCCAATGTGGGCCTAATGTGGTATCTCATTTGGCACCTAACTTGAATTTAGGCAATTCGAATTGGGTGCAAACTCTTTCCAAAAATAAATTCTACTGGAAAACTTCCGTCAAAGGAGTGAGGAAAGAGCTGACTATCGGTCAAAAATAGTGGTCAGCAGTCTAAATTTAGATATTTATACATTTCATGTGATAACGGATTGAAAAAAAAAAAAAACCAGAAGATGTCTTAGTCGGACATAACACCATAGAATAAACAAAGAATAATTAATGTTAATGCACTTGAACACATATGTACAACGCATACTAAGGAAGTGTATCAGTATTCTGAGTCCATTGCGTCACTAGCTTCATTTGTTTCCACTAATACCTTTTCAAATCCTATATCGAAAAAAAATACTGTGCTAAAAAAGTGTATTAAAATAATAAAATTGACTATTATAAATATTTAAAAAAATTATGAATAAGTACTGTTATGTATTTTTTCTCTTTAAAGGTGTTAATATGTAAACCATATGCTTAACCTTAGAGATTTTAAGTTCCTCTCTTTAGTCCCAGCCTTTCGATCAATAAACGGGGATAAGGGGATCTTTCATAGAGAGAGTAAAAATGTGTGATTTATATAAAAACAATAACAAAATTTTATTGAATGAAAATTATTGAAAAATCATAAGTGCAATTGAAACATTACCACCAAATCATTTCTTTTTCTCTAGTCTAAAAATCTAAATCTAAAATATATTTTAAATAATTATGTGGAATAATTAAAATACATTGACCCGACTGGAATTCTCAGTTTGGTTCAAATAAGGATGATGTTTGGTCAGCCAAACTGGGCATTCGGTTCTAATGAGGAATCCACATGACGAACTCATGCCGAAAGTAACGCATGTCCACATTCGTATTCCATTTGGACTAGCTAATGCGGACAGCATTAGGTTTAAATTCGGGCTGCCTAAAAATATTATCGGAATGCAGCAAACCGTACGATGACCAAATCGCGACCTAATGGAAAATGAATGTAGATCAAAAGGCACCGACAAAAAGGGCCAAATAAGAAAAGCTTAACTATGTATTGTGAAGTTATTTTAATTTACTAGATTATACTATCAATAAACATAATACATAAAATTACCTTATAATATATTCTTTTCTTATAACAAAATTTTTAGTTAAATTCATAAAATTGATTATTATGATTATTCAATTTCAATGTCGTTATCTGAATTGTCTTCGCTGTCGTACGATTCCACAGTTTCTTTTGCTGTTTTTTTTCTTCTTTCTGCTCTTCCACCATTCCAATCTTTGCAGTCGTGAAGAATTGATGAAACTGCTTGGATTATTTTTGCTAGTTGCAGAGGTTCATCTTTAGGCTTCGAAAATGTTTTGGTAAATACCGCTGAAACATAAAATGATCTTGTCAAATACGTCATAATATTGAAAATGTCGTATAAATATAGCAAATTATGTAGTCAACTTATATTTTTACCTTTGATTGATTTAAATAAGGTTGTCTTCTTAAAAATCCTTTCTTTTGTTTTCGTAACTTTCACAGGATTATAAAGTACCGCTACATCACGAGACATAATATACCGCAACACTTCGCCCATGTTTTGAGTGATTGACTGGTTCGTATTTAACCTGACCAATATTTTTTTCGCCCATAAATACACATAAACATAATGAATTAAGATAAAAACTGTCAATTATTCAGTACTTCGTAGAATGTCTTTAAAAATACTTTACCATTTTTTTATAATATTGCTTATCATTTTTCAATTTTTTCTCGAATTCTATATATCTCAATTATTTCACAGGGAAAGCTGATATTATCATTCTCATCATCTTCATTTTCACTTTCTGTACTTCCTGTGTTTTTATTTATTTCAATAGTTTTTTTAATCTCGATTATTTGGCCTTTTAGCTCATCAATATGTTTTGCCATTGAATTTAACTTTTCATCGGTTTTTGAAATTCCCCCATTATGTGTTTGAAATGACTCTGTATCATGTCCATCAAACGATCTGTGAGACAAATGTTTTTAAAACAAAATGATATACAATCTATAAATAAAGTTTGTTCTAATTTTACTTATTAATACTTACTACTTTACCTTGATTATTTTTGTTTTCATTGCGAACATTGGATGAAGTTGGACAGATATCATTTTGGAAGTTTCCTGTAGCCGTCACATTATTCAAGTCTCGAGAAATTTCTGCAATCTCTAATGTTTCATCTGAAGATGAACTGCTTTCATCATCAGATGAAACATCTGATTTTGGTTTACCTTCTGTCAATTTGGATTCTAAAAAAAAATCAATCATTTTAAATAAAGAATTATGCATATAGTTGAATAAAATTAAATTTTTTATGGCAATAAAATCAACATTGTAACTTACTTTTGGCTTTTCGATCACCTTCCTGATGATTTTTGTCGTTATTTCCTTCCAAACTATTTGATCCGTTTGTAGACAACTGCAAATTGGAATTTTCACCAACGTCTCCGTGCAGATCTATTTGCGCAAGATTCATCATCTCTAAAGCAGAACGTTTAGACATGATTTTTGACTTCAAAAACTCTTCATCTTCTTTTGATTTACGATCAGCAGATCTATCGTTTTCAGTGGAGTATGCATGCTTTTGATAAAAAAGTTTCAGTGATAATGAGGAAGCTTCTTGGTATGTATCTAAAAATTATTTAAAAAAATGAGGCAACTATGAGAAACTAATTCTAAATATAAAATTAATAAATTACTTACTTGTTCTACCACAAAGCTTGATAAAGTAAAGAGGCCAATTTTCTATCGGTTCAGCACATTGTTTTACCATTTGTTTCAATATTTTTTTACGTGGCTTGTCATAAGGTGGAGGCATAAATTTGCATTGTATTTTTTCATTATCCCTATCAAAATCAATCCAGTTACTTGGTACAATGTCGATTTCTTTAAGTTTCTTTTTGTTTATAAACACAACTAAACGATATTTTGCGTCCTTTTTATCAATCTTTGCGTTTTTTTGCCTATCCATTTTACATTTAAATTTTACTATCACGATCACTATTATCACCACTTAACCACAAGTTATCACTATTAATATTTTTATAATAAATTTCAATGAAATATTTTTCTAATCAAACATAACAAAATACCACACGTCTTTACTTTGTTACACTTCTCACAACGATATTTTTAAAAATATACAGTTATGAGTGGCAGTTTTAAGAATACGATGTTATTTTCTCAGTACTGCATCAGGGGTGGGGTTCAGGTATTTAGTAATATTACGGTCGGGTAAAACCCGGCAAAAATTCCAAGACTTAAAAATTTCAATTTACATTTACTAAAACAACTTCTCTATCATACATGTATTGCAATTAAAGAAATTTAAGTTGCGCTATTCAAATTAAAATATCAGAAGAATATATTGATTTAATTATTGCTATTCATTACTATTTGATTTTTTTCTGATATTATTTGTATATGAAGTAGTGGCATAACATTCAATTTTTCTTTGTTTTCAGTACTTAAATCAATACACACCATTTTTTTTTTCATCCGTTATTTTATAGTGTTCTATACCCATGCTTATTTCGCTGACGTTCCACATTTCAAAAATCTTAGAATTCATGGGAGCTGTGAATAATGCTTTTCTTTTCCTTAATATTTTACCTGATATTTTTATTGAATGGACATCACTATCACTAAGGGCTTAAATTTAATGAAATATGTTTGAGTAAGAATAAAATTGTCTTTTCATCGAACTAATGAATTCATAGAGCTATATTCAACATTTTTTGTTGTCGATTCTTTAAATACCTTATGTCATTTGTGATTAATAATTTCCAATAATGTTTAATCGCAGAAATTATTTGCTGTGAGCACGTGTATCTGTAGCAGCTATTATGTATCGTTGCTAAGCAACGGCGTGAAACATTGCTGTGTGATACACTTGCCTAATTTACTTCTCAAGCGCCATGCCTGTAGCTGAAAGGATGTTAGACCATACATAGGCTGCGCATAGCAGCCGTAAATATGGAAACGCATTCGTACGCAGCTTCCTGTGGTCTCATTTTCCCACACAGCGAGCTACGGCAACTAGCCCCCTTTGCGTCAGCCCTGGCTGGGCAAGACTGAAGCTCGAAACGACGTTCGACCACCTTGAATTGGACTCAGTCTTACCACGCTTCTTCCGTAGCTTTGAGTTTTTTTACTATTCAAACAACCATTAATTCAAGTTAATATTTAAATATATAATTTAGAGTAGCGGTAAATACTCGGCGCCACGTCACCTGCACTTTTTGTCCCATTCGACTACTGCCTCTCGTCAAACTAACGCACTCTCGCGACTTACATTTAAAATGCCGAGTCATACGCTACTCTATACTGAAAAGGTCGCGAGTGACGTCACGAAGCAATGGTCGATTGTAAATATCTTGATAACTAATCAAAATTACGGGATGATTTTCAATAAGCAATCAATAATAACTGTAAGCTCTCATTAACATCGAAAATTAGTTTCATTCATTGAGCATTTGTCAAGATAAAAAATAGGCCACGCCCCTAATTCCGTTTCTAGCCTCCTCTTCGTCAGTCTTATTTAAATCCCATTTGACGCGAACCTCTCTCTCGTGGTCAAGATTTTTTTACGATATTTATAGGTATACTCCCACTCTGTAAATATTTATCAAAAATATAAATAATATTATTCACTTATGGATTATTTTTGAAGATAAATAATATAAAATTTAAGTTGATTAAATTTTTAAATATAAAAAATAATGTTTATTCATAACTAGTATATAAATTTCTGGTGTCTGTATGTCTGTCTGTGCTAATCTCTAAAACAACGAATCTGATTGCAACCAAACTTTGGAGGCACGTAGAGGAGGTTGTTAAAAAGGTTATAGGCTACGTTTTGTTTTTGTAAATTGTTTATAACGATCAAATTTGTCATAAACAATTAAAAACGGAATCTATGCTATATATTTGAATTCTTCTTACACTTAATTTTTTCTTTTCACTGAAATATAGTTACAAGCCTCATGAAATGCATAGAAATCTACTCCTTTTGTTTATAACGATTAAATTTGTTATAAACAATGAAAAACGAAATTTCTCTTATATATCCCATAGAAATATTTATCATAATCTTTTCATTTAATTTAGAAAATTACTATTTGAGTCATTTTCGAGCAATTTGTTGTTATAAGACGTGATTCTACACATTATGCAATTGAAGGTGCTGGAATCGGCTCGCTTATAACCAATTAAAAAAACGAGAAAATACGATACAATAATAGATATTGTTATACTTAGAAACATAATCAATAGAATAAACTTTCCTTCAGCCTCTAAATAATTATTTGTAGGGTATAGGGGAATTGGGCTGATACTCTTATTGATCATTTTTTCAAAATTGTAATCAATTTGGTTATTGTTCCAAGTGAAAAATTCAACAATTCTAACTACTGGTTTTATTTTAGCTACATCTTAGTTTAAGCATATAATATTTGACTTTTTTATAAATAAATAAAGAAGGTATCTATGCAATTAATTTGCATTCTTCTGACGGGATATTATTTTCTTCATGAATTAAGACCGACTTCATTTGTTTACAATGACTAAATTTGTTCTGAATAATCGGAAACAAGAACTACAGAATCAATTTAAATTTTTTGAACGCAATTTTTTTTTTTTTACTGAAAAAAAGTTACTAACAATGTAAATTAAATAGAAATATTTTTTTTGTTTGTAACAATTGAATTCGTTGTAAAAATTAAAAAACACGATCTATGCGATAAATTTGAATTTTTTTAACGAGATATTTTTTCCTTTATTTATAAAACGTTACTTATCATGTAGAATGAATGTAATCAAACATGTTTTGTATAATGAATGTATTTGTTTTGAATAAGTATAAATTGAATCTTACATTAGAATTCGAATTTTTACTGTTTCTTTATTAATATACACAAATTTATCACTTGTTTGCTTATTTCATCACAACATATTATGTATCTCGAATTAGGACATTTAAATAACGAAATTGTTGTTCGAAACTTCATTGAATTAATCGATTCTGATGTAACGTAATTATGTCACATCGATTATTTACAATGAATAAGAGAATCTTTTAGTTGGCTGAAAACATAAATGGTTTCTAATTTTCGTGGGTTAATTATTTCAGATCATTACTGTTCATACTCATCAAACCGCAACTACGTGCACGACGTCGTGAGAATTAGCTAGTATCGTAGCATAGATTGTAAAACAATACACCCTCTATAGTAGCCAGTCCTGACGTTAGAATTTTGGTCAGACGTACGCACGTCTGTTTCCGTTCTGCAACAGATTGTCGTATATTTCTGACAAAAATCTTACGTCTGTCTGCATCAGAAAAACGGCAGATACATACGTGAACGACAAACTTAGGGCAACATACGTAAGTCTTACGTTGATGTAGCTACTAGGGCTATATCTTTTATCAGACTCGATTTGTTTACCTCCCCCCCGTGGAAAGATTGGTATCACTTCGACTTCGATCAACTCATTTAAAATCAACTTGCCTTGCTGTAATTATTGCTAAAAATAAGAAATGAATTTCAACAACTGTCTATATTTATTACTAATAGAATATATAATAAATAATCAAACTCGAGATAGTCACGAGAAGTTTGAGTTGTTGTACTATAAATGCAAGCTTTAATTACATTAAGGATACTACGGATGAAAATAAATTTCAAAAAAACATTTTTTGTTATTTATTGATCTTTTGCATAAAGTGAAGTTACCACGTCAATTCCGCGATATCGCAGGTTTTTTTTTTTTACTTTAATCAATACTATTCAATCTGGTTGCTAATTCAGTGATTTATGAATTTTTTTAAATATAAGGCCGTAAAAGAGACGGCGGAGTTCTCATCGGACCACGATGAGTATGGGTAGGTGAAAGAGAATAGACATTCAAGTATTGCGACAGTTTAAGTGGCAAAAGCACCTTACACCAAACTTGGGGATTCTAGAATCCAATCCTGATTGGAAGAAAAAATTCTTTTTTTCCAAAAAAACGTGCTAATACAAAACTGTTTGGATGAGGTAGGGGGGGGGGAATTAACGAAAAAGTTTCAAATCGAACGGAGGACTATGTCATCTATAAAATAAGGTCTTTTTTTTTGTTTCGATGAATTGTGTGAGGAAATACTCTTCCGTATTTTTCTTTATTTGAGAAAGTAGCTAATTTTTGTAATGTTCTCTATTGATAGAAATTTTTTAAACATAATTCTTAAAAAAAAATCGAGCCACGTCTTATAAAATTTATTTTCTACTAGTTACTTCCTCAAGTTGAGTCAAAATTGAAAATTATTTTTAAATAATTCAAATAGTTATTTTGTAGATGGCAATTTACGATAAATTTTTTGTGCAATCAATTTTGACTGAAGCATATAAAGAGCCATAGCAACCTTTGACAGGTCGTACAACATGTAGACGGAAGAACGGCAACGTCAACTGCTTTTCAACAGAACCGACTTTTTTTAGCTACTTTTTATTCATAAATGACACGTGTTCTGTGCATACAGTAGAGCTCCAATAATTTCGAGCTTATGAGTTTGTCTCTTCAAGGAACTCGAAATTATTGTCTTCCCCCTCCATCACTTCATAGAAAACGGCAGAACATAAATGTCTCTTTTCAGTTTGTGTTCTGAGAGAGGGGATAAGTGGAAGTACAGAGTGTATCATTTTCAACTTAAAATTTACACACATAAGTGAATATTGAAAAATGTTAGGATTAATAAAATAAATAATATTATTTCTCTACATTTTTATGATTCATAATTACATATATTTTTAATTTCATAAAAATATGAAAACAAAAACACTTATATTATTTTAAATAGTTAAACACATAATGAATGTATATATTTTTTAAGTAAAATAACTATTATGACTAACATTGCTCAGGATCAGATTTGATTTCTTTGGATATGGTATCTAATACTTCAATACTTTTTGAACAACGATTTTCTAAATAATAATTTCGTAAATAGTTGATACATAACATAGCTTCATTTTTTTCAGTCATATGATTTACGTTATGATTATTGTTTTCATTTATACCATCCATTGTGTTCTCTGTATCATCTTCTACATTTTCATTTCGAACACTAACATCAGCTTCAGTCTCATAATCGTAATCACAATTATTATCACAATCATTATCATTTTTATCATTATTGTCATATACATCCGTTTTATCACAGGTCTCTTTTCTTACAATTTGTACAATCTGTTGCTCTGTTAAACATTTATCTTGAGTTAAGTAACAAGGATTTAGCCAATCTTCAAAAGCTGAGAAATTTTGTGAAGCATGACATGGTAGACTTTTAAAGAAAGTTCAAAATATTTTTAGTTAGTTAATAATTTTCTCTCGTTGATGTCAGTAATTTGCTTCTTACTCTACCCTGTCTTGCCAGGGCGAAACCTTAAAAAAAAGATATCTAAATATTTGCTGTATTAATCTTATGACTTGAACAATTGTCTATAACGAACAAAGCTTTAAGAGGTAGGCCAGTTTCAATCAAAAAAGTTTTCACAATGGGAACAAAATTATCACGAAAGCAAGATTCGAATAACTGTTTATTCATCCAAGCACTTTGCTGATTTTGATGTACTACTGGCAATGAGGAAATTCCTTTAAGAGCTTTTGAACTTTTAGCTTTTCCAATAACCACAAGTGGTAATTTTAATGTCCAAGAGGCATTGCTACATGCCATAACGGTTATTCTCTCCTTATAACCTTTAAGACCTGATGGACAATTTTCTGACTTTGCAGAAAGAGTAGTTTTTGGTAGAAGTTTATAATTTACTCCACTTTCATCACAGTTAAAAACTTGATGTGCAATTAATTTTTTTTTACGAACATATTTAATAAATGATAATTGAAAAGAATCTACTGCTTCTGTGTTGGCTGATAGTTTTTCACCACTAATTGCAACACTACGAATTCCATAACGATTTTTGAAATTACGAAGCCAACCACGGCTAGCAACGAAATTATTTGATTCCTTGAGTTGAGATTCGAATCTCGTAGCTTGAGCCTGAAGCATAGGTCCAGTTAGAGGAATGCTTTGAGCTCTCATATTTTTTAACCATCACCACATGGCGGTATCAACCTTTACATTATCACTTATACGCAAACGTTCCTTTTTTCCTGTAGAGAAATAGGTACCTTTTCACTCCATTTAATTATTTCATCTTGGTTTTTTAGCCAAGATCTCACTGTCGTGGGGTGAACCTTGAGATTTTGTGCAATTTCATCCACACTCATTCCTTCCTTAACCTCATTTATTGCATTCAGCTTTATAAATAAAGATACAGAATCATTTCTTTTTTTCGAAATCGTCCCACTTGACATTGTTCTCACCAATTTTACTCTATTAATACTAATTATATAAAGTATATAAATATTTTATATATTAGTATATATTAAATTAATCTAAATGAATAATCTTATAAGCTATTATGAATTTAACGTATAATACCGTTGCTTTAACATTCTTTCTCTTTTCGCGCATCACAAAGATACGCGAGAAGAGAAATATAAGAGCGTGAGGGTCGACTTAGCTCCGCCCAGGTAGGAGAAGTTGAAATTAACGTGCTCGAAATTATTGGAGCTTCACTGTATTATGTGTATTTGAGAGTCAAAATTATGTGATGTTTTATATGTTTCTTGCGAAAGTTGTGATAAAGATAATTTTTTTCCTATTAAATTTCTACGTAAGATTTTTTAGTTGTTGTTTAATAAGTAATCTCATGATCATTCTGCAGTTAATTATTATATAATCATGATGGTAATCATATGATTATTCATTTTATCCAACTGTTTTCGTAACTGTATTTTAAGAATAGATGTCTCAAGGACTACCTGTACAATTAATGAGCATAGCTTCATTATCTGCGAAAAATTGAGTTCGTTTCTGGAACCAATTTAGATTTAGGCAATCTGAAAACAATTAATACAAGAATACCTATGTTACGAGCTTAACTACATCGAATTAGGGACAGAATGGGTTGTTACTTTATTTTAAACTGATTTTGTTTATGTTGGTAAAAATACATTCATAAAAATATATTGAAGGGTACAAGAGAAGAATAACTACAACTTTATTTCTGCGTCCAAGAAAGGAACTCCGAAGTAGTACTGATTTATCAAACTTTAACTGGAAGAAATTGTTCTATCTGAGGGCAAGAAGCTCACTGAAAGAAACAATATTAAATAAAAGCCACAGACACTGTAAAATAAATTCAGGAACAAGAAATGTTGTCATAGATTTAGAAAATATTAACGTTTTGATTATATTGACTGCATTCGTAGATGAAGATAGTGAAATATATTTTCTACAACCATCCCGAGGCGAAGTCGAAAATAAAATATTTTCTTTAAAACGCTTAAAAAAAGTGTATTCAAAATTTGAGGAATACACATTTTTTTTACATGCCTTTACGGGTTACGATACGACATTAGCATTCTTTAACAAAGGTACAATTAAGTCTGCCAAAAATGTCGAGTAACATTATGATTTTCATAAATTAGCAAAATATTTGGAGAATCAAACAAAGACTCTAATAATATATTTCAAGCAAACGTAGCATATATTTTGGATTTATATGGAGCTTCAGTAAAAAATAAAGGTTTGAACACTTTAAGAATCAATTTCTTTATGAAAGAAGCAGCCAAAAAATCAGTGTTTTACAATCATCATTACCTACAGCTGATGCAGCGTTTGAACATCTAAAAAGACCATATTTACAAATTCAGATGGGTTTAGCAAATGTAGATATCGAAAACGTAAACATTGAAAATTAGGACTAAAATTATTTTGATAACATGCTTATTCGAAAAATGAAAATTATCAACTCCAAATGATTTGTTTAAAATAGTATTTCAAAGCTGCAAAAAGAATTGTGAAGCGGCTTGTGGATGTCGAAAGCGTAGCTGATACTGCAGTGTAGTATGCCTACATTGCAGCGGAAAGAATTGTTATAGTACTTTACTCATCATTGAAGTGACTGAAGTCAAAGTAAATACTTAACACAGAAAAAAGTGGAAATTGTTTAAATGAACTAATAATCTATTGATAAAGTTTTCTCTTCATTCACTTCTTTTTTCTGATTACTGGATTTATATAAAAATATCTAATGACAATTTTAGTATACAAAAACGTTCTACAGTCTAATATTATGAGGGTTATACCATTTGAATTATACCAAAACTATAATTCTTTTCTCTAAATCGAGATCACAATTTTTCAGTGGGTAAACTTTTTTTTATGGATTATGAGCTGAACGTTTTATTTTAAATTATTGAATTTCATTTGATGTAACTAAGATCTGAGGTGTGCATAATTTTAACGTCCAAGGCGTTCCACTATTATGAATATTTGATTTTAGTACAGTGATGTACATTATGTCTGTGTTATTTCATACAAAAAAATATAAGATAAACGCACGTATAACATTAAACGAATTGAAAAGCATTCATGTCCATTACTGGACATAATAATTATTGTAATCATTGAATTAATGTTTATTATTGTTTAGCAGGTGAACGCATGAACGATATTCTCACAAAATTTCATCATCGTCGAGCTGCAGGTATCCTTGCGCAACCACGAGTTGGTAGAACAGTAGATATGCCTTTTCCTCACGTGGATGGTGCCAGTGGTTTAGTCCATTATCCTCGTGTTGGTCGATTTGATCCATTGTTGCTACCTACCACATTAAATGATCGGAAACAATTCACAAATCTACAGAATAACGCAGCAAATGTTTTCAATTTTGAAGCAGCGATCGTTCTAACAATTCAAAGTAAGTTATTGAGAAAATTAGAATCTTTTTTTTATGTCTACGATAACATTTTAACAAGTTCTTGATATCATTTCATGAGTAAAGAACAGAAAAAATATAGTTCCGATTAGAGATCACATGTATTTTTACCAATTTTCGAACATATATACACGACTCCACAATTAATCGAGAACGATTCTCAGTATAAAATGTATTTTGTTGAGATGGGCAAGAATTAGGGTGACCCTCCAAGAACTTGACCTATTTCGGCACTTCTTAGTGACGCTACTCGTCAGGCGCCCTAATTGAAGGGGTCTTTGCATTCGTTACAAAAGACAGTCGATCGAGAATCGAATACTCAAGTACAGCAATTTGCCGCATGAAGTCAGAAATTATTATCACTCTCATGAGTTGCCTTATTCTTCAAGGCGAGTCGTCTGAAAAGAAAAAGGTTGCGATATGTCTTAAGTGTACCTATCAAATACACTGTCATAGGACTAACTGACATCAGTGACGGACAACAAGGCATTGCTAGTGCCAAGGGTTCGTAAACCGCAGAGGATCCTGGACAAGGATGAAAATAGAAAACACCGTCAGCCATGGGGGAGATTGAAGACGCGAAAACATCGCACTAAGCCTGAGCTAAAATTGTATTGAATTGTCGGTCCCCTTTCAGATTATAATGCATGTGTGAATGAGTGCTTATGACAATTCATTGCGTGTTAAGGATTTAAATTATGAGATTGATTACAAATTAATTATAAATTACTATAAAATCTTAAAGGTTTGAGAAGTTAAAGGCGTCAATGTGTATCAAAGTACATATATTGCTATTAGCGGCTGTTGAATACCAACAATTTTTTGTACGATATTGAACGTCTAAAATAGTTCCAAGATTGAACGATAGATATTCTTTTTTACACTCCACACAGAATGCGCTCTTAATTTACCAAATATAGATAATGCGGGACCGTTTAATAAAGAAGAACTTGAAGAACATGTTAGAACTCTTAAGAATTAAAAAGCCTTAGGGCTAGATTACTAGAAGTGGAAAACATCAAGCGCGCGATTGCGTACCTCCCGGAACAATTTCCAGCACTTTTCAACGAATTCTAGTCTTAAGGCTTGTCTTTCCTCGAGCTAGGAAGGAGAGAAAAATTCGTATGAAATATCTTCGACCACTACGAAATTGCGCCCAAAACATTTACAAAGTAATGTAAGATGACTTTACAAACCATACAGTTAGCCAAAATATTCGGTTACAAAGGTGACTCTCAGGGATTCGTGCTCAGTCCACTTTTCTGGAATATAATGTTTGACGACATTCTACCAATCTGAACACGGAAGGCGATATGCAGCGTACGCAGACGATATAATTGTCATAATAGATCGTAATCTCAGGAGGGTTCTAAAAAGCAAAGGACGGGTAGTTGTCAAAACGATATTGACATGGTACAAGAATGTCAAATTGGAACCTTTAAAACCGAAGACAGAGGCAGTTTTTATAGAGCGTGAAATAAAGCTTAGAAAAAAGCGAAATTACAGGGACAAAACAAACTCAACTATCGATAATACACATCACATATCAAGATGAAGAAAGACGGCCACGAATGTAAACCACTGAAAATAACCATAGAAGGAAAAAAAATCAAATTCCCAGAGGTAGTTAAGTACCTGGGGGTCTGGTTCAGCACAGACCCTAATATATCATCTCATATTTATAAACCACTGGTGCAAGCAGAAATGCTATTCTGTAAATGAGACACCTCTCGTGAATGCGTTGGGGACTCAATTACCACACGTGTCTCACTATATACTGTATAGAAGATGCTTCCTACTGGTGGTCGTTCATGCGTCCCCATCATGAGGTGATTTATGCAAAAGATTGGGCTGACGCTTGCAGCCGCGCAGAGAGACATCTTAGGAGTTGTCGCGCATGCCCGTGCATCTACCTCAAGGGATAGTCTCTGTGTAGCCGTGGGCGTTCTGCGATTGGTAATCTTTATGCGTGATACACACTTTGTACTGATGCAGTGGTTACTTAAAATAATTTTAAAATCATTTTAAATGACAATACGGCATAAGGATCATCGACACCGATAATGAACCTCGAAACATACAATTTCTTCCCAAGTATAGCAAATAGATTCGATAATCTTCGACTGAAATCCAAGCCCGCACCTGGGGCTGCAAAATCGAAAACGACATGTAGCATCAGATGCTTCAGTCAATTGAGATTGGATTCGTAGAGATATGTTGTAGGGCCTTGGGCTCGATGCGCGTATCCTCGAACCTCTTTCAAGGTGCAGGAATTTTACATCCCAAGTAACGCCATCGCGAAAATTAGAACTATTCCTAGAGTCATGCCCTATGAGGCAAGGTACTCAAATGAAACGTCTTTTTCAACCGGCGCGGTGCGATCTTCGTCTCATTGCTCAATGCTTTTCTGTAGATCGAAAGAGATAAAATAACACTCGACGAACCTGTTAAAAAAAAGAAGATATATCATATTCTTCAAATAGCACACCTTGAAAATAGCCAACACCACAATAAAAAGTATACTTTTATGAAAAATCAAAACACTTTGTCTTGTTATCTTCTTTTTCATGTAAGATGGAGTAATTCAATAAATATACTACATAACAGCACTTATTAAAAATTCACTCAAATATCCCAAATTCAAAATGTGAAATAATGTCTGTTGATTGTTTAATGTTGCCAGTCGTCGAAGCAGTATCTTTTTTGAGTGTTTTAAATTTTCTGGTACTTCTCCATCATCCAAGTTTATTTGCAATGTTAGTTGTAATTATTGTTGTTCATAAATAATTTGAAAAAACTCAATTGATATTACTAACAAACTACAAAAAAAATAGATATTGTAAATCACGATAAATCATTTTTAGATAAAAGTATATTAATTACAGTAGCAAAGGAAAAACGTTTTTAGTGGAATAATAGAAAATGCAAAAATCAAAGCTTTTAAATTTGTCTCCAAGATGAATATATTTTATGCCAGCCAATGTTTATTAAAATTTCAATCAAACATTCGATCTATAATTTGTCGAGCATACTTGTTGGACTTTTTTATTAAACAATTGTTAGGAAACTATTCCATGATTCTTCGATTATGACAAGTTAAACTTGTTCAAAAAATATTATTTTCAACATTTTTCAAAGGCATGATCGATAGACAACAATAAACGTTTTTCTTAAATTTTTTTTCTGTGTTCGGTAACTTTAGTTTTATGAAAGAACTCATGCACAGTAAAAGAAAACTAAAATTTCTTATAATAATCTCGAGTCACATTATTGATTATAATTCTATCATTATCAAGTATAAATTTCTGTCGAAATTTATTTCTTATCCATAATAATAGTTACATTAAGACAAGTTAAACTAAGATGAGTTGATCGAAGTCGAAGTCATATAAATCTTTCCACTAGGAAAAAAAAATAAAGTTCGACCAAAGGTATAAGATGTATTGATCTTATCATGTATGATGGATTCTTGATTATATACAGTACCTCACTCGACTTAAACTCAATTGCTTTGTCGTGGTAGAAACATCATTCTCAACTTAACTCATTTTAACTTAACTCCCTGAAGTATCCCATTCTAAGATGGACTTTCAATCTACTTAATAAATTATTTTGGATACTGTTATGAATTGTAATTTTTAATAGTTCTTAATGATTCGTTGTAGAAGCTATTAGTAACAATGAATTTGAATTTTTTGTTATATAGGTTTTTTTTTACCGATTTGAGAAAACACTACTTTGATTTTTTTATATTTATTTGCTACTCTGACTGGATTTTAATTAGACAGATTTATTTACTAATAAAAACATATTAAATGGTTCGCTGTATTACAATGATAATAAAAATGTGTACTCAAATTGGTTATCTGTAACGTACGAACAATTTCTTGGAATTAATCATGCTTCTACACGGCTTTTCTATTGTAATCAAATATTGACAATACTTTTATTCAAAAATTATTCCAAAATTTCATTACATTATCAGGAGACACAAATTGATTGTTTTGAAATTTTACTTACATTCTTAGACGATGGAATTAACGCGAATGACATCGATATTTAGGAGAAATATATCTCCTACGTTTCAGTGTACATTCTGATTTTAATAATATAATCCTAAATGTAATATTGCTGAATTACTTTTGGAGGAAATTAATCATCTCTCGACTCGTAAAAACGTAACTAGAACTATTTCTCTGTAATTTCGAAATACAAACAATTCGTTTCAAACAAGATTAATTCTAGAGACTATCTATCGTTTGCATATAATCTTTTTACGGTGATATTCTTTTGAAGGATTCCTTTACATAATTTTTTACAATTATAACTAAAAATATTTGTGTTAATCAATAATTTAATAGCAACCAATCATTGGTCTAATTTTACAAATAAAACAAATGATAATTGATTGATATTCTTTTTCATTTTTGCGCTGTTTTTTCATATTTTTACATATGTTCATCCACAAGTATGATACACTTTTAATTATACAAAGATGATTTACTTATTCCCAGGACTTTATCCGCGTCGATACGATGTGACGGTGTAAACAGTCATAAACTAAAGGAATTAATTTACGAAAATTTGAGACAATGCTTTTTTATCAGCTAATTATAAAAATTTCTTATTAATTGTAAATGATCAATGTGAGATCATCAAATTTTATAATTATAGATTGACTAGCTGTTACCCAGAAGAACAGATTCTATTCTGGATTATCCTTGTCCAACATTTATCGAAGCTTTTCAGGGCATTAACACTTTTCTTGAATAGTATAAAAAAAAGGGTGAAAACCCTGAATTGTATTCAATATGTTTTAAGACAGCTTATGAAGAATTGCAGAAATTTCTAATGCATAACAAATAATACCAAAGTTAATCTAATTAATAAGTTTGTACAAGTTATTGTTTGATAATCATCGTTGCAAATTATTAAAAAGTTAATAAATTTATAGTTGTTATTGTTGATAGAGTCGACAGTATTATTGTTAGAATGCTAAACGATGTGGTATTATAAAATTAGTTTCATTTAACTTTAATCTTAATGTTTATAACTTTTAAGGTTTAATTTAAAATTCATAATTACCAGATTACTACAATGCACAGTTTTGATGGTTCTATGAACGCCATCAATACTTTCAATCTTACAATCAGTCTAATTGTATCAGTACTGAGTTTTGTTGATAAGTTCGAGATACGATTATATAATTACGTTACATAACAATAGATTAATCAAAAATTTTTGAATTGTTAGATTCGATTTCTGCTCTTTTACAGCGATTTTTTGTTATAAATCAAGAAAATCTTTTTTATTAATGTAATGTAGTTAGTACCTCTGCTACATTGAAAATGAGCAATTAGGTGTTAAAATTTTTTTACAAAAAATCAGTCATTTATTTCGTTGCCTGTGACCGTGATTCGTAATAAATTCGTCCACTACCAGGGTCCACAGCAGAAGGGATAGGACACCTCCCTGCGGACAGCCCCTGGCAACTGTAGCTCGAACTTCCGTACCTTTTAATTGGGCGACGGCCGTTCTATTGGCGAGTAGGTTCATGATCCAACGTGCAAGCGCAACGTCTGCTCCGGAGTTCTGAACTGCCTCGCCTATAGTTTCGGAGGGTGTGTTGTCAAACGCCCCTTCTACATCCCAAAAGACCCCAATTGCCGACCTGCCTGTCTACAGGGCTCTCTTCAGGCCTCCTTGCCACTTTGGTAGGCGTATTACGCTGAGCACAAGGTCCTGGTGCACAGTGCGCTCTCCTTAAGGTAACAGTCCGCAAGCCGCTCTAGCGTTTTTAGTACCAAGGAGGTTAGACTTATGAGCCTATAGATCTTTGCCTGGTCGTAGCGGTCCTTCTCCATTTTGAGTATGAATATCACCCTGACCGTCCGCCAAGCCTTAGGTATGTAGCTCATGGCAAGGCAAGATCGGTAAATATGTACCAGACTGCGCCATAGTCGCTCCCCGCCCATTTTCAGCAGAACCAGATAAACTCCGTCTGTGCCCGGACTTTCGTAGCGATCAAAGGTACCAACTACCCATTTTACCCGATCGTAGGTCACCACTCGCCTGGCAGATTCTCAGTCGGCCCTCACAAACCCACCTGGTCTATCGGCCTCGCTTGTGGTTTCTTGCACCGGAGTCGATCCCGGAAAGTGCGCTTTAATGAGAAGCTCGAATATGCCCTGATGATTATCGACCATCTCTCTGTCCGGAGATTCTAGGCCTCGAAGCGCCACGTTCCTGCCAGGAGTAAGCAGCTTGCGGATCCTGGCTACCTCAGGTAGGGCCTTCAGTCTCTCACAAAAGCTTCTCCAGGCTCGCCTCTTTACCGACTTGATCATAGACCTGAATTTCCTCCGTGAGGTTTTATATTCAGTCTATATCTGATCTGTCTTGAGCTTCTTTGCCCTGTTGAAGAGTCTCCTGGTTTCCCTGCGAGCTTTTTCAAGTGCCTTGTTCCACCATGAGACTCTCTTTCCCTCCTGCATCACCCT
Organism: Chelonus insularis; assembly: GCF_013357705.1. NCBI lineage: Eukaryota > Metazoa > Arthropoda > Insecta > Hymenoptera > Braconidae > Chelonus > Chelonus insularis. The sequence continues at coordinate 36,020 of NW_023276734.1, read as the reverse complement.
AGCTTGGCATGATTAAATTGGCTCAAGTCTCATAAATTCTGTTTTTCTCAAAAAATCTCTTCATTAGTACATTAAAAATAGTATCAAATTTTAAAAAATACAATCGGCTAATAGATTAGTAATCTATAACAGAAAAAAATCAATCCAACGATTAGTTCGGTGATTAACAAGATTAGAAAATTTTTTATTTTTTAAAAAAAAAGAAATTTAAACTGTTATGACTAAAAAAATTCCCAATTTCAGAATAATTTGAGATCTGTACGTGGCGCAACGTTTCACTGGCATGTAGTGTGGTTAGTTGTGGTAGTATATTAATAATTTACAAACATAATATGAGTATTCCAACAATACGAGTGTTGTATCAGTTATTTAGTTCTCATTCAAATCTAAAGAACCTAATTAATTTGTAGAGGTTATCGGTAGTAAAACTTTCCCTTCAATAACTATTGGAGAGCTACTTCATACATGGAATTGTGTTTAATTATACGGGACATTACTTTTTGAATTTAAAGTTTTGGCATAAATTTTACATTGAACAGCTTTTTATTCTCTTTTCATATAAAAAGAACAACAACACTTACAAAAATTTTTATTTTCAGACGAAAAATTTGCTGATAAGATCAACATCAAATTCAGGCAAAAATCGACCATCGTTGTATGTATCTATCGTAAACGCAAAGGCCACGTGTGTAAAATGGGCACATATCAACAATTTTGGAGATTATTCCTACATGCCTGGAATAACAATGATGAGATAATGTAACGAATCTTGTACAAAAAAATGGTAATGCAGGAAAATGTTGTTTTTTATGGTAATATATTTTTTGCAGATTTATTGAAGTCGAGACAAACATAAACGGAAGATGCATCTATAGGTCGTTAAGACCATACCGAAATATTTAAGAAAATAGATAATTATGAGTAAAAGTTTCCGATAAAGTTTAACTTATTTTTATGAATACATAATCGATTAATGCTTTTTTGTTATACTTTGAAAATTATTTTCGAATTTATGATCAGAAAATGAATGTCTCTTCATATCTGCTAAGTCCGAGATGTTATTCAAAAAAACCAATGATTTTTAGTTATTATCAATAATTACAAGCTATTCCAAACAGTTGTCTAATGAAAAGATAGTTTTAATCGTTGTCAATAAATAAATTGAAATTAAAAACAAAGGATATTCAAATGCTTGTCGCATCATAAATTTGAATTTTTATGCCTTTAACCTGCAGTGAGTAAAAAATCAATGTAAATTATCGACTCTTTAGTAGAAAGTAATTGTGATGGGTTCAATTTTGCGAATTCTAACTTTTAACGTATCACCATGTTTCAAGGTACTAAGAGCCAAATAGTTTTTTCATAGGAGGATTACCCGGTGTGAGTGGCCGTCTCTTGTTTCTCTAGCAATGATTTCACTAGTCAGTTTGCTTTTACAAAGCCATTTGGTGTTTTGAGGCATTGTTGAGATGTTGTTATTAAAACTATTGTCATGATCAAGAGTATTTTGTTCGTGTATATTAGTTGTATGTGGTTCAAAATGCCTTTACATTTAGATGTGTTAAAAACTTTAAAGTTTGATTCATGCCCCCGCCGTTCGCTAAGAGGGCAGCATCTTCCGGCCTTCCACACACTCAACGCCATTTGATAGTCGTGGAACAAAAACTCTGATCTCATGACGCCATTCCCGACAATCAAGTAAACGCAAACAGACGTTCCACTCATTCACTCTCGGTCTTCTTTCAGTTCATTGCGTTCGAAATTAATTAAACATTGTGACATAGTAGTTTTCATCCTTAGTAAGGCTTTCAATCTATTGTGGACTCGCTCACGCACTCACGTCAGCCTTAGTACAACATTACGTCACTCGACGGCTGTTGAAGATTGAACCACGTGTAGCAGCCAGACGAGTCGGTGTAGGTGGACACCGGTTGAGTGGAAATAAATGTTATTTTCAGCATTCCGGAACATCAAGCATTGTATGTGTACAACTACGCACATACACTCTCAATAATCTCACACACTTATACATTGACGGACACTTGAGATAAGACTGTAATAAATATCTGTGCTGTGTTAATCACCTAAGAGAAATTCTGTGTTAGTGTTTATTACTAATAAAGACAGACTTAATTTGTACCTAACTGTTATTATTTTTCCGGGAATCCTAGCTCTAGAATATTCTTGTTCTTAATTTTAAAAAATGTTAATCCGAAACGGAAGAAAACCTTACAAAAAAAGAAATCTATGTGTGACCATTATCATGATGGTGTTGACAAAATTATTGAGCGGTGCAAAATTTGTTATCTACAAATTAAAGCTACAAAAGCGGAGCAAAAATGAGTATAGCGTCCACTTCAGCTCTTAGTGTTCTTAGTAATCGTGGTAACATGTGCCGAACCGAATCCTGCATGAGGGCTACTATTTAAATAATCCCGAAAAACTCTTGAACTATAAATAATTTTGTTATAACGAATAAGGATCATAAAGCATAAAGTAGAATGAAATCTTTCGCCTCCAATTCATGAAAATCGGCTGATCGTTATAAAGAAGCATTTGTTAGTTTTACAACGTAGCGTAATTTAAATTCCAAACTTCTGTTAATGAGGAAGTTGTGCCTATTGTATTGACGATGATGATGAAAGTCGAATGTATCGGTGTTTTCTCCATTTTGGCCGAAGCCTTCGGAGAATAGTACGGAAGGAGTAAGGAAGAGTAAGGAAGGAGTAATCGAAATAAATGTAAATACGAATTTTGAATACATCGAAGTATACTTTTTGTTTAATTAATTGTCTTGCTTTGTGGAATCTTTTGAGAAGTTCTATTCATCCAATTTAATGAATTTATTATCATCTTTGAACGTTTTGTTATGTCCGACTTTATGTTTACAATTTTTCTTTTTTTTTCTCATATATATATATATATATATATATTTCGTTTTATTTTTGGTAAACCAAAATAAAACGCATACTTAATTTACCGATACGCTGACAAAATAATTTTTGTATTTGACGGAAATTGAGTTTCACGCTTCCTCAAGAGAAAATTCATTTCCCATGCAGAAACCCGAAGCCCTTGCTTAATGTAAAAATTCGTTTTGTTTAAGTTTTAGTTTCTCAAGCTGACTAAGCTGAGAAACAGTCGCTACCTTACAAAGTAGAGGCTATATTTAAATAACTATTACATTGTAAGTACTTTTTAAATAAAACGCTGAAATCGAAAGCGCTTACGATGCTTTATCGTTCCGGTCTTCTTGGAAACCCCCGGCGACTTAGGCCAAGTACCGAGTCTACCTGTAGACTAAACAATTTTTGTCGAGGCTTTTTGTCACTGACCAGAGATTAGTCAAGACAGCCCGCGTACTTAGCGTCGCGAGAATTTTATGACGTCAGTTTGCTCAACGACGTCGAACGAGCAGTCCATTTCAGTTTAATTACGCATAAATTACTCTTCTTATCTAACTAATATCTACAAGTGATTTGAATAATATTCCTACCTAATAATAGTTAATGAGTTAAAAATATTTCACACATACATTTATAAACATATATAGATATATATACATATTGATACTATTCATGTTATTAAAAGTGACATAATTTGGGTGTAATTAAAATAATAAATAAACTTCATAACGAGACAAAACCTGTGGTACAATAAATTATTAGTGCCTCTCTGGATAACATCCCGACAACCTGCAGCAGGTTCAATCTTTCCATCATCGGTCGTAGCTGTGTAGGATAAGTTATCAACAAAAAGGTAAGGTGCACATTTATCCCGATATCCAAGGAAAAGTCATTCTGCAAGAAAGGGTCTAAAGGATAGAGTCCTTCTGAACGATCCCTAAATTAAAAATAAAAATTAAAAGATAGAGGAATTCTGTCCTCTATCTGAGATTAACTTACGTCCGCGCCTCCTGGGCCAAGTTCACACCGAGCGCTTCCAACGTATCTCATAAACTTTAAACACTGCAAAAGGATAAATTTCAATCTTAATTTTTCGCGCCTTTTTATTTAAATAAATTTTTATAAAAAGTCGGACGTAACAGTTAATTTTTTTGGTGGCAGCAGTGGGATTTAGAAGATCCACTTTTCTTTCTTCCCCTCTTGCAGTGACTTTTTCTCTAAGAATCGCACTTTTAGAATTTTGTTTGTAATTAAAAAAGGAAACTTCTCTCGCGCGTGCTTCATTCACTTGAGTTTTTAATGACTAATAGTTACTAAGCAAAATTCCCTCCAAATCGAAATTTTCCGTATAAAAAAGGAGAGAGAACCCCACCATAGAAAATTTAGTTATTAATTTTCATATTATAGAAATTAAAGTTATTGACTTCCTTTCTGATGAATCTAATATACATTGGAAAATTATCAACATTTCTGGATTTGGTGAGTACTATTCTTGCATGAATAATTTAGGTCGTTTAAATAATTAGTTAGTCAAATAACTAAATAAACAGTACATAATAAAATAATTATTTGTTTGAATTACCACTAAGTTTTAGATTAATTAAGTTGATTTCATTTACATTTGGCCCAACAATAGAATCAGATTAAGTTATAATTGAACTATAGTAACTATCGCCCTAACATTACGTAAGCTATACGTATCTATTTGATAATTAAATATACTTTAAGTAATGAATAGTTAATCACAAGTAGTTGTTTAGTCTAAATTAACATTGAAGTCTTCGAGCAATAAAAATTAAATAATTAGTTTAATCAATTGACGTTATTAAATTTATACCAATTCCTAGAGGTCGACGTCCTCACAATCCTAACCGTGTTTATCAGAATTTTCTGGAAGTTTAAAGTTAATAAAATTTTCTTTTTTCTCCTTTCTATTTTCAAACCAGTAATCAGTTTATTCACTCAATAAGCAATTAAAGAAATTAAGGTATTGTATCCAGCTATACAATTAATACAACCTACACTCACATATTGACAATAACGTTGTTGTTCCCTGTGTTGTTTGCTTTTCCGGTTTAAGTTATTTTTAAACTCCTAAAGTTTCGGAAAAAAAAACTTTATAATTTCTCTCAGATAGCTAATTTCGAGTCACTAAGTAAAGTCAACTTAAAATAGGAATTACTTAATGTAATATTTTAACTCATCGCTAATTGAGTCTATTTGAACTGCGCTATTCGAAAATACTGGTATCACCCAAACTTCCTATCACTGATAAAGCCTGTTGTTCCCCTTTTCAATACTTATAGATTGGTTAAATTACAAAATTCACCTAACAATAAATCAAAATTGTAAAGTAAGAATTATATGCCCTTCAAATTCGCGGTGACATTTCGTCTGAGTTCATATAATCGGTCATTACTTAGTTTAACCGTTATTATTATTACGCTAACTTGTAACATTATCCCTTACTATTATTGATTTAACCTCACATTGTGGCTTCTAACTAGTACTAATTACTATTAATAAACCACTTATCTCGGATATTTCTTACTTCTAACCTAGACGCTTAGAAAATCAATTTATTCTAAATTAATTTAATATCATTTAGACCCTAAAACCAACCAGTTCTCATTATTAACTCCCAAGGTTTAAATAACGATAATCATTATTTTTAAAGAGCCCACAAGGGTATTTCCACAATTATAAAACTGTGCCAACGTAGGCGAGAGTCGTGCGCTTCGGTAAAGAGGGAGGGCATCACATCCCAAAACCTCGCAGGCCGATTCAATCCATTGTATTTTCCACCATAAATTTTCTACCGGCGCGAGCCAATACCCTGATATTTTATTTAAGTATTAAGATTGAATTGCAAGGAAACAAGAACGTCGAGTATTGAATACATTGAGGAAAGTTTCTTTTCTGCACTAGGCTAAGTTTAGTTTAGTGATTAAAATTTCTGGGTTAAATTATTCTGCTTACATATTGTTAAGTTTATACCTATTTGTTTTCTTTTCCATCTTATGAGCTTATTATTGTTTTTTTGTTTTGTGTCATTCTTAATTTCGACTATTGTCTGCTAAACCTTGAACCCTGCTTCTGTATCCTAATACTCCGTTTCTTCCTTTCTGTTCTCCTTTGGTACGTTCTCAATCTCCGCCATCATGACCGATGCACATGAAGACCCCCACTTTTCGGGGCATGATAACCTTCACGAAGGTAAAGGGGGCGAACAACCACTGAATCAGTCCCAACATCATATGCACGAAAGCGTACTTAACACCACAAGTCCGTTGGAACGCTCATACTTCCCCGCGAAAGATTTTGCTTCATCGTTACCTGAATTTTCTGGAGATGGATACGGGGTGTCATACGAAACGTTTGACAGAGCGCTCACTCGTCGGCTGTACATGGTTCCAGACCAATGCCAAGATAGCTATGTTGCACATATCCTAAATCGTATTCATGGCCTTGCGCGCCGGCTTTTAGAGAATAAAAAGATCGCAAGCGTGCAGCAAATACTCGAAATTCTAAGAAAGGAATATAGACCCAAGGATTCAATTGGTTATCTCATGGCGAAACTGCACCGAATGATGCGTGACCGAGAAGAACCTATACTAGACTTTTACTATAGAATCCAAGATGTGTTAACGGCTCTAGAAACCTATAAAGATAAAGAAGAGGACGGCGAAGCCCTCTACCGGAGAGCTTGCAAGGATGCAGTCAAAACTCTTTTCTACAGTCTGCCCGAGAGTCTAAGGGTTTCTATTGAACAATGCGTCGACCTCAAGAAACTCACTCTGGAACAACTTAAAGATCGTATTCGTAGGGGTACGCATGCCATGCACCTCCGAGCCGAAGACTACTATCCTCGTCATCTTCGCCCCGACTCTCCACGCCGACATCCGGACTACTATGATAAGGATCGTCATCCTACTGATCCCGGCAGTGGGAGAATATCACGCTATGATGAGTATTACTCCAGACGTGACAGGGACCGAGAGTGGGAAAGGCGAGGGGAACCTAGAGCTTATACTTTCTCGCCGCTTCCTCCGAGAAGACGATTCCCTTCTCGCTCTCCCACGCCTGGCGTTCCCCGTAGTCGAGATTCTCCATCCGTAAAAGATGACAAGTCTGATACAAAACGTGGAGAACCACGACGCAAGGACGAAGATGGCGCATCAAAGAAGGTACATTTTTCTGACAATAAGGAAACTCCTGCGCCGAACAGTCGCGGTGCATCACCGGCAAGAAAACCTACATCCACTGATTTAGATGTTTGCAAGGAGACTCTAGCTTCGTCTCTCAAACCTGCTATCCAACCCACTCCTCTCCCATACCCATTTTTCGCCCCTTTTCCAGCTTCAAGCGCGCCTACCGGGCTGCCCGAGTCCAATAAAACTCTAGAGTCAACTATTGCGCGCCTCGAACGCCTGGAGAAAACTTTAAACTCGAGGAACGCTCGTCCACAAGGGGGGACGACGAGCGAGACAAAACCGACCCCCCCAACATCTGTTGCAGAAATGAAAACGGTTCTGGCTCTCCAAAAGAGTACCGAAATATCCCAGGTGGCCCTGTAGTCACCATTTTCAATCACGAGTATTTCGACAAACCCCTCAAAATTCTTCTAGATACAGGCTCGAATCGTAACTTTATCAATATTCATTGTTTACAGGGTCAGATACAATTACAGCCCGTTACAGATAGTGTCAGTGGTATAGCAGTTGACACCGTCACAATCTGCGGGAAAGTTAAACTAAAATTATGGGAAATAAACATCGATTTTGATGTCACCACTTTACCGCTGGGCTCGTTTAACGCCATCTTAGGCGACCTCTTCTTCGCTAAAGCGCAAGCTACTATTTCTTTTCATTCCAACCCTATGGTATTGGGAAATAGGCCCGTGAGGCCTATTCATTTCAAGGCACGTGAAGTCTGGGAAAAAAGGTCTCTGGCTATCTCTCCAGGACCCTGAGTTTTCGCTAGAAGCCCCCATCTCCGGGAAAATCAACAGGCTTTGCTCTCAGACACCGGCGCTGACGTGACTCTCATCAGTTTCAGAGCTCTAAGATCGTCAGTTCCTATCGACTCCTCGTCTATCATTCTTATCAAAGGCATTGGCCAGGGAGGTTTGTTCTTCATGGGTACTGTACGCCTCAAAATGTTTGGTACTTCAATCCTTTTCCATGTCATGGACACGGAATTACCCATAGAAGGCGTGGGTATAATTGGCAACGACGTCCTGAGCCAGGAAAGAGCCGAAATCTCCTATGCAGAACAAACAGTCGTTTTCCTCAGTGCTCCCACTAAGCCTTTCACTTTTTCTCGTTCTCTACGACCCACTAACAAGTATATTGTTCCCTCTCGTTCTCGCATGGTCATCGCGGTGCCCGTTCAGAATACCAATCTGACTGAGGGGTATCTACCCCGTGTTGACCTAGGCCCCAACCTCTTGGTAGGCGAAGCTGCTGTTTCTATCTCAGAACAAGGGGTGACCTGTTTCATAGTAAACACGTCAAACGCCCCTCAAGAGGTCGAAATTCCACCACAGATCATCGAGGAATTTACATATGCCGACGATGAGGCACTGGATTCTGATGACGACGATCCAGACCCCACTCTGGCGCAGCTGCCCGATGATCTGGATCCTCAGACTCGGTTTGAGCTGGTACTCAAGGAAGTACCTTTGGACTATCTACCGCCAGAATTACGCCAACACGCTCTCTCTCTCATTCGGGAAAATTCTGACGTATTTACTCCCTCACGCGAACGAATAGGTTGCTATAAAACCAAGCGCTGCAAGATCCCCACGACGGATAATAAACCAGTAAAGGTGAAACAATACCGTTGGCCTGAGTGACTGGCACAAGAAATCGAAACCCAAGTAAGCGGAATGAAAAAACAGAAAATCGTCAAACGTTCCCGTTCCTCCTATAACCCGCCTCTTTGGATAGTCCCAAAGAAGCCGGATGCTCAGGGGAGGAAAAAATGGCGTTTGGCAATCGATTTCAGAGCTCTAAACAAGAAAACGGTTGTGGATGCATATCCATTACCTGATATAACCACTATCCTCGGTCAGCTAGGAAGCGCTAAATATTTCAGCGTTTCCGACTTGGCTAGTGGTTTCCATCAGATAGCAATGGACCCCGCCGACGGCCCTAAAACGGCTTTCTCTTCACCGGGAGGTCATTGGGAATACACCCGAATGCCTTTTGGCCTTGTAAACGCTCCAGCCGAATTCCAACGAATGATGGACTCAGTTCTGTCAGGCTTGAAGGGAATAGAGCTTTTCGTCTATCTCGATGACATTATTGTTCATGCTTCTTCTCTACAAGAGCATGGAGTACGTGTTCGTAGACTATTCCAACGACTACGAGAAGCGGGTTTAACTCTTCAGCCCTCCAAATGCAAGTCTCTCTGTACAGAAGTTAATTACCTTGGGCATATCATTACTACTGAAGGGGTAAAACCCGATCCTAGTAAGGTATCTGCACTTCGCGTGGCCTCTCAAATCCGTAATCTTACTGAAACGAGAAAATTCCTGGGTTTGTCTAACTATCTTCGGAGATTCATCCCCGACTATTCGGAGCGAGTCAAACCACTCACGGATCTTACACGTAAATCTAAACCATTTACATGGTCCCAAGAAGCACAAAAGGCCTTCGAGAACATCAAAGAAGCACTGTGCGAACAAACCATGCTCTATCGTCCTGATCCAAACAAAACCTTCATCTTGGCCACGGACGCATCTCCAATAGGCATTAGGGCCGTGTTAAGCCAAGAAGAAGAGGTAGAGGATGCAGAAGGCAAAAAGACACAAGAGCTACGCCACGTGGCCTTTGCCTCCAGAGTACTTCAAGACACGGAAACTCGATAATCTGAAATAGAACGAGAGTGTCTTGCCCTCACCTACGGAGTTAACCACTTCTGACCTTTTCTTCAACTGAAGCCTTTCATAGTTCAGACAGATAACGGCTGCATTGCATGGCTTAGAGATGCAGTCACGCTGACTCCTAGAATGGTTAAATGGAAAGCACAACTCAACGGCTTTAGATTCACAGCGGTCTGTACCAGAAAGGGAGGGGATCAATATGCGGATGCACTATCTTACAATCCTCCTAACCGGCTGGAGTCTCAGGAGGACCCAACCGATCTAAGCCATCTGCAGCCCCAACCAACCGCACTCATAGTAAATGAGAAAGAAATCCTTACCGCCTTCCCGGTCACACCTGTTACGGGAAGTGAACCGAAGAGGCGAGGTCGGCCACCAGGAAGCAGAAATCGAATTCAATCACCCCTAGTAGTTGAAAAAATTGCTTCTCGGCTAAGAAGACGCGCAATAGAAGATCGCGCTCAAGGGGCAAGACCGATTATTGACTACAGAGACGCTAACACATCTCTAGACACGTCTAATACACAAACAAGGTCGCCAAATATCCAAACTCACCCAAGAGGCCCACCCAGAAACAACACGCCAGCTCAAGTACAATCAACGACAGAAAGAGAGATACCTACGCTCACGTCCGGAGCCCCAGTAGTCGTCGAGCTCCCACACACAGAAGACTCGGACTCCGAGGAGACGGGGGGGATGGAGACCATTGCTGAGGAATCAACGGAGACCCCACGAATTTCCCCATCTGCACGAGAAGCGGATTCGTCTCAGGAATTGAGTGCCTTAACAGAGCCAGAACTCGAGTCCCAGAGACCCGAAACTGGGGGGACGACTCCGCCTGGAGGGGCAAGTGGATCTCAGGAAGAGATGTCTCCACAGAGGTCTCCGACTCAACCAATCCCAACAACTCCTCTTACTTCTTCTCGTAGCCTCGACGATCTGGCGTTGGCTCGCGACGACGAACGGACCCCGGTCGCTGTCATCTTCCCTCGTCATCCAGTCCCCCCGGGTATCATCGAGAACGTGAGAGCAACCATAGACCTTTATGACAGAACGATGAGAAAAAGGAAGAATGAAACACTGGTGGAAAACCAGTTAGAACACTCTATCGAGCCTGAGGGCGACCAAGCGGAGGACGAAGAGGAGTCAAGCCAGGAAGAAACAGATAAAAGCATAGGGAGCAGCGATGAAGAAGGAGAAGCTGAAGCTACTCTCCCGTTCCTCCAGAACCAGGCTGACCTCAACCTAATTCCTTTCCAAGATATGTTTTGGGACAAAGGCGCCTACCAACAACTTAATTCCCCAATCCCTTCCACGTCTTCCGTCAACCCTCCTCCACCACGGCACCTCTACCACCCAGGCCGACCATCAATGCTCCCCACATTCGATGCAGGCGTTGTCCCGATGGCCAACTCAAGTATCCTTCCACCAACTCCACAAGTCATAGCCGATGCACCGCCGCAGAAGGAGGTGGAGTCTGTGACAAAACTAGCGGAAGCACCAGTTCCACAGGAAACAAGGGAGGAAGCCGCAGAACCCCTACTCGAAGCCTCCCCCACAATCATCGAAAGAGGGGTCCAACCTTCATCTTCGATCGTGGAGACTCGCACACCGCCTCAGCCAGAAAAAGGAGTCGTAATCCCACCAGGACCGCTGGTTTTCGCCGACGAGGATCCTCATAAGGACGTACCACTCCAGGTGGTTATCTCTCCGCCGGTTCCAGAGCCTCCCGAGGCTGTGTTAAGCCTCATAACGTCTCGAGACGGACTTACTTATGTTCGGGATAATATCGTCCATTTTCTCTCAACGGATTGTGAATTAACCCAACCTGTTTCTAAACTCCTACAGACGCTCAAGTATATCTCCAAGGATGATCTTAAGGCCGCGAACCCACAGGTGGGGCAGATCTTCGCCACCCCCTTGGGCAAGCATAAGGTCTTTACGGTCTTCCTCAAACCTCATCATTTTGATAAAGTGACCCCCGAGCAGATCGTCCTCGCCTTGACAAACCTCAAGCTTGCAATCAAGTATTATCGAATTTCCTCTCTGCGCATAGCAGAAGGAGGTGACGAACTTGGCGAAAACATTCGCCCATATCTGGTTTCGGTCTTCTCCTCATGCCCGGTTTCTATCATTCTGGCGCAAGGAAAGATTGAGTATCCTTCTGAGGTCAAGAGACCCGAGATCATCAGAGAGAACCACGACACCCCGATGGGAGGTCACAAGGGGGTCGTAAAAACGTATCACCGCATCAGACAACGGTTCTATTGGCCCAGCATGAAACAACAAATATATGAGTATGTACAGAGTTGCACCACATGCCAGACCGAGAAGTTGGACCGCATTAAAAGAAAGAAGCCAGCCATCATCGCCGACACTCCCTTTGAACCTTTCGAGAAAATATCAATAGATACCGTAGGCCCTCTGGAGATGACTTCGGACGGCAATCTGCACATTCTTACAATCCAAGACAACTTCTCCAAGTTTTGCTGCGCAGTTCCTTTACCTGATATTCGGACTCAGACGATTGCTGAGGCCTTGGTTACTCATTTTATTTGCTTCTACGGGTGCCCTAAGGTCATTTCGTCTGACCGAGGTACCTCCTTCACTAGCAAACTTCTAGCCAAGTTAGCCAAAATCCTGAGGATTAAGCGGGTTTTAACATCAGCATATCACCCGCAATCCAATGGCTCGCTGGAGAGATCACACCGCCCTCTCGTGGAATATCTTCGCTCCTTTGTTACGACATATCACGATTAGGACAGGTATCTGCCGATGGCTATGTTTAACTATAACACTACGGTCCACACGGCCACCCAGTTCACTCCATTTGAACTTTTGTATGGTAAGGTGGCACGCGCCCCTACCGCACTCCCTGACTTCTCGGAGATTAACATATATCCAGAAGCTTTGGAAAATCTGATCACCCGACTATCAGAGGCTCGGCGCATGGCGCGAAAAAATTTGATTAGAGCCAAGGAGAAATTGAAGGAACGTTCTGATAAAGACATAAGGGAACTTCATCTTCAGAAAGGTGATTTTGCCTACGTGTACACGGGGCCCCCCCGGGTTGCATAGATGTCTCTGCTCTTAAGATATGTCGCGCAACAACGGGGGCAGATTAGACTATAATCCGTCGTACCCCACTTTCGTACTGCCCTATATGGCAGTCTGAATAGGGGTACGTCGAACACGCCGAGCGCGAGACGCGTTAGCGACCGCCGACCAAAGCGGAGAAAGTTGGTACTACGGGAGGCCAAATTTCAAGCCCTGTGCCTGGGGCTGTAAAGTCAAAATATGACATGTAGGCCCAGGTAAAACTGGCCAATTGAGGTCGGACTCGTAGTGGTATGTTGTAAGGCCTCGGGCTTGTTACGCGTATCCCTGTGCCTGTTCTAGGTGCAGGTATATGCGTCCCGGGAAATGCCATCGCTAAGATAGTAGTGTAGTATAATTTCTCAGAGTTATGCCCAAAGGGGCGAGGTACTCATTACCGTCCTTCGGACAGAGGGAAGCATGGCTTTGCCTACGTGTACAAAGAACCATGGAAGGGCAAATTGGACGTGTACTGTGTCGGTCCGTTCGAGGTGGTGGACTTTACCGAACACGGTAACGTCGTCCTAGAAACGTCCGAGGGCGAGCGTTTTGTCAAACACCCGGAAAAACTTAAGAAGAAAGTTGAGCGTTCCAACTCAGACATGTTCTCAGAAGCCCCGGCTTAGTTGCGTAGTCAATTACGCCAGAGCTGAAATCCTTGTAGTTAGCTTGCGCATAACACCATTATTGCATACACCCACTTTCTGCGGGCACACTCTTCAAGAGTTCTCCATACAAGCCGAGCTAATTGAGAAAGATCGGCTAAGCGCGTACCTGCGCCAGCTAATCGACCGGACGCCCCTCAGCGAATTCTCCAACTTCAGGGACCGCCGTTCCCCATGGTTCAGGATCATTGGGACTGGCCTAAGGAAGATTTTTGGCACCCTGGACTACAACGACTACGAACACTTCACCAAAGAGATAGATCGCCTCTACCAAGACCAGGCGGGAATCATTCATCTGGTGAACAATGCTACGCATATTATTAGGGCTGAGATAAACACTGCGATCTCTGGGCTCTCAGACACCAACAAACGAGTAAACGACCTGGCTGTGTTCGCCGCCACCCTATCTAAACAACAGGATCATTGGAGGCTCATGGTCGAAAAGGAGCGCGACTACACTCTGCTTGGCCTCCACTTCTATCGTGTCATCGAACGGCACAACTCTTTGATGCGACAAACTATCATGGCCGTAGAGGAAGCAAAAAGGAGTATCCTTAACCCCACATTAGTATCTGCCGACCAAATTAGACAAGCTGTGCGGCATATTGAAGAGAAGCGACCACACCTCAATCCTCCTCAGCCTTTAGACCACATAGACCTACAGGTACTCTCAAAAATCGCTAGAGTCTCCGCCGCCCGCGTAGGAACCTACTTTGCCACCATTATAGAAATACCGCTTCTGAAAAAACAATTGTGGAAAAGCTACCACCTTCGACCCTACAGAATACCACAACCCTGGGGAATTGGAACATCAGCCCTTACTATCCTTCCAGAAAAGGAGTTCCTAATCATGTCCGCGGACAGAACCAGGTACTTCCTAGCATCACGAGCGGAACTAACCGACTGCCTACCAGCAGGAAGAAGCCTAGCCTGTGTCCCTACCACGGCGCTGAGTTCTATCGAAAACAAGCCCATCTGTGAAACCCAATTTCTGAGAGATCCTCCCAACCAAACCCTCAGAACGTGTAATCTTCGCCTGACACAGTCACGAGGTACCGAGTGGATCGCATTGACTCATCAGAATTCATGGCTCTTCTCCCTATTCCAACCTGAAATATTTAACATCATCTGCGAGGGCCAACAAGTGACAACTTTATATCTGGATAGGGCCGGAATCCTAGACCTATCGCCCGGCTGCGTCGCTCAAAACCGCTTCGAAACCATTCTCAGCCTGGGGGAGTACCAGACCAACATCACTGGAATAGTCCCTGAGACCTCCCTTAGCCTTGACTCTCTTTCTCCCAACGTGCTCAACACATCCCAACTTGCTTCAACCCCAGATGAACTGGTAAAGAACCGTCTTCCCACCATAGATACTCAGCTGCCGTGGGGTAGTGGCTTGGACCAGATCGAGACGGAGCTTGACCAAATTGGGTTACACCATCAACGAGACCGGCAGCATCGCTCCTGGACCGCTGGCATCGCTGGTGTCGTGGGCATTATCAGCTGCGTAATCATCGCCTTCGCGGCCTACAAGTGCTGGGCTAACATCACTTGCAGCTGCCTGCGCTCCATACGCCGACGTTCTCCGACCCTACAGGAACGGCGAGGGAACAACATTCCTCTGTCCATAATAATTCCGAAGGAAGTCGCTACAGGAATATCAGCAGATCCGGCTCCACCATCAGGAACACCAAAGGAGGCTCCACTAAGGACGCCTGCACGAAGGTCTGCTTCCAGAGCAGGCGTGGTCATCCCTCCTGCCTCGGCCGCATTTTAACCTCTCTATTCTTTGTTAATTTTAAGTTATTTTTAGGCTAGATTAAGTTAGTTTTATTTACGCTAGGGAGACGTTGGGACCTTCTGTCCACTCCCTATAAAACAATTGTCTCATTCTAATATCTATCTCTTATATCGTACATTCCTTTGTCAATCTAACTAAGACCATAACTTTCTACCTAGATTAAGTTCTCACTGTGTATTCGCGACTCGAACTTGGTCTAAGTGCTATCCGCTTTCCCTGTAAGAATCTCCGGAATACCTTATTACGTAGTGACCCGGGGTCGCCGAGTCGGTGTCTTTCCCACCTGGGATGAGTGTCAGCTGCAAGTCAGTGGATACCCAGCTCCAGTCTTTCGGCGTTTTCTTCGATTTCACGATGCCAAGGAGTTCCTTCGCCGAGGACTACAGTCTAGCTTTTCCATCAGGGCCACAATTAACAGCACCCTGTTCGAGCGGGGCCTGGAAGGAAAAATATCTATCTACATTGACGGAGCCTGCACCGGAAACGGCACCTCTGAAGCTCGCGCAGCCATCGGGGTATTCTTCAATGAGAATCACCCAGAACATATTTTTAGGTGTGCCCCTAACCGCAAGACCAACAACGGTGCCGAGTTAGAGGCGATTCAAGAAGCAATTCGGATCGCTAAGCGCCATCAATTAGAGGGAGTTCTCATCTACACGGACTCTGGTTTCATAGTTAATAGCCTGTGCCACTGGCTACCCGTCTGGAGAAGCAGAAACTGGTGCACTTCTTCCGGTCGCTCTGTAATCTACAAAGATGAGCTGCTGTTGCTCGCTGCCGATCTAGAGGTACTAGACGCGCAAGTCAAACACGTCCCCGGTCACCTTGGAGTGCATGGAAATGAGTGCGCAGACCAGCTGGCGCAAAAGGCATTGTCGGCATCCGCGCCTCCGCCCACGGACATCTAGGCAATACAAAGCCTGCTTGCAGCAGACGTTCGTCTTGGGGGGGGGGAGTGTTATGTCCGACTTTATGTTTACAATTTTTCTTTTTTTTCCTCATATATATATATATATATATATATATATATATATTTCGTTTTATTTTTGGTAAACCAAAATAAAACGCATACTTAATTTACCGATACGCTGACAAAATAATTTTTGTATTTGACGGAAATTGAGTTTCACGCTTCCTCATGAGAAAATTCATTTCCCATGCAGAAACCCGAAGCCCTTGCTTAATGTAAAAATTCGTTTTGTTTAAGTTTTAGTTTCTCAAGCTGACTAAGCTGAGAAACATCTCTACCTTACAAAGTAGAGGCTATATTTAAATAACTATTACATTGTAAGTACTTTTTAAATAAAACGCTGAAATCGAAAGCGCTTACGATGCTTTATCGTTCCGGTCTTCTTGGAAACCCCCGGCGACTTAGGCCAAGTACCGAGTCTACCTGTAGACTAAACAATTTTTGTCGAGGCTTTTTGTCACTGACCAGAGATTAGTCAAGACAGCCCGCGTACTTAGCGTCGCGAGAATTTTATGACGTCAGTTTGCTCAACGACGTCGAACGAGCAGTCCATTTCAGTTTAATTACGCATAAATTACTCTTCTTATCTAACTAATATCTACAAGTGATTTGAATAATATTCCTACCTAATAATAGTTAATGAGTTAAAAATATTTCACACATACATTTATAAACATATATAGATATATATACATATTGATACTATTCATGTTATTAAAAGTGACATAATTTGGGTGTAATTAAAATAATAAATAAACTTCATAACGAGACAAAACCTGTGGTACAATAAATTATTAGTGCCTCTCTGGATAACATCCCGACAACCTGCAGCAGGTTCAATCTTTCCATCATCGGTCGTAGCTGTGTAGGATAAGTTATCAACAAAAAGGTAAGGTGCACATTTATCCCGATATCCAAGGAAAAGTCATTCTGCAAGAAAGGGTCTAAAGGATAGAGTCCTTCTGAACGATCCCTAAATTAAAAATAAAAATTAAAAGATAGAGGAATTCTGTCCTCTATCTGAGATTAACTTACGTCCGCGCCTCCTGGGCCAAGTTCACACCGAGCGCTTCCAACGTATCTCATAAACTTTAAACACTGCAAAAGGATAAATTTCAATCTTAATTTTTCGCGCCTTTTTATTTAAATAAATTTTTATAAAAAGTCGGACGTAACAGTTTCAATCAATCTCTTCGGCAGGAAAACAATGAATGTGTCATCCAATGTTGCAGTGACTGCATCACCATGCTTCGCTTTTACTTTTTTCAGCCCTGTCACTTTATACGGCTTTGTTGTTTCCAATTCTGCCATCTTTCACTTAGGTTTTTGTGTATCACGGGCGATGCTATTGATGTAATCCATATTTATTCAATAAAACCCTACTGAATGTATTTTCACTTGAAGGTATTCACTTCGCTTTGAATTCAATGATGTCTGTGACTGAACCGACTCGTCGAAAGTCTTTTCGTTTCATATAAACTTTACTCTAGCGGTCAATTTCCAAAACCCATTTTCTAGCAACGAAATTTTTCCTGTTTTGCGATGCTCAGAATAATAGGTCATATATTTACGGTTGAACCTCTTTGTTAGCTTCTCAAAGAAATGACGTTATAAAAACATTTTTTTATTTACCTAGATCAAACAATCCTCTCAAAAGAAAAATGACGT
Organism: Chelonus insularis; assembly: GCF_013357705.1. NCBI lineage: Eukaryota > Metazoa > Arthropoda > Insecta > Hymenoptera > Braconidae > Chelonus > Chelonus insularis. The sequence continues at coordinate 18,022 of NW_023276734.1, read as the reverse complement.
CAGGAACTTAATAGTTAAAACGACTGAGCTTATGTGTTCAAAATTAGTTTCGCAAAGAAAACGAGTGATCACCATGAATCTCTTTATTAATATAAAAGGTTATCGTTTTCCTAACGGAGAAGTGATCGTAAAAGAGTTAGCTTTATGTAAATGGCTCGAATTAATCAAAAATTATAAATAACATCTTTTATTTGAACCGCCATGTGATTTCGGTGAATTAATTGTTGATGATGTATGAGACGTTTATGTTAGCAAAGGATCTTATCATAGACTTTCATGGGAAATTGGTAATGCGCCATATGAATATTTCTTAAAATCATTGATAACAATATATATGTCGATTATTAACTTGGGAAGAGAGAATTTTGAAATTTATGATATTAATGAATTCAAGTATCCATATATAACGACCAACACAATATAGGAATAGTGGATGAAGAAATGAATATGAGACTTTCACGTCTATACTTCCATCGATACGAATGTGCACTTATATTTTGATTCTTAACGATGATAACAGACCGATGAAGATTTATCGAGTAGTCAAGAATTTACTGGAGTTAAATCCAACAGACATGAAATTATTAACAGAAGAATTCATCATTGAAAGGGCTGCAAATAATATCGACACTGCATGGGATAAACTGCCTGATGAATGGAAATCCGATGAAGATTTTAAACGTATCGACGATGTTACGAGCATCATCCGCCGAAGGTTGACCAAAATAATGTTCCTCTTCTATTTGTTAAGGATTGTCAAATGTGTAGTAATGAATAAAATGTTTTGTAAAATGTGTTTAAAAAAAAAATACAATGTTTCTTACATAATTTATTTGATTTTATTCATAAAAACAAACTTTCGTAACAGTACAGGATTAATGATAACATTATATTTTTCTATTCTTAATCTAAATATTTCTTTACCTTGAGCTGCTTTTTCCCAACATCATTGTCTGGCTGTTCTGTAAGCATAAGTCCATACATAGATTACGTGTATTTTTTGTTGAAAATTAAATTAAACAGATTTCTTTTTCATTATAATAATTTTCTTAATTTTCCACTCAAAGGTTTGTATTCAACAATTCGATCAAAAATGATCAAAAAGTATGCTGATGAATCATCCAGTGTCGGTTTTGTAGATTTAGATTCGATTCACACATCCACAGGTCCAAATTTTAATGATGCATTTTGTTTCGAACAATCGATGACAATTAAGGATGCTTTACCAATAAATTGTTCTTTTGTGAGAAGAGGTTCTGAATATTTGCCATAATATGATTCTTGAAAATTTTTGTTCACATCATATAATCGTGAATATTGATTGTAAGCTATGTCAAGATTCAAGTTGCCATATGGATAAAATTGTGACTTGAGAAAAATTGTATTTTTCTTGTATCTGACACTGTGATGTAAGGAATCATCCATTCAATTTTCGTCAATGTAATTTTCTCATCTGCACTTGCTGTAGCTTGTACTATTGCATTTAGACTGGCGTTTGAACGTGTTAAATCAAGTTCGTGCTTAGTATTGATAATGATGCGATGATAATCTTCAGCGAATCCCAATAGCATATTCAGTGGCAACAAAATATCAAAGTATCCTTCGTTATCAATTAGCTTTTTATCAATGGCAATCTAGCCTGTATTATCTAAATAATTCAATTGATTTGATTTGATTTAATGACACTAATGAGATCAACATTTTTATTGCGATCAAGCTCAATGCCATTTAATTCATATTGTATTTCTTCAAATGAGCAACATAATGCCATGTTTACAAATTTCGTTGTAGCTGCAACAGCAGTGTCATCAGGTTTAGTAAAATTCCCAATAATATGAAGACAACTCTTGCAAGGTAATAAGCGCAGATCTTGCATAAGTTTGATGAGTATGTAGTACATGATGTAATGTAAACTCATCAAAAACAACTTCTCTGTTGACAGCTAATGTCTTCTCTCCCGCTGCCATGGCAATAAACATGCAAAACAGCACACTTTTACTTTGACTTTTTTTGTATGTGTGGCTTTAGGCCCAAGCTTTTTAAAAACAAAATATTCTGACCATTTAGTCGTTTGAGCTTTTGTTGTTGAATTCCATTTTTTGACATGGTAACTCAGTTTTATAGCTTCTTCCAACTACGGTTTTATAAATAATACCCATTATTCCACAGAGTTCACATGCAAACAGATTGTTAATATCCACGAAAATTGACTAATTCTCTATCTCGATCAACAACTTTTATTCGGATATGGTGTAGTTTTTGCACGGCAATTAGCAAATAAATGACGTTAGATGGCACTTCAATGATTTTATATCCTAGTAGAACTGATGAGAAGCATTCATGAATTGTATGCACTAATTTATTATTCACGTATGCTCCTGTTGTAATTTTGCACTTCATTCTCGATGCATTTATTTTTAAGATAAAAACTGGTAAGTCGGACATCTGTGTTGATTTTGACGAAAACCTAACGAACGATCATAGAATCATCTGGTTCAAAATTTATTGTAGCGTTATCGCTGTAAATCTTACTATGCAATCCATTGTTTTTAGGTTTAATAGGAATTGACATTTTAGGATCAGCTTTCTAATTTTCAATATCTTTCATTTTACGATATTAGTAACTCCTGATGCAGCAGCTCTTTCACTTAAATTTGCGTCTTTAGCAGAAACGCTTTGTCAGCAAGCACTCTATCAGCTGCGTTTTTCGCTTCTACGGTTTCTCGATTTTTTGAATACGCAATATCGTGCTCTTCATACGTTACATCTAATGGATTTACATGAGAATCGCCACATTCTAATCGTTTTTGAAATTTTGTTCCGGGTCCACAATATTGATATCTAGGAATGTGTGACTCGAATGGCAAATTATTCATGATAGTATTGACTAAGCCGGTATCACGTCTGTACCGTATCATAACCCAAGCCATACTAAAATGATGTCTATTAAATTCATCATTTATACTCTTGTTCTTTAGTTAACATCAAGATAAAGTTAACATCGACGAGCAATAAAGAAGTCAATTAACGGTATCGAATTTCGACAACAATGTGCCACAAACTGTAAAAATTCAACGCAATGGTAATGTATTACTGACAAAGAAACCTCGCGAGATGGTCACTGTCGATGTAGCTGAGGCTTCTATATAATCATCTACGTCGAAAATTACCATCAAAGAGAATTTAAGTCATGATTATAAATTGCGAGCAGTTGAGTATTGGCGAGGGGTAATGAAAAAAGAATTTGAGTATCAATAGTGGTCAGAAAAAATTTAAAAAAGTACAGTTTACTGGACAATTAAAACGCTGGGCACATCAATTGAACCAAGGTGGAACATACAAAGAAAAAATAGCTCAAATTTGCAAATATACGACAATCCATGATTCCGATTTAAAAAAATGGGCATTATTGGCTAAAAAAATTTACAATTTGATTATCTCCGTTTTTAAGCATCTCCAACGTGGATACTATCATTCAAAACAGCTCATTGTATTGTTTTCCATTAAATGAACAAATGTATATTATTAAAAACGATTTAAGATCGTAAAATATTAAAACAAACATCAGGAGTGATCGTTAACGATGTGAAATCGAAAATTCAATCGTATAGTGTAGACAACATATATAATTCTGATCAATCAGTTTCTTCAGCATCTACGAGTAGAAGCATCGCTTTTTGAACTAGATAATGTACACATAGAAATACCTTAATCTGGAAAACTTACTCCAGATTAAAAATTCAATTCAAATATATTATATTGTATATTCTGCGAGTTTACATACTAATTTTTTATTAGAAGATGAAAACAGAAAAATTTGATGTGAAAAATGAAAAGTTAATCAAAAAAGATCCGATAGAAGGAGCTACAAGCTTCCAAACAACACATGATGATACTGTTGATTATGATGTGGATAGTAGTGCAATAACTGATGATGAATCTTTTACACCTCTCCTTATCAAAGTATACTGATAAAAAAGTTACCTGCAGTATCATATTTGAAGGAATTCAATTCAAAACATCAAGTGAAGGAATTGGATACAAAGTTCAGTGTAAGAAAATTAAAACATAAATTGATGATTGGTAACTCTGAGGCAAGATTTGATAATGAATTCGTTTACATTAGTAATAAAAAATATGAAAGTAGTCCGGCTCTCTTGAAATTGCTATTTATAGAATCTCCCAATTTCAAGATAACAACAAAAAGTGGCGAGAAAACTTATGGAGAAATTTTGAAAAAACACTTACGCCTATCATAAACATCATCACCCTGATAGAAGTCTCGGAAAGAATAAATATTTAGAACAGTATCAAAATATTATAAGTAAATATTCATCGAAAAGTGATAAAAGTTTGCCACAATATATGATAAATCATAATCGACCACTGGACTGTGGTCATTGGGATAATCCCAATGAACTTGTTGAACGATTACGTCTACCTGTTTCGAAAAATAAAAAGGAAGACCTACAGCTCAGTCGCTATTAACAAGAAAAAAAAATTTAAGAAGAGCTGCATAGACGATTTTTAGATCTACGTGGTCTTGATGAGACTTGGTAAGCTCATCTTATTAATATGACCGCATATACACTAGGTCACGAAAGTCTTCGTACACTCAACCAAATCAGTACTTTATCAATAAATATTTATAATATCTAAATAAACATAACATGAGATAAAAGCATAGTCATCGTTTACTTTAGCGAGAAAAAAATAAGTTACATATATTAAAGTAGTAAAACGAATAAACAAAAAAACGGCCTCACAAAAGTCTTCATACAGTCGAGTCGACACAAGTTCTCTCTAGCTATAAATGATGACGTTGAGTTACACTGGGATTATTCATTTGTCTTTTGTTACTGCTAAGTTATAGAACATTTATTGTGTATATAATTATTAATTTGAATTTAATATAAGTGAAAAAAGACAAGAAATTAGTATTGATATACGAAATTTAATAATAAAACTATCGCAACGGAAAAAGTCTTATAGTGAAATAGCTAAAATAGTGAAAAAGGCGATCTACAGTACGATCAATCATAAAGAAATTTGGATCAACGGGTATAATATTAAATGAGCATTGACCAGGTAGACTTAGAGTAATAAATGATCGTGGTATTCATACATTAGTTAGAAATATAGAAAAAAATCTGTTCGATGAAAAAATTTATATTTAATAAAATCTGTTTTGAGTGTTTAAGATATGAATTTACACAAGAAATTAAAAGTAAAGAGGAACACAATACTCGGCTGTTGTAGGAGCATGTACAGCAGGAGTTGGATATTCTCAAATTGAAGAAATTCTTGCTGCGATGGATGTACCCTGTATAGCTGGAACTACATATCGAAGACATTATGAAGATTTAAATCAAGTATTTTCTGAAGCTGCCGAAAAATCAATGAAAGAAGCAGCTGAGTTAGAAAGGCGCAATTATGAGAAGTGATGTCATAGATAATATAGCATTCATTCAGGTGATTGTGGATGGTACGTAGTTAAAAAGATCTTATGCAAATAGTGCATTTGATTCCAATTCTGGCGTAAGAGTTATCGTTGGCTACTACATGCAACAAATCTTATTTATTGGAGTACGAAATAAATATTGTTGCATATGCTCACCAGCAAAGAAACTTGAAAATGATCCTAAATTCCATGCATGTGCTCAAAATTAGTCCCATAGCTCGTCAAGTATGAGAACAGATGCTATTTTAGAAGGTTTTAAATGTAGCGTTGGAGAGCATGGGTTAATATACACACATTTTGTCGGAGATGATGATAGAAGTGTGTATAATGCCTTGATTACACAGCAGACTTTCTAGAATACAGTATTACTGTAAAAAAAATAGAGTGTACGAATCATCTTCTACGATCGCTCTGTAATAATTTGAGAGTAATTGGTGAAGGTGAAAGAGAAATAAAAAAATAGCAAGATCTTATCAAAGAAAATATACCATGAATAAGACATGATATCACAGCAGCGATTGATTACAGGATTAAGCAAGATATTGGTGAAACCGAAAGAATGAAAAATATTCATCAAGATTGCTTAAATGTACCGCATCATGTTTTTGAAAATCATAAAAATTGTGCTAGTTATTCTTGCAATAAAAAGCCGAAAAAAGGTGAAATTAATTATGTCCCAGATATGATAAGAGCAGGTGTATTTCAACCAATTGAAGAATCCTTTTAACGAATAACGTTAAATGCAGATAGTTTATCACAGAAGATAAATAATCACATTGTGGAAACCATAGATTCTGTCTTGGCTAAAATAGCATCTGCTAAGCGCACCAACCATGGCATAAAATTCGCTTTTAATATTCAATGTTAAGCAACCGTTGTTCAAGGTAATGGATAAGATGTACTTCAAAAGATGGCTAAAGCCATGGGGAAAGTGCCTACAAAAATTGCAGTAGATACGGAAAAAAGAAGAAAGTAATGATCTAAGAAAAGCTAGAAGATATTAAAGAAAAGTCGATGGAAACCAACGAACAAAAAATAAGTCAACAAAAAAAACAAAATCGTCCAAAGACTATGAAAAAAATTGCAAAAAGCCTGACATAAATGAGTCATAATTGAAAGAACGAAGAAAAAATTTATACAAGAAATTATGGTAATGGCAATAAACTCGATATCAAATCCAAACTGAAATTCGAGAAGATAACCTGGGATTGCTAAATGATATCTTGCATAACATTATTTCTGCAAAAGATTTTTGTAAAATTTGCTAGTTGAAGAAGTCAACTCCATGTGCAAAAATAAAAAAAAAATTCTTTACAAAGCACAATTGAATACTGTTGCAAGCGAATACAAGGAAGAGAGTTTAAAACAAGCTTGAAATCAATTTATTCTATTCTGACTTTGAGTCGGCTGAGTGAGAAAAAAATAAAACTAAAATCGAACTTAACGTGAGTTGTCTAAAAATCAAGAAAGATATGATTAAGAATATTCTGAGGAGTTGTCTGGGTTTTCACTAGAGAGTTCGACTGCGTGAGCTCTCTGCTAGTACACACGTACCGAGTTGACTAAGAAAACGAGTTGTCTGTCGGTTGGAATCATCTGATGATGCCCAAGAGTCGTCCGAGTACTCGCAGTAACTGGTGAATACTGAGCAATACAGACTGTTTTTCCCGAAAACTTTGCGTCCTCGAAACTTCTAAGCTCTCTGAGAAGGGATATGTGCGCCTAGGAATTAATTCGAGTTGTCTAATTGGCGAAAATGAGTTGACAGGAGTGACCTTGATTTATCTAATTATTCGTTGGGGAGGAAAATTTTAGGTCGTCGGTAGAGTACCTCCGACCAAGTCGTAATTTACCTTCTTAATTTCGAAAACGGTCCATAACCGTACATCATCATTTTCATTGCTGTGCCTTGCAGAATTAAAATAAAGTATTTTGTAAAGATCTTGGATCATCCCGTTTTTTCGAATGAAAAAATCATCTCAAACTTTGAGGTATAGTGGTTTGATTTTTTTTTTTTACTAATGAATTTATTTTTATTAAATCATTGATTATATATGCTTCTTTTAATTTAATCGCACACAAAGTTTGGTTCGACTGTTAAAAAATAATGAGAAGATAAATTTTTAAAGATCTAGAGAACAGGAAAATATTTCAATTTATGTATTAAACAGCCTATAGATTTGTTAACAGCCACACTAAACTTTCAAATTAATATCTGAGATTAGAAATTATTTGGACATTAATTTGACTTATCATTTTGATGTCCAATGTGAAAAACAAATATGAAAAAAATGTCTAGTCACTGAAATGCACAGTGTCAGAATAACTTTTACAAAATATACGTTCATATGACAATCAATCTTAAGACCGTCAAATAAAATAAATGAAACAGAGATAGTTATAGCTAAAGCTGAAGACAATCCAAACACTAAAGGTTTAATTGAGAATCCGTGATCTAAAAATTTTTATCTTTATTTTATGATTTATATATTAGATTAAATTTGTACCTCGCTTCAAACCAATTACTGTGAACTTTAAATTTCGAAAATATTACTATTCATAGAAGAATGGTACGTATATATTTTGTAACACAACTCACAGTGTTTAAGTTAATAATAATTTTATGAAAAAAAAGACACATTGAATAGATAGCGCTTAGTTAGAGAATTGACTTACATGAGCACAAACCATTAGATTAAATTATGCGTATCATCACTTATTTATTCGTAAATTGGAAGCCCATAAAACTCAGTCTCCTCCTTTGGATCTGTACAAAAATGTGCGCCAAGCATAAAAAGAGACAATGTAGGAACTACAAAAAGTTCTGAAATTATTAAATGCTAATTATTTGAATTGTAAACTTCACAATAATTTGATTAATTTTTTTTTTGATTTTTTTTTTTTTTGCAAAAAATTTAGTACGTTTTATGACACAATAAAAATAACAACCAAAACTTGGCGTGACTGTTTATTGACGCATGAAATTTCGATTATATTGAAAATATTTAAGCCATTTAATAAAAAACAGTCAAGTTATTGTCGTAACTACTAAATAAACGTGTCTCTTGCTATCGATAATCTTGCATGGATATCAATTGTGGGTTAGCATGCTAAACGATGATGATTGAATTCAAATATCTTGATAACTATGTCAAAATTTAAGAAAGTAAAATAAACAAAAAATTTCATTATACTTTTTCATACTATAAAGAACATGTAAATTTTGGGTTTCCGTGAAAATATGAAATTAGATGTAAGGTTTTAGACCGGGAAAAGGTATTAAACTTTACAATTAATATCACACCAGGACTAGACTATGAATAATAATAAATTTCACACCCAGGGAAGAAAAGTAGACTAGCTCAATCCACGTGTATACCTGGGTGTGAAATTTACTATTTTTTAATCAAATTTTCTAAAACAAAGCTATTGAAATTTAAATTTTTTATAGCAGTAGTGGTTATAGTTCATCATAATTTAAAGGTTTGTAATAAGTATTCAATTAAATATTTCTTAATTAATTGCTAACTATTTTCTCATAATGTTATAACGATCAGTAAATAATCAAAAAAAAATCAGTTATTTCAAGACTTCAACTGTAGTTAGAAGTTATTCGTACACTTATTTTCTGATTGGATCCATGTAATTTCACTTGTAATCTTTGACCTTGAATTGGTATTTTTAATATTTAAAAAAATGTGCTATTTCAACACATTTTGCTGAATTGTAGAATACGCGTCGTTTTAAATTCGCTGTCGTTTTTGTGTACAATTTTCGAAATTTATTTCAATTACTCTGTCTAAAACACGTTACAAACAGAACCAAATTGCAGAGAATTAGTAGATGCAACGTGTTTCAGTAATTTTTTGTAAAGAAATTTAATTTTTGTGTTAAATTCTGTAAAATTACCGGGGAGTCCATTGCTTTAATACTGTCATTTTCTGTTTTAATATGATAAAAAATTTAAAAATAATAAAAATCTCGTAAAGAAGTCATCAATGACATCTATGAGACGACATAGATCATAAATTTCATGTACTAATGTCAAATTTTCTTCGTATTTTTAGTGACGTTGTCAATAACCTGATGATAACTATTTACTACGCTCAGGTTATTAACAAGCATAGTATGTCTGGCGTTTTCAATATTGGTGAGTCAAATTTATTACTTCTTTCAAAAGGTTAACAAAATTAAAAATATTTTACAATATTTTTATGATTTTTATTTTTTTCCAGATAATTCAAAACAAGGAATAGAATCCATCGAAATGGCTGACGCTGTAGTATTAAAAGATGTAATGATAATGCTGGCTGAGAACCGGCATATCATGTTGGAGCAACAGCGACAAAATCAACAAATTCTGCTGCTGCTCCAAGACGGCTTCCGGAAGGCTCAAGCAGCCCTATTCCAACTCCAAATGAAGCTGCTCATCCAGCAGGCCCGAACGGGCTAGTCACAACGCAAGCTACGGAGGCCAATCGTGCAGCATCCTAGACTGGAGGTGAATGCACATCTTTTCATTTTAGATCGAAAAAGTTTTTATAAAAAGTAATTAAATACAGTGCTACCCGATAATCTCTTAATTTAAAAATTATTTTTGTAAAAATAAATTTTAACATGAGTGATTCGTATAAGCACAGTACAGATCACGATGCAAAATTTTTACAGAAATTGTATTAAAAAGTAATCGGTACTGTGCTCACAAGAATCATTCATATTTAGATTTATTTTTATGAAAATAATTCTTAAATTGAGAGATTATTGTGTAGCACAGTACTGAGTCATGTTTTTGTTATGTAATTTTGCTCTTTAAAGGTGTCAATATGTAAACCATATGCTTAACCTTAGAGACTTTAAGTTCCTCTTTTTAGTCCTAGCCTTTCGACCAATAGACAGGGATGAGGGGATCTTCGATAGAGAAAGTAAAAATGTGTGATTTATATAAAAACAATAACAAAATTTTATTGAATGAAAATTATTATAACAACAATTTAAACGTTACCAACAGATGATTTCTTTTACTCTGGTCGAGATGAATTACAATTAATTGGTCCTTAGTCGATGTTCCAGTCAGCGCAATTATTCACTTTTTCTCGCGAATTAATTTAAATATCAATTTAAAAATAATTGACGATCAAATAAACTTCATGCAAAAATTTACAAACTTTGAAGTATTATCAATACAATACTCAAGACTTATGATTTCAAGAGATGTTCCACGACGATCTGATCTCGATCTTACTTTTTCGACAACTGACTGATGCATCAAACCTTACGTATTTATTTAGTCGAATGTGACATAATTAGAAGTCCCTTGCTTCAGGCGCGCACAAGTCCCTTCGCATGGTCTTTTCCCTTTTTGGAAAAGCTTAACGCTCTTCTTACGTCACGTACTCTTTTTTTAGAGTTTTATTGCTTTTCGCCACGTGGGTTTTCCAAAAGCAATAAAATATCTAAAAAATGACTTCCTCAACTATTCTTCGAAATCCTTTCTATTTTAACGAAATCTTAGGAAAACTCAAAAAATAACTTGAGTAATAATCGTTAACCTCAATCCTTAAGTTTATTGCTATTCATTTTTAGCTTTTCTTAAAACATATTTTAAATAATTATGTGAAATAATTAAAATACATTTAGACATTACATTTTCTTTGTCTGTGTTCAGACATTAATAATAAAAAAATTACAAATTTTTTTTTATTACAGCAATACGCAATCCGCGTAGAGGAAAGAGAGGAGGAAGAGGGAGAAAGGACTAGTGAGCTGGCACAAATAAGACTCATAAGCATTATCACTTTCACTGAAAGTTAATTCAATTATTTATTTCAATTATAAAAAGAAATTCAATATTTTGTTAATAAAAATTAAATCAGTGAACCTATTTATTTTGAAAAAAATTATCATATTGTCAACAATACACATGAGAACAGAAAAGGGCATTTTTTACATGAGTGTTAGCAATATGACGCCCAGGTGAAGATGTCCTTTCTCGTTCTCATGGTGAACATATAATTTTTCTTGATCTCAACAACTTTTCTTGAGCAACGACTTTTGTGGTCTGCTCGAGTTAACACGCGCTCTGATCAGCTACTAATGCATAACTTGTAAAAAAAAATGACTACGATCTTATGTTGGGTAAAAGAATTATAAAGATTAAAAGGTCACTAGTTTTTAGTCTTCAGAGAACTTTGAACTTTATGCCGAAATACTTGAAGCTGTATTTTTTGCCACTTGAAAAAAAAGCTACAAATGTCATTTACGTGACTGATCTCGTGCAAAAATTATTTTGCTATTTTACAATAACCTGATCAGTAAAAGAATAATTAATGTTAATTTCTTATATTTGTTTATTATTTTTTAACTTCCCAGTGGGAAGTTATAGTAATGGATCCGATTTTGCGAATCGCTAATTTTGACATATCTCCACGTTTTAAGGTCCCCAAAGTTGAATACGATAGTTTTTACGTGGACGTCTGTGTGTGTATGTACGTATGTGCGTATGTCCGTATGTTCGTACGTGCGTTCGGAATTATTTTTCGCCTCGATTATCTCGAGAACAAAAAATGATATCGACGTGGGACCAACTGCATTCGACGTGTAATTACGTAACTTAGAACTGAAGATGTTTTCAGGAAAATCGGTAAAGCCATTTTTTTGGCAAAATCAAAAAACTGGAAAAAAAGGAAATTACTTGAATTTTGCAATTTTTAAATTATATGATTTTTCAGACAAAATTTCAAGATCATTGCAGAAATATGAATATTAAATGATTGGAATACTTGTATGGATATATGATGACAATATTTCATCGAAAAAAAAAATTTAAAAAACAATATCAGCAATGAAAGAATTTTAAACTCGTGTCAGGATTGAGAAAACAGCATTAAAGACGCTATAATAGTCAATAATAATTGTCAATAATATGGAATTGTGTTCATAACAATTGAACATTGTTACTAACAAGTGATTATTGATCATAGTAATATTTAAATAATAAGTTTTAAATTGTTATAAACAATAAAAATAGGGACCCTTTCTATATATATGAGTACTTTTAACGCATAATTTTTTCGTTTACTAAAAAAATGTTACCAACCGTATGCCATAAATGAAAACATACTTTTTTCGTGTATAACAATGAAATTTGTTGGAAATAATGAAAAAAAGGATCTATGAGGTATATTCGAATTCTTCTAACGCACAATTTTTTCTTTTATAACAATTCCATTTGTTATAAAGAATGGAAACGGGTTCTATTTGAATTGTTTTTTTCCACTGGGAAGTTGGTCGTGTGGACCTTCTAAAACTATTAGAATGATATAGAAACATTTGATAATTTAAATTACATCTGTTGTAAGCAGGGCAACGAAAATTACCAGTAAAATGACAATGGTCATGAACTGTTGCTTCATTATTTGAAAAAATTTGATTACAGTTGCAACATTTTTTAGCTTTATTATGAGTTTTCTGTTGCTGTGAAGTCAATGGTTTCATTTGCACAATATCTTTAATGTTTTTCATTACATGTTTAGATGATTTTTTTATTTCCAAGACAAACCAATTATTACGATCATTACCACGTTTTAAATAAGATCTAGATTGAGAGTCATCGAATAATCAATGAACGTAAAAAGCAATACTGCATAGAATATGTTTTTGCTTATCATCGTCTGGTTCGAAAATGCATTCAAGATCAGCATAAACAACAAATGAAACTTGTTCCTTATTTTGATGATTTTTAAATTTAATTTTTTCATCATTTGGAGGGAAGATGATTGCTCCTTGATAATTCATGAATGACTTCTTACAGAGAATAGAGATGTGTATAGAAGAATCATCCAAATGGGGGCAGTTGGACAGGGATTTATATGTACCAGTGTCTTCAAGAGATGGCACTGCAGTCGGAAACCGGCTGTTAGACGTTCAGATGCAAACTGGAAGGGATTCGGAGGCGGAGTTATAGGAGCGCTCCCCTCTTTTGAACAAATGGCAATCCTCAAGCGCAGCTTTAATATAAGTTGATGAAAATTTTCTTGAATGAGCGCATAGCTCAGAGGTAACGGTTTAGATTCTAGACCTTCACTTTTGAGGTTCGAGCCCCGGGCCTTGTTGTCCTGTGGTAATATAATTAAATATGATTTTGGTAACGAATTGGCAATTTCCAAAATTTTCAGGATAGAAATTTCTTTTTTATAATAAGAGCAAATTAACAAAAAAAAATTATTTTATAGATTATGTTAAAAATATTATATAAAAATTTTGTTTTTTGCTTTTACACAAATTAAAATATAGAAAACAAAATTATTTAAATAAGAAAGAAGTTGTTGAGATAGGTAAACCGGATAAATGGCAATCCTCAAGCGCAGCTTAAAAATAGATGTTGCAATTTCTTATAGATAAAAAAATTACAAAAATGAATGATGTACATAAAAATCTGAGAAATGATTTTATTGAATCAGAGTATCATTGACATATAACATTTATGGAAAATATACATTTTTTACATCAATAAGCATGTTTTACAATTTAATAGTAGTATAATTACATGTCTATGCTTAGCTAGTACCAGATAAAAAGTTTATTTTTCTAATATCTACATCACTATATTTTCCAGAATGAATTATGAAACATGAAGTATTAATTGTTATTATAGTGTGTTTCAAAGAATTATTTAATATTTTGAAACACCTTTTTATCTAGTACTACTCGGTGAATACCACGGGAAGGTGATAGACGTTATCCACCAGGAGAGGATAGGGTATTAAAGGAAGGAATGAAAGGTTGAAGGATTAGAAAAAATGGGATACCTTATAAACTATAAATTAAACGTCTAAATGTATATATTAATAATAAATACCGCTCATGTGTTGTAAATAATACCATCTAAATAGTGAGAGGTCCTCATCACATACAACATGAGCTGCAAGAATTTAGTATTATGTTAGTAAAAAAACTTAATAATAATATGATTAATCTTAATTTTTTTTTTTTTTTTAAATCAAAATCTTAACTAATGAACTAATACTAATTCCCATGCTTATGCTAAGACTGTAGTCTGTATGAACATACAGAATATAATCATCCGTGGGTCACACTACTTACTCATGACTTTTCTGAGTTTTAAGCCGGTTAAACGGTCATCGGTTTTATTTACACGTTTTCGTTTTTTACTATCCCGTTCTCCTTCCCGATTCATCCATTTTATGTTTTGAAATGTGAACGTGCGAACAAATAAATTAATAATGGAATCGCGATGCTTCTGGCATGGTTCTCTCCAACAATTTTTATCTATTTCGTCGATTTTATCGTGAATTTTTTGTTTCAACGTTTTTAAAATATTCGGTAGATGCAGTATTTGTGGGAATTCTATTGTAAATATGTTGTAAGCCTCTTTCATTATCTTATAAAACCTATCGGAGGGTACGATAAGGTGGCCGAATTTTTTACCGTCTAAGGTACAATACGCCTTCCAAAAAATTAATAATTCCGCTTCATTGTTTAATTGATCATCTTTTTTTGTTAAATTTGCATCGCAGTGTTCGCAATCGAATTTCGCAAATAAGCGATTGAGTAAATAACCCGCGACACAATTAACTGCACAAAATTCAAGGGTTGGTGGAGAAAGCTCTATTGTACTATCTTCACTGTTAACTTCTTCTTCGCGTAATTCTTCCTGGATTTCCTCATCATCCCTATCACTATCTGTCTCTTCATTCTCATCGCTATCTATCTCTTCCTCCACATCACTATCTATATCTTCATCCCCATTACTATCTATCTTCTTTTCCCCATTACTATCTATTTCTATATTATTATTGCTACCAACCATATCTATCGATTCTTTGCTCACGGTATTTTCTTTGACTCTGCAATTTTTCGCAAAAATATTAAAATCCCTGCCTTCATCATCAATACAATTTGCACCTTTTGGTGCTGACATTAACCCGGCGATCATGCTGTGTTGCAAATTATGTCTAAATTGCATCGCTGACGGATTAACATTATTTCCCGAACGGCGGCGTAGCGTGCCAAATAAATTTTCTAAACAATCCTGATTAAGACGCGATGTTAATAAATATAAGTGCTCGTCGTTAAGAATATCTTGCGCAAATAATGGAATAGCGTTTAGTGATAATTTCAAACCGGATATGCATGGTGGTAATTCGCGTTTATTGTCCGCATATTCCCATGTATTAACCCACTTTCTCGATTCTTCTATAAATTCCTTCGCTTGAGGAAAACGAAGTGAAATTCCGCGTCGCAATGGGTTTCGTTCTCTCGAAGATTTTGCATTTAGGCAGTCAAATAAATCATTCATATGATCCACAAAATCTGCTGTTGCAAGACAATTTGGATCACGTAATGATAATTGCCCAAAACCTGTTTTTAACGCCGCGGAAACGGTAGCGCTAAATATTTGCGTTGCTAATGATACGCGCATTTTGTCCCAATTATTTGGAAAAACGTGTCTCTCGCTTAATTTCGTTGCCGCGCGACAAAAATTTCCGCTTTCATATTTAAATAATTCTTTGATTACACTCCACGATACTCTACAGCCATTTACAAGGATATCATTCTCTATCCATCGATTTCTTATCGATTTATACAAATGAGGAACATCCCAGTTGAAATAAATTTTCCTATTTTCTACAGACATGAACGGCTTCTGCTCGCTAATCCAGAGTAACTTTATGGCTCTTTGATTATTGGCACCTTAGTCACAAACCATAATCCGAACGTTGATGCCAGCTTCTAAGCATTTCATAATACATGCATCAATAAGAATCACTAATTTTTCGCCTTTTACGTCGGTATGAGAAGTAAAATACGCGACTGGTTGCTTCTACGAGAATGTTAGACCGCGAATCATAAAAACGAGAGATTTCTTCGCACGTTTATTCGATCGTCCTAGCTGGCCGAGATCTTCGAGTCCTTCAATAATATCCCGCTTCGAATCGTATTCCAAATTTTTCATGATGGACATTTCGTCCCACATCAATACTGCATCGCGTTCCGGGATTGACATCGTTTGGGTTTTCGCACTTAGCCGATTGAATAATTCGCCTTCGAAACCAGTAATTACGTTTAGCTCATTTACCCACCTGCGGATCGTGCCAAGACTAGGTAAACCAATTTTTACTGTTTGGCGAAGGAATACATATGCTTTGGGGGACACGTAATATAATGAAACTGCAAAGCGTTGTTCGTCCGACGTCCATTCCGCGTTTTTAGATACTGCGCGTTTCAATTGCATTTCAAATAAAATGAGTTGTTTCGAATCTAAATATTTTGAGGCATCATTAATAATGGTAGACGGTGTCGGGTCATGTTTTATTTTTTTTCGCTTCATTTTGTTTCGCTTTATATTTTAATTGGAGACGTGTGATTCTTTTTAATAAAATTTTTTCGCGATGACTCCGAATACGACTTTGTAGGTATGTTTGATGATGGATACGCGATGTTACATTTATATTTGAGAATCGCGTCGAATTATTGTTAGGTATCGACTGATTACTAACAGCTGATACGGTATTTGAACAATTCAATTCGAGTACTTGCGGATTACTATCTATTAAAGGTTCTAATGTAGTTAATATCGTTTCGGTTACGATATCGGGAGTTTGAAGCTCCATCGCGGTTGGTAGCGTATTATTTAAAGGACATTCAGTCTCAAGAGAAGTCATGTGTGGTAGTGCACCCTGTTTTAATTTTCGTCCTTGCCCATTTGGCTTACCCCCAACAAATGCGTCCGTATCAAAATGTTCCGAGCATAGACGTTTGCTTTTTAACGTTTTCAATGGTAACTCCAGCAAATCGTCATTTCCGCAACGAACAATCCGATCAATAGCACTGAAATAAATTATAAATTATAATACAATATAAATTTATGAGCCCACGTAGAAATGGGATATATCTATAATAAGTCTAGAGTGTAAATAATATATATACAGAAGTAGCAGAAACCCGCGACTTCGTCCGCGTTGTTGTAAATCAGAAAAATATCAAATGTTGTCATGTTTGAAAAATTTAGATTTCGCATGCAATTATTTTTATTACAGAAAAGAATACATTAAAGAAAAAAAAAAATTTAAAAAAAAATTATTTTTTCATAAAAATTTATTTGTCAACTTACTTCTAAGCATTTGAGCTAGAAAAAAATATGTGTTACTACATATTGTTGAACTGCACGGTTGAACTCATGATGCACTGTACGAATTCCTGTAGGTATTTAACACAAAAAAAAAATTGTAAATTATGTTAATTAGTTGTTTTTTTTAGCTGATATCAATACAGAAAAATTTTATTCTCAAGTTTCCCGTCAAGTTATGGTTAAGCAACTTCATCATGACATATTTTGCGATCTATTCGGCGTAGAATTACCGTTCAAGTTTGGTAGAGATTATGAAATTTGTCTTCATTGGAATATTCATACTTTTGATTCGTACTTTCTCGATTATTATTATTAAAAAATAAATAATTAATTTTTTACAAGGGTTCTATGAACCTACCTTCTAGCCATAAAACGACCCGCTGCTTTAGAATTACTCTACCTGCAATATT